>NW_028289199.1:0-293710 GCF_059628265.1 Tinamus guttatus | reverse complement strand
CTAGCACCAACGGGCTGCTAAAGCGTTTCGCAGAAAACACCAAGGAACCTGTTTCTCACTCCAACCACAAAGCGTGCGCAGCACGAGTCTTGGCACAGCAAAACACTTCCTTTGGCATGCCCTTTGCAGCCTCACTCCAAACGGGGCTCTCCGCTTCATCCATCCCCTGACTCCATACTAGCACCAACGGGCTGCTAAAGCGTTTCGCAGAAAACACCAAGGAACCTGTTTCTCACTCCAACCACAAAGCGTGCGCAGCACGAGTCTTGGCACAGCAAAACACTTCCTTTGGCATGCCCTTTGCAGCCTCACTCCAAACGGGGCTCTCCGCTTCATCCATCCCCTGACTCCATACTAGCACCAACGGCCTGCTAAAGCGTTTCGCAGAAAACACCAAGGAACCTGTTTCTCACTCCAAGCACAAAGCGTGCGCAGCACGAGTCTTGGCACAGCAAAACACTTCCTTTGGCATGCCCTTTGCAGCCTCACTCCAAACGGGGCTCTCCGCTTCATCCATCCCCTGACTCCATACTAGCACCAACGGCCTGCTAAAGCGTTTCGCAGAAAACACCAAGGAACCTGTTTCTCACTCCAAGCACAAAGCGTGCGCAGCACGAGTCTTGGCACAGCAAAACACTTCCTTTGGCATGCCCTTTGCAGCCTCACTCCAAACGGGGCTCTCCGCTTCATCCATCCCCTGACTCCATACTAGCACCAACGGCCTGCTAAAGCGTTTCGCAGAAAACACCAAGGAACCTGTTTCTCACTCCAACCACAAAGCGTGCGCAGCACGAGTCTTGGCACAGCAAAACACTTCCTTTGGCATGCCCTTTGCAGCCTCACTCCAAACGGGGCTCTCCGCTTCATCCATCCCCTGACTCCATACTAGCACCAACGGGCTGCTAAAGCGTTTCGCAGAAAACACCAAGGAACCTGTTTCTCACTCCAACCACAAAGCGTGCGCAGCACGAGTCTTGGCACAGCAAAACACTTCCTTTGGCATGCCCTTTGCAGCCTCACTCCAAACGGGGCTCTCCGCTTCATCCATCCCCTGACTCCATACTAGCACCAACGGGCTGCTAAAGCGTTTCACAGAAAACACCAAGGAACCTGTTTCTCACTCCAAGCACAAAGCGTGCGCAGCACGAGTCTTGGCACAGCAAAACACTTCCTTTGGCATGCCCTTTGCAGCCTCACTCCAAACGGGGCTCTCCGCTTCATCCATCCCCTGACTCCATACTAGCACCAACGGCCTGCTAAAGCGTTTCGCAGAAAACACCAAGGAACCTGTTTCTCACTCCAAGCACAAAGCGTGCGCAGCACGAGTCTTGGCACAGCAGAACACTTCCTTTGGCATGCCCTTTGCAGCCTCACTCCAAACGGGGCTCTCCGCTTCATCCATCCCCTGACTCCATACTAGCACCAACGGGCTGCTAAAGCGTTTCGCAGAAAACACCCAGGAACCTGTTTCTCACTCCAAGCACAAAGCGTGCGCAGCACGAGTCTTGGCACAGCAAAACACTTCCTTTGGCATGCCCTTTGCAGCCTCACTCCAAACGGGTCTCTCCGCTTCATCCATCCCCTGACTCCATACTAGCACCAACGGGCTGCTAAAGCGTTTCGCAGAAAACACCAAGGAACCTGTTTCTCACTCCAAGCACAAAGCGTGCGCAGCACGAGTCTTGGCACAGCAAAACACTTCCTTTGGCATGCCCTTTGCAGCCTCACTCCAAACGGGGCTCTCCGCTTCATCCATCCCCTGACTCCATACTAGCACCAACGGGCTGCTAAAGCGTTTCGCAGAAAACACCCAGGAACCTGTTTCTCACTCCAAGCACAAAGCGTGCGCAGCACGAGTCTTGGCACAGCAAAACACTTCCTTTGGCATGCCCTTTGCAGCCTCACTCCAAACAGGGCTCTCCGCTTCATCCATCCCCTGACTCCATACTAGCACCAACGGGCTGCTAAAGCGTTTCGCAGAAAACACCAAGGAACCTGTTTCTCACTCCAACCACAAAGCGTGCGCAGCACGAGTCTTGGCACAGCAAAACACTTCCTTTGGCATGCCCTTTGCAGCCTCACTCCAAACGGGGCTCTCCGCTTCATCCATCCCCTGACTCCATACTAGCACCAACGGCCTGCTAAAGCGTTTCGCAGAAAACACCAAGGAACCTGTTTCTCACTCCAACCACAAAGCGTGCGCAGCACGAGTCTTGGCACAGCAAAACACTTCCTTTGGCATGCCCTTTGCAGCCTCACTCCAAACGGGGCTCTCCGCTTCATCCATCCCCTGACTCCATACTAGCACCAACGGGCTGCTAAAGCGTTTCGCAGAAAACACCAAGGAACCTGTTTCTCACTCCAAGCACAAAGCGTGCGCAGCAAGAGTCTTGGCACAGCAAAACACTTCCTTTGGCATGCCCTTTGCAGCCTCACTCCAAACGGGGCTCTCCGCTTCATCCATCCCCTGACTCCATACTAGCACCAACGGCCTGCTAAAGCGTTTCGCAGAAAACACCAAGGAACCTGTTTCTCACTCCAACCACAAAGCGTGCGCAGCACGAGTCTTGGCACAGCAAAACACTTCCTTTGGCATGCCCTTTGCAGCCTCACTCCAAACGGGGCTCTCCGCTTCATCCATCCCCTGACTCCATACTAGCACCAACGGGCTGCTAAAGCGTTTCGCAGAAAACACCAAGGAACCTGTTTCTCACTCCAACCACAAAGCGTGCGCAGCACGAGTCTTGGCACAGCAAAACACTTCCTTTGGCATGCCCTTTGCAGCCTCACTCCAAACGGGGCTCTCCGCTTCATCCATCCCCTGACTCCATACTAGCACCAACGGGCTGCTCAAGCGTTTCGCAGAAAACACCAAGGAACCTGTTTCTCACTCCAACCACAAAGCGTGCGCAGCACGAGTCTTGGCACAGCAAAACACTTCTCTTGGCATGCCCTTTGCAGCCTCACTCCAAACGGGGCTCTCCGCTTCATCCATCCCCTGACTCCCTACTAGCACCAACGGGCTGCTAAAGCGTTTCGCAGAAAACACCAAGGAACCTGTTTCTCACTCCAAGCACAAAGCGTGCGCAGCACGAGTCTTGGCACAGCAAAACACTTCCTTTGGCATGCCCTTTGCAGCCTCACTCCAAACGGGGCTCTCCGCTTCATCCATCCCCTGACTCCATACTAGCACCAACGGGCTGCTAAAGAGTTTCGCAGAAAACACCAAGGAACCTGTTTCTCACTCCAACCACAAAGCGTGCGCAGCACGAGTCTTGGCACAGCAAAACACTTCTCTTGGCATGCCCTTTGCAGCCTCACTCCAAACGGGGCTCTCCGCTTCATCCATCCCCTGACTCCCTACTAGCACCAACGGGCTGCTAAAGCGTTTCGCAGAAAACACCAAGGAACCTGTTTCTCACTCCAAGCACAAAGCGTGCGCAGCACGAGTCTTGGCACAGCAAAACACTTCTCTTGGCATGCCCTTTGCAGCCTCACTCCAAACGGGGCTCTCCGCTTCATCCATCCCCTGACTCCATACTAGCACCAACGGGCTGCTAAAGCGTTTCGCAGAAAACACCAAGGAACCTGTTTCTCACTCCAAGCACAAAGCGTGCGCAGCACGAGTCTTGGCACAGCAAAACACTTCCTTTGGCATGCCCTTTGCAGCCTCACTCCAAACGGGGCTCTCCGCTTCATCCATCCCCTGACTCCATACTAGCACCAACGGGCTGCTAAAGCGTTTCGCAGAAAACACCAAGGAACCTGTTTCTCATTCCAAGCACAAAGCGTGCGCAGCAAGAGTCTTGGCACAGCAAAACACTTCCTTTGGCATGCCCTTTGCAGCCTCACTCCAAACGGGGCTCTCCGCTTCATCCATCCCCTGACTCCATACTAGCACCAACGGGCTGCTAAAGCGTTTCGCAGAAAACACCAAGGAACCTGTTTCTCACTCCAACCCACAAAGCGTGCGCAGCACGAGTCTTGGCACAGCAAAACACTTCCTTTGGCATGCCCTTTGCAGCCTCACTCCAAACGGGTCTCTCCGCTTCATCCATCCCCTGACTCCATACTAGCACCAACGGGCTGCTAAAGCGTTTCGCAGAAAACACCAAGGAACCTGTTTCTCACTCCAAGCACAAAGCGTGCGCAGCACGAGTCTTGGCACAGCAAAACACTTCCTTTGGCATGCCCTTTGCAGCCTCACTCCAAACGGGGCTCTCCGCTTCATCCATCCCCTGACTCCATACTAGCACCAACGGGCTGCTAAAGCGTTTCGCAGAAAACACCAAGGAACCTGTTTCTCACTCCAACCACAAAACGTGCGCAGCACGAGTCTTGGCACAGCAAAACACTTCTCTTGGCATGCCCTTTGCAGCCTCACTCCAAACGGGGCTCTCCGCTTCATCCATCCCCTGACTCCATACTAGCACCAACGGGCTGCTAAAGCGTTTCGCAGAAAACACCCAGGAACCTGTTTCTCACTCCAAGCACAAAGCGTGCGCAGCACGAGTCTTGGCACAGCAAAACACTTCCTTTGGCATGCCCTTTGCAGCCTCACTCCAAACGGGGCTCTCCGCTTCATCCATCCCCTGACTCCATACTAGCACCAACGGGCTGCTAAAGCGTTTCGCAGAAAACACCAAGGAACCTGTTTCTCACTCCAACCACAAAGCGTGCGCAGCACGAGTCTTGGCACAGCAAAACACTTCTCTTGGCATGCCCTTTGCAGCCTCACTCCAAACGGGGCTCTCCGCTTCATCCACCCCCTGACTCCATACTAGCACCAACGGGCTGCTAAAGCGTTTCGCAGAAAACACCAAGGAACCTGTTTCTCACTCCAAGCACAAAGCGTGCGCAGCACGAGTCTTGGCACAGCAAAACACTTCCTTTGGCATGCCCTTTGCAGCCTCACTCCAAACGGGGCTCTCCGCTTCATCCATCCCCTGACTCCATACTAGCACCAACGGCCTGCTAAAGCGTTTCGCAGAAAACACCAAGGAACCTGTTTCTCACTCCAAGCACAAAGCGTGGGCTGCAAGAGTCTTGGCACAGCAAAACACTTCCTTTGGCATGCCCTTTGCAGCCTCACTCCAAACGGGGCTCTCCGCTTCATCCATCCCCTGACTCCATACTAGCACCAACGGGCTGCTAAAGCGTTTCGCAGAAAACACCAAGGAACCTGTTTCTCACTCCAACCACAAAGCGTGCGCAGCACGAGTCTTGGCACAGCAAAACACTTCCTTTGGCATGCCCTTTGCAGCCTCACTCCAAACGGGGCTCTCCGCTTCATCCATCCCCTGACTCCATACTAGCACCAACGGGCTGCTAAAGAGTTTCGCAAAAAACACCAAGGAACCTGTTTCTCACTCCAACCACAAAGCGTGCGCAGCACGAGTCTTGGCACAGCAAAACACTTCTCGTAGCATGCCCTTTGCAGCCTCACTCCAAACGGGGCTCTCCGCTTCATCCATCCCCTGACTCCCTACTAGCACCAACGGGCTGCTAAAGCGTTTCGCAGAAAACACCAAGGAACCTGTTTCTCACTCCAACCACAAAGCGTGCGCAGCACGAGTCTTGGCACAGCAAAACACTTCTCTTGGCATGCCCTTTGCAGCCTCACTCCAAACGGGGCTCTCCGCTTCATCCATCCCCTGACTCCATACTAGCACCAACGGGCTGCTAAAGCGTTTCGCAGAAAACACCAAGGAACCTGTTTCTCACTCCAACCACAAAGCGTGCGCAGCACGAGTCTTGGCACAGCAAAACACTTCCTTTGGCATGCCCTTTGCAGCCTCACTCCAAACGGGGCTCTCCGCTTCATCCATCCCCTGACTCCATACTAGCACCAACGGGCTGCTAAAGCGTTTCGCAGAAAACACCAAGGAACCTGTTTCTCACTCCAAGCACAAAGCGTGCGCAGCACGAGTCTTGGCACAGCAAAACACTTCCTTTGGCATGCCCTTTGCAGCCTCACTCCAAACGGGGCTCTCCGCTTCATCCATCCCCTGACTCCATACTAGCACCAACGGGCTGCTAAAGCGTTTCGCAGAAAACACCAAGGAACCTGTTTCTCACTCCAACCACAAAGCGTGCGCAGCACGAGTCTTGGCACAGCAAAACACTTCCTTTGGCATGCCCTTTGCAGCCTCACTCCAAACGGGGCTCTCCGCTTCATCCATCCCCTGACTCCATACTAGCACCAACGGCCTGCTAAAGCGTTTCGCAGAAAACACCAAGGAACCTGTTTCTCACTCCAACCACAAAGCGTGCGCAGCACGAGTCTTGGCACAGCAAAACACTTCCTTTGGCATGCCCTTTGCAGCCTCACTCCAAACGGGGCTCTCCGCTTCATCCATCCCCTGACTCCATACTAGCACCAACGGGCTGCTAAAGCGTTTCGCAGAAAACACCAAGGAACCTGTTTCTCACTCCAACCACAAAGCGTGCGCAGCACGAGTCTTGGCACAGCAAAACACTTCCTTTGGCATGCCCTTTGCAGCCTCACTCCAAACGGGGCTCTCCGCTTCATCCATCCCCTGACTCCATACTAGCACCAACGGGCTGCTAAAGCGTTTCGCAGAAAACACCAAGGAACCTGTTTCTCACTCCAAGCACAAAGCGTGCGCAGCACGAGTCTTGGCACAGCAAAACACTTCCTTTGGCATGCCCTTTGCAGCCTCACTCCAAACGGGGCTCTCCGCTTCATCCATCCCCTGACTCCATACTAGCACCAACGGGCTGCTAAAGCGTTTCGCAGAAAACACCAAGGAACCTGTTTCTCACTCCAAGCACAAAGCGTGCGCAGCACGAGTCTTGGCACAGCAAAACACTTCCTTTGGCATGCCCTTTGCAGCCTCACTCCAAACGGGGCTCTCCGCTTCATCCATCCCCTGACTCCATACTAGCACCAACGGGCTGCTAAAGCGTTTCGCAGAAAACACCAAGGAACCTGTTTCTCACTCCAAGCACAAAGCGTGCGCAGCACGAGTCTTGGCACAGCAAAACACTTCCTTTGGCATGCCCTTTGCAGCCTCACTCCAAACGGGGCTCTCCGCTTCATCCATCCCCTGACTCCATACTAGCACCAACGGGCTGCTAAAGCGTTTCGCAGAAAACACCCAGGAACCTGTTTCTCACTCCAACCACAAAGCGTGCGCAGCACGAGTCTTGGCACAGCAAAACACTTCCTTTGGCATGCCCTTTGCAGCCTCACTCCAAACGGGGCTCTCCACTTCATCCATCCCCTGACTCCATACTAGCACCAACGGGCTGCTAAAGCGTTTCGCAGAAAACACCAAGGAACCTGTTTCTCACTCCAAGCACAAAGCGTGCGCAGCACGAGTCTTGGCACAGCAAAACACTTCCTTTGGCATGCCCTTTGCAGCCTCACTCCAAACGGGGCTCTCCGCTTCATCCATCCCCTGACTCCATACTAGCACCAACGGGCTGCTAAAGCGTTTCGCAGAAAACACCAAGGAACCTGTTTCTCACTCCAACCACAAAGCGTGCGCAGCACGAGTCTTGGCACAGCAAAACACTTCCTTTGGCATGCCCTTTGCAGCCTCACTCCAAACGGGGCTCTCCGCTTCATCCATCCCCTGACTCCATACTAGCACCAACGGGCTGCTAAAGCGTTTCGCAGAAAACACCAAGGAACATGTTTCTCACTCCAACCACAAAGCGTGCGCAGCACGAGTCTTGGCACAGCAAAACACTTCTCTTGGCATGCCCTTTGCAGCCTCACTCCAAACGGGGCTCTCCGCTTCATCCATCCCCTGACTCCATACTAGCACCAACGGGCTGCTAAAGCGTTTCGCAGAAAACACCCAGGAACCTGTTTCTCACTCCAAGCACAAAGCGTGCGCAGCACGAGTCTTGGCACAGCAAAACACTTCCTTTGGCATGCCCTTTGCAGCCTCACTCCAAACGGGGCTCTCCGCTTCATCCATCCCCTGACTCCATACTAGCACCAACGGGCTGCTAAAGCGTTTCGCAGAAAACACCAACGAACCTGTTTCTCACTCCAACCACAAAGCGTGCGCAGCACGAGTCTTGGCACAGCAAAACACTTCCTTTGGCATGCCCTTTGCAGCCTCACTCCAAACGGGGCTCTCCGCTTCATCCATCCCCTGACTCCATACTAGCACCAACGGGCTGCTAAAGCGTTTCGCAGAAAACACCAAGGAACCTGTTTCTCACTCCAACCACAAAGCGTGCGCAGCACGAGTCTTGGCACAGCAAAACACTTCTCTTGGCATGCCCTTTGCAGCCTCACTCCAAACGGGGCTCTCCGCTTCATCCACCCCCTGACTCCATACTAGCACCAACGGGCTGCTAAAGCGTTTCGCAGAAAACACCAAGGAACCTGTTTCTCACTCCAAGCACAAAGCGTGCGCAGCACGAGTCTTGGCACAGCAAAACACTTCCTTTGGCATGCCCTTTGCAGCCTCACTCCAAACGGGGCTCTCCGCTTCATCCATCCCCTGACTCCATACTAGCACCAACGGGCTGCTAAAGCGTTTCGCAGAAAACACCAAGGAACCTGTTTCTCACTCCAACCACAAAGCGTGCGCAGCAAGAGTCTTGGCACAGCAAAACACTTCCTTTGGCATGCCCTTTGCAGCCTCACTCCAAACGGGGCTCTCCGCTTCATCCATCCCCTGACTGCATACTAGCACCAACGGGCTGCTAAAGCGTTTCGCAGAAAACACCAAGGAACCTGTTTCTCACTCCAACCACAAAGCGTGCGCAGCACGAGTCTTGGCACAGCAAAACACTTCCTTTGGCATGCCCTTTGCAGCCTCACTCCAAACGGGGCTCTCCGCTTCATCCATCCCCTGACTCCATACTAGCACCAACGGGCTGCTAAAGCGTTTCGCAGAAAACACCAAGGAACCTGTTTCTCACTCCAACCACAAAGCGTGCGCAGCACGAGTCTTGGCACAGCAAAACACTTCCTTTGGCATGCCCTTTGCAGCCTCACTCCAAACGGGGCTCTCCGCTTCATCCATCCCCTGACTCCATACTAGCACCAACGGGCTGCTAAAGCGTTTCGCAGAAAACACCAAGGAACCTGTTTCTCACTCCAAGCACAAAGCGTGCGCAGCACGAGTCTTGGCACAGCAAAACACTTCCTTTGGCATGCCCTTTGCAGCCTCACTCCAAACGGGGCTCTCCGCTTCATCCATCCCCTGACTCCATACTAGCACCAACGGGCTGCTAAAGCGTTTCGCAGAAAACACCAAGGAACCTGTTTCTCACTCCAACCACAAAGCGTGCGCAGCACGAGTCTTGGCACAGCAAAACACTTCCTTTGGCATGCCCTTTGCAGCCTCACTCCAAACGGGGCTCTCCGCTTCATCCATCCCCTGACTCCATACTAGCACCAACGGGCTGCTAAAGCGTTTCGCAGAAAACACCAAGGAACCTGTTTCTCACTCCAACCACAAAGCGTGTGCAGCACGAGTCTTGGCACAGCAAAACACTTCTCTTGGCATGCCCTTTGCAGCCTCACTCCAAACGGGGCTCTCCGCTTCATCCATCCCCTGACTCCATACTAGCACCAACGGGCTGCTAAAGCGTTTCGCAGAAAACACCAAGGAACCTGTTTCTCACTCCAAGCACAAAGCGTGCGCAGCAAGAGTCTTGGCACAGCAAAACACTTCCTTTGGCATGCCCTTTGCAGCCTCACTCCAAACGGGGCTCTCCGCTTCATCCATCCCCTGACTCCATACTAGCACCAACGGGCTGCTAAAGCGTTTCGCAGAAAACACCAAGGAACCTGTTTCTCACTCCAACCCACAAAGCGTGCGCAGCACGAGTCTTGGCACAGCAAAACACTTCCTTTGGCATGCCCTTTGCAGCCTCACTCCAAACGGGGCTCTCCGCTTCATCCATCCCCTGACTCCATACTAGCACCAACGGGCTGCTAAAGCGTTTCGCAGAAAACACCAAGGAACCTGTTTCTCACTCCAACCACAAAGCGTGCGCAGCACGAGTCTTGGCACAGCAAAACACTTCCTTTGGCATGCCCTTTGCAGCCTCACTCCAAACGGGGCTCTCCGCTTCATCCATCCCCTGACTCCATACTAGCACCAACGGGCTGCTAAAGCGTTTCGCAGAAAACACCAAGGAACCTGTTTCTCACTCCAAGCACAAAGCGTGCGCAGCACGAGTCTTGGCACAGCAAAACACTTCCTTTGGCATGCCCTTTGCAGCCTCACTCCAAACGGGGCTCTCCGCTTCATCCATCCCCTGACTCCATACTAGCACCAACGGGCTGCTAAAGCGTTTCGCAGAAAACACCAAGGAACCTGTTTCTCACTCCAACCACAAAGCGTGCGCAGCACGAGTCTTGGCACAGCAAAACACTTCCTTTGGCATGCCCTTTGCAGCCTCACTCCAAACGGGGCTCTCCGCTTCATCCATCCCCTGACTCCATACTAGCACCAACGGGCTGCTAAAGCGTTTCGCAGAAAACACCAAGGAACCTGTTTCTCACTCCAACCACAAAGCGTGTGCAGCACGAGTCTTGGCACAGCAAAACACTTCTCTTGGCATGCCCTTTGCAGCCTCACTCCAAACGGGGCTCTCCGCTTCATCCATCCCCTGACTCCATACTAGCACCAACGGGCTGCTAAAGCGTTTCGCAGAAAACACCAAGGAACCTGTTTCTCATTCCAAGCACAAAGCGTGCGCAGCAAGAGTCTTGGCACAGCAAAACACTTCCTTTGGCATGCCCTTTGCAGCCTCACTCCAAACGGGGCTCTCCGCTTCATCCATCCCCTGACTCCATACTAGCACCAACGGGCTGCTAAAGCGTTTCGCAGAAAACACCAAGGAACCTGTTTCTCACTCCAACCCACAAAGCGTGCGCAGCACGAGTCTTGGCACAGCAAAACACTTCCTTTGGCATGCCCTTTGCAGCCTCACTCCAAACGGGGCTCTCCGCTTCATCCATCCCCTGACTCCATACTAGCACCAACGGGCTGCTAAAGCGTTTCGCAGAAAACACCAAGGAACCTGTTTCTCACTCCAACCACAAAGCGTGCGCAGCACGAGTCTTGGCACAGCAAAACACTTCCTTTGGCATGCCCTTTGCAGCCTCACTCCAAACGGGGCTCTCCGCTTCATCCATCCCCTGACTCCATACTAGCACCAACGGGCTGCTAAAGCGTTTCGCAGAAAACACCAAGGAACCTGTTTCTCACTCCAAGCACAAAGCGTGCGCAGCACGAGTCTTGGCACAGCAAAACACTTCCTTTGGCATGCCCTTTGCAGCCTCACTCCAAACGGGGCTCTCCGCTTCATCCATCCCCTGACTCCATACTAGCACCAACGGGCTGCTAAAGCGTTTCGCAGAAAACACCAAGGAACCTGTTTCTCACTCCAAGCACAAAAGGTGCGCAGCACGAGTCTTGGCACAGCAAAACACTTCCTTTGGCATGCCCTTTGCAGCCTCACTCCAAACGGGGCTCTCCGCTTCATCCATCCCCTGACTCCATACTAGCACCAACGGCCTGCTAAAGCGTTTCGCAGAAAACACCAAGGAACCTGTTTCTCACTCCAAGCACAAAGCGTGCGCAGCACGAGTCTTGGCACAGCAAAACACTTCCTTTGGCATGCCCTTTGCAGCCTCACTCCAAACGGGGCTCTCCGCTTCATCCATCCCCTGACTCCATACTAGCACCAACGGGCTGCTAAAGCGTTTCGCAGAAAACACCAAGGAACCTGTTTCTCACTCCAAGCACAAAGCGTGCGCAGCACGAGTCTTGGCACAGCAAAACACTTCCTTTGGCATGCCCTTTGCAGCCTCACTCCAAACGGGGCTCTCCGCTTCATCCATCCCCTGACTCCATACTAGCACCAACGGGCTGCTAAAGCGTTTCGCAGAAAACACCAAGGAACCTGTTTCTCACTCCAACCACAAAGCGTGCGCAGCACGAGTCTTGGCACAGCAAAACACTTCCTTTGGCATGCCCTTTGCAGCCTCACTCCAAACGGGGCTCTCCGCTTCATCCATCCCCTGACTCCATACTAGCACCAACGGGCTGCTAAAGCGTTTCGCAGAAAACACCAAGGAACCTGTTTCTCACTCCAACCACAAAGCGTGCGCAGCACGAGTCTTGGCACAGCAAAACACTTCTCTTGGCATGCCCTTTGCAGCCTCACTCCAAACGGGGCTCTCCGCTTCATCCATCCCCTGACTCCATACTAGCACCAACGGGCTGCTAAAGCGTTTCGCAGAAAACACCCAGGAACCTGTTTCTCACTCCAAGCACAAAGCGTGCGCAGCACGAGTCTTGGCACAGCAAAACACTTCCTTTGGCATGCCCTTTGCAGCCTCACTCCAAACGGGGCTCTCCGCTTCATCCATCCCCTGACTCCATACTAGCACCAACGGGCTGCTAAAGCGTTTCGCAGAAAACACCAACGAACCTGTTTCTCACTCCAACCACAAAGCGTGCGCAGCACGAGTCTTGGCACAGCAAAACACTTCCTTTGGCATGCCCTTTGCAGCCTCACTCCAAACGGGGCTCTCCGCTTCATCCATCCCCTGACTCCATACTAGCACCAACGGGCTGCTAAAGCGTTTCGCAGAAAACACCAAGGAACCTGTTTCTCACTCCAACCACAAAGCGTGCGCAGCACGAGTCTTGGCACAGCAAAACACTTCTCTTGGCATGCCCTTTGCAGCCTCACTCCAAACGGGGCTCTCCGCTTCATCCACCCCCTGACTCCATACTAGCACCAACGGGCTGCTAAAGCGTTTCGCAGAAAACACCAAGGAACCTGTTTCTCACTCCAAGCACAAAGCGTGCGCAGCACGAGTCTTGGCACAGCAAAACACTTCCTTTGGCATGCCCTTTGCAGCCTCACTCCAAACGGGGCTCTCCGCTTCATCCATCCCCTGACTCCATACTAGCACCAACGGGCTGCTAAAGCGTTTCGCAGAAAACACCAAGGAACCTGTTTCTCACTCCAACCACAAAGCGTGCGCAGCAAGAGTCTTGGCACAGCAAAACACTTCCTTTGGCATGCCCTTTGCAGCCTCACTCCAAACGGGGCTCTCCGCTTCATCCATCCCCTGACTGCATACTAGCACCAACGGGCTGCTAAAGCGTTTCGCAGAAAACACCAAGGAACCTGTTTCTCACTCCAACCACAAAGCGTGCGCAGCACGAGTCTTGGCACAGCAAAACACTTCCTTTGGCATGCCCTTTGCAGCCTCACTCCAAACGGGGCTCTCCGCTTCATCCATCCCCTGACTCCATACTAGCACCAACGGGCTGCTAAAGCGTTTCGCAGAAAACACCAAGGAACCTGTTTCTCACTCCAACCACAAAGCGTGCGCAGCACGAGTCTTGGCACAGCAAAACACTTCCTTTGGCATGCCCTTTGCAGCCTCACTCCAAACGGGGCTCTCCGCTTCATCCATCCCCTGACTCCATACTAGCACCAACGGGCTGCTAAAGCGTTTCGCAGAAAACACCAAGGAACCTGTTTCTCACTCCAAGCACAAAGCGTGCGCAGCACGAGTCTTGGCACAGCAAAACACTTCCTTTGGCATGCCCTTTGCAGCCTCACTCCAAACGGGGCTCTCCGCTTCATCCATCCCCTGACTCCATACTAGCACCAACGGGCTGCTAAAGCGTTTCGCAGAAAACACCAAGGAACCTGTTTCTCACTCCAACCACAAAGCGTGCGCAGCACGAGTCTTGGCACAGCAAAACACTTCCTTTGGCATGCCCTTTGCAGCCTCACTCCAAACGGGGCTCTCCGCTTCATCCATCCCCTGACTCCATACTAGCACCAACGGGCTGCTAAAGCGTTTCGCAGAAAACACCAAGGAACCTGTTTCTCACTCCAACCACAAAGCGTGTGCAGCACGAGTCTTGGCACAGCAAAACACTTCTCTTGGCATGCCCTTTGCAGCCTCACTCCAAACGGGGCTCTCCGCTTCATCCATCCCCTGACTCCATACTAGCACCAACGGGCTGCTAAAGCGTTTCGCAGAAAACACCAAGGAACCTGTTTCTCACTCCAAGCACAAAGCGTGCGCAGCAAGAGTCTTGGCACAGCAAAACACTTCCTTTGGCATGCCCTTTGCAGCCTCACTCCAAACGGGGCTCTCCGCTTCATCCATCCCCTGACTCCATACTAGCACCAACGGGCTGCTAAAGCGTTTCGCAGAAAACACCAAGGAACCTGTTTCTCACTCCAACCCACAAAGCGTGCGCAGCACGAGTCTTGGCACAGCAAAACACTTCCTTTGGCATGCCCTTTGCAGCCTCACTCCAAACGGGGCTCTCCGCTTCATCCATCCCCTGACTCCATACTAGCACCAACGGGCTGCTAAAGCGTTTCGCAGAAAACACCAAGGAACCTGTTTCTCACTCCAAGCACAAAGCGTGCGCAGCACGAGTCTTGGCACAGCAAAACACTTCCTTTGGCATGCCCTTTGCAGCCTCACTCCAAACGGGGCTCTCCGCTTCATCCATCCCCTGACTCCATACTAGCACCAACGGGCTGCTCAAGCGTTTCGCAGAAAACACCAAGGAACCTGTTTCTCACTCCAAGCACAAAGCGTGCGCAGCACGAGTCTTGGCACAGCAAAACACTTCTCTTGGCATGCCCTTTGCAGCCTCACTCCAAACGGGGCTCTCCGCTTCATCCATCCCCTGACTCCATACTAGCACCAACGGGCTGCTAAAGCGTTTCGCAGAAAACACCAAGGAACCTGTTTCTCACTCCAAGCACAAAGCGTGCGCAGCACGAGTCTTGGCACAGCAAAACACTTCCTTTGGCATGCCCTTTGCAGCCTCACTCCAAACGGGGCTCTCCGCTTCATCCATCCCCTGACTCCATACTAGCACCAACGGGCTGCTAAAGCGTTTCGCGGAAAACACCAAGGAACCTGTTTCTCACTCCAAGCACAAAGCGTGCGCAGCACGAGTCTTGGCACAGCAAAACACTTCCTTTGGCATGCCCTTTGCAGCCTCACTCCAAACGGGGCTCTCCGCTTCATCCATCCCCTGACTCCATACTAGCACCAACGGCCTGCTAAAGCGTTTTGCAGAAAACACCAAGGAACCTGTTTCTCACTCCAACCCACAAAGTGTGCGCAGCACGAGTCTTGGCACAGCAAAACACTTCCTTTGGCATGCCCTTTGCAGCCTCACTCCAAACGGGGCTCTCCGCTTCATCCATCCCCTGACTCCATACTAGCACCAACGGGCTGCTAAAGCGTTTCGCAGAAAACACCAAGGAACCTGTTTCTCACTCCAAGCACAAAGCGTGCGCAGCACGAGTCTTGGCACAGCAGAACACTTCCTTTGGCATGCCCTTTGCAGCCTCACTCCAAACGGGGCTCTCCGCTTCATCCATCCCCTGACTCCATACTAGCACCAACGGGCTGCTAAAACGTTTCGCAGAAAACACCAAGGAACCTGTTTCTCATTCCAAGCACAAAGCGTGCGCAGCAAGAGTCTTGGCACAGCAAAACACTTCCTTTGGCATGCCCTTTGCAGCCTCACTCCAAACGGGGCTCTCCGCTTCATCCATCCCCTGACTCCATACTAGCACCAACGGGCTGCTAAAGCGTTTCGCAGAAAACACCAAGGAACCTGTTTCTCACTCCAACCCACAAAGCGTGCGCAGCACGAGTCTTGGCACAGCAAAACACTTCCTTTGGCATGCCCTTTGCAGCCTCACTCCAAACGGGGCTCTCCGCTTCATCCATCCCCTGACTCCATACTAGCACCAACGGGCTGCTAAAGCGTTTCGCAGAAAACACCAAGGAACCTGTTTCTCACTCCAAGCACAAAGCGTGCGCAGCACGAGTCTTGGCACAGCAAAACACTTCCTTTGGCATGCCCTTTGCAGCCTCACTCCAAACGGGGCTCTCCGCTTCATCCATCCCCTGACTCCATACTAGCACCAACGGGCTGCTAAAGCGTTTCGCAGAAAACACCAAGGAACCTGTTTCTCACTCCAAGCACAAAGCGTGCGCAGCACGAGTCTTGGCACAGCAAAACACTTCCTTTGGCATGCCCTTTGCAGCCTCACTCCAAACGGGGCTCTCCGCTTCATCCATCCCCTGACTCCATACTAGCACCAACGGGCTGCTAAAGCGTTTCGCAGAAAACACCAAGGAACCTGTTTCTCACTCCAAGCACAAAGGGTGCGCAGCACGAGTCTTGGCACAGCAAAACACTTCCTTTGGCATGCCCTTTGCAGCCTCACTCCAAACGGGGCTCTCCGCTTCATCCATCCCCTGACTCCATACTAGCACCAACGGCCTGCTAAAGCGTTTCGCAGAAAACACCAAGGAACCTGTTTCTCACTCCAAGCACAAAGCGTGCGCAGCACGAGTCTTGGCACAGCAAAACACTTCCTTTGGCATGCCCTTTGCAGCCTCACTCCAAACGGGGCTCTCCGCTTCATCCATCCCCTGACTCCATACTAGCACCAACGGGCTGCTAAAGCGTTTCGCAGAAAACACCAAGGAACCTGTTTCTCACTCCAAGCACAAAGCGTGCGCAGCACGAGTCTTGGCACAGCAAAACACTTCCTTTGGCATGCCCTTTGCAGCCTCACTCCAAACGGGGCTCTCCGCTTCATCCATCCCCTGACTCCATACTAGCACCAACGGGCTGCTCAAGCGTTTCGCAGAAAACACCAAGGAACCTGTTTCTCACTCCAAGCACAAAGCGTGCGCAGCACGAGTCTTGGCACAGCAAAACACTTCTCTTGGCATGCCCTTTGCAGCCTCACTCCAAACGGGGCTCTCCGCTTCATCCATCCCCTGACTCCATACTAGCACCAACGGGCTGCTAAAGCGTTTCGCAGAAAACACCAAGGAACCTGTTTCTCACTCCAAGCACAAAGCGTGCGCAGCACGAGTCTTGGCACAGCAAAACACTTCCTTTGGCATGCCCTTTGCAGCCTCACTCCAAACGGGGCTCTCCGCTTCATCCATCCCCTGACTCCATACTAGCACCAACGGGCTGCTAAAGCGTTTCGCGGAAAACACCAAGGAACCTGTTTCTCACTCCAAGCACAAAGCGTGCGCAGCACGAGTCTTGGCACAGCAAAACACTTCCTTTGGCATGCCCTTTGCAGCCTCACTCCAAACGGGGCTCTCCGCTTCATCCATCCCCTGACTCCATACTAGCACCAACGGCCTGCTAAAGCGTTTTGCAGAAAACACCAAGGAACCTGTTTCTCACTCCAACCCACAAAGTGTGCGCAGCACGAGTCTTGGCACAGCAAAACACTTCCTTTGGCATGCCCTTTGCAGCCTCACTCCAAACGGGGCTCTCCGCTTCATCCATCCCCTGACTCCATACTAGCACCAACGGGCTGCTAAAGCGTTTCGCAGAAAACACCAAGGAACCTGTTTCTCACTCCAACCCACAAAGCGTGCGCAGCACGAGTCTTGGCACAGCAAAACACTTCCTTTGGCATGCCCTTTGCAGCCTCACTCCAAACGGGGCTCTCCGCTTCATCCATCCCCTGACTCCATACTAGCACCAACGGCCTGCTAAAGCGTTTCGCAGAAAACACCAAGGAACCTGTTTCTCACTCCAAGCACAAAGCGTGCGCAGCACGAGTCTTGGCACAGCAAAACACTTCTCTTGGCATGCCCTTTGCAGCCTCACTCCAAACGGGGCTCTCCGCTTCATCCATCCCCTGACTCCCTACTAGCACCAACGGGCTGCTAAAGCGTTTCGCAGAAAACACCAAGGAACCTGTTTCTCACTCCAACCACAAAGCGTGCGCAGCACGAGTCTTGGCACAGCAAAACACTTCCTTTGGCATGCCCTTTGCAGCCTCACTCCAAACGGGGCTCTCCGCTTCATCCATCCCCTGACTCCATACTAGCACCAACGGCCTGCTAAAGCGTTTTGCAGAAAACACCAAGGAACCTGTTTCTCACTCCAACCCACAAAGTGTGCGCAGCACGAGTCTTGGCACAGCAAAACACTTCCTTTGGCATGCCCTTTGCAGCCTCACTCCAAACGGGGCTCTCCGCTTCATCCATCCCCTGACTCCATACTAGCACCAACGGGCTGCTAAAGCGTTTCGCAGAAAACACCAAGGAACCTGTTTCTCACTCCAAGCACAAAGCGTGCGCAGCACGAGTCTTGGCACAGCAGAACACTTCCTTTGGCATGCCCTTTGCAGCCTCACTCCAAACGGGGCTCTCCGCTTCATCCATCCCCTGACTCCATACTAGCACCAACGGGCTGCTAAAACGTTTCGCAGAAAACACCAAGGAACCTGTTTCTCATTCCAAGCACAAAGCGTGCGCAGCAAGAGTCTTGGCACAGCAAAACACTTCCTTTGGCATGCCCTTTGCAGCCTCACTCCAAACGGGGCTCTCCGCTTCATCCATCCCCTGACTCCATACTAGCACCAACGGGCTGCTAAAGCGTTTCGCAGAAAACACCAAGGAACCTGTTTCTCACTCCAACCCACAAAGCGTGCGCAGCACGAGTCTTGGCACAGCAAAACACTTCCTTTGGCATGCCCTTTGCAGCCTCACTCCAAACGGGGCTCTCCGCTTCATCCATCCCCTGACTCCATACTAGCACCAACGGGCTGCTAAAGCGTTTCGCAGAAAACACCAAGGAACCTGTTTCTCACTCCAAGCACAAAGCGTGCGCAGCACGAGTCTTGGCACAGCAAAACACTTCCTTTGGCATGCCCCCTCACTCCAAACGGGGCTCTCCGCTTCATCCATCCCCTGACTCCATACTAGCACCAACGGCCTGCTAAAGCGTTTCGCAGAAAACACCAAGGAACCTGTTTCTCACTCCAACCACAAAGCGTGCGCAGCACGAGTCTTGGCACAGCAGAACACTTCCTTTGGCATGCCCTTTGCAGCCTCACTCCAAACGGGGCTCTCCGCTTCGTCCATCCCCTGACTCCATACTAGCACCAACGGGCTGCTAAAGCGTTTCGCAGAAAACACCAAGGAACCTGTTTCTCACTCCAACCACAAAGCGTGTGCAGCACGAGTCTTGGCACAGCAAAACACTTCTCTTGGCATGCCCTTTGCAGCCTCACTCCAAACGGAGCTCTCCGCTTCATCCATCCCCTGACTCCATACTAGCACCAACGGCCTGCTAAAGCGTTTCGCAGAAAACACCAAGGAACCTGTTTCTCACTCCAACCACAAAGCGTGCGCAGCACGAGTCTTGGCACAGCAGAAAACTTCCCTTGGCATGCCCTTTGCAGCCTCACTCCAAACGGGGCTCTCCGCTTCATCCATCCCCTGACTCCATACTAGCACCAACGGGCTGCTAAAGCGTTTCGCAGAAAACACCAAGGAACCTGTTTCTCACTCCAACCACAAAGCGTGCGCAGCACCTGTCTTGGCACAGCAGAACACTTCCTTTGGCATGCCCTTTGCAGCCTCACTCCAAACGGGGCTCTCCGCTTCATCCATCCCCTGACTCCATACTAGCACCAACGGGCTGCTAAAGCGTTTCGCAGAAAACACCAAGGAACCTGTTTCTCACTCCAAGCACAAAGCGTGCGCAGCACGAGTCTTGGCACAGCAAAACACTTCCTTTGGCATGCCCTTTGCAGCCTCACTCCAAACGGGGCTCTCCGCTTCATCCATCCCCTGGCTCCATACTAGCACCAACGGGCTGCTAAAGCGTTTCGCAGGAAACACCAAGGAACCTGTTTCTCACTCCAACCACAAAGCGTGCGCAGCACGAGTCTTGGCACAGCAGAACACTTCCTTTGGCATGCCCTTTGCAGCCTCACTCCAAACGGGGCTCTCCGCTTCATCCATCCCCTGACTCCATACTAGCACCAACGGGCTGCTAAAGCGTTTCGCAGAAAACACCAAGGAACCTGTTTCTCACTCCAACCACAAAGCGTGCGCAGCACGAGTCTTGGCACAGCAAAACACTTCCTTTGGCATGCCCTTTGCAGCCTCACTCCAAACGGGGCTCTCCGCTTCATCCATCCCCTGACTCCATACTAGCACCAACGGGCTGCTAAAGCGTTTCGCAGAAAACACCAAGGAACCTGTTTCTCACTCCAACCACAAAGCGTGCGCAGCACGAGTCTTGGCACAGCAAAACACTTCCTTTGGCATGCCCTTTGCAGCCTCACTCCAAACGGGGCTCTCCGCTTCATCCATCCCCTGACTCCATACTAGCACCAACGGGCTGCTAAAGCGTTTCGCAGAAAACACCAAGGAACCTGTTTCTCACTCCAACCACAAAGCGTGCGCAGCACGAGTCTTGGCACAGCAGAACACTTCTCTTGGCATGCCCTTTGCAGCCTCACTCCAAACGGGGCTCTCCGCTTCATCCATCCCCTGACTCCATACTAGCACCAACGGGCTGCTAAAGCGTTTCGCAGAAAACACCAAGGAACCTGTTTCTCACTCCAACCACAAAGCGTGCGCAGCACGAGTCTTGGCACAGCAGAACACTTCCTTTGGCATGCCCTTTGCAGCCTCACTCCAAACGGGGCTCTCCGCTTCATCCATCCCCTGACTCCATACTAGCACCAACGGGCTGCTAAAGCGTTTCGCAGAAAACACCAAGGAACCTGTTTCTCACTCCAACCATAAAGCGTGCGCAGCACGAGTCTTGGCACAGCAAAACACTTCCCTTGGCATGCCCTTTGCAGCCTCACTCCAAACGCGGCTCTCCGCTTCATCCATCCTCTGACTCCATACTAGCACCAACGGGCTGCTAAAGCGTTTCGCAGAAAACACCAAGGAACCTGTTTCTCACTCCAACCACAAAGCGTGCGCAGCACGAGTCTTGGCACAGCAGAACACTTCCCTTGGCATGCCCTTTGCAGCCTCACTCCAAATGGGGCTCTCCGCTTCATCCATCCCCTGACTCCATACTAGCACCAACGGGCTGCTAAGGCGTTTCGCAGAAAACACCAAGGAACCTGTTTCTCACTCCAACCACAAAGCGTGCGCAGCACGAGTCTTGGCACAGCAGAACACTTCCTTTGGCATGCCCTTTGCAGCCTCACTCCAAACGGGGCTCTCCGCTTCATCCATCCCCTGACTCCATACTAGCACCAACGGGCTGCTAAAGCGTTTCGCAGAAAACACCAAGGAACCTGTTTCTCACTCCAACCACAAAGTGTGCGCAGCACGAGTCTTGGCACAGCAGAACACTTCCTTTGGCATGCCCTTTGCAGCCTCACTCCAAACGGGGCTCTCCGCTTCATCCATCCCCTGACTCCATACTAGCACCAACGGGCTGCTAAAGCGTTTCGCAGAAAACACCAAGGAACCTGTTTCTCACTCCAACCACAAAGTGTGCGCAGCACGAGTCTTGGCACATCAGAACACTTCCTTTGGCATGCCCTTTGCAGCCTCACTCCAAACGGGGCTCTTTGCTTCATCCATCCCCTGACTCCATACTAGCACCAACGGCCTGCTAAAGCGTTTCGCAGAAAACACCAAGGAACCTGTTTCTCACTCCAACCACAAAGCGTGCGCAGCACGAGTCTTGGCACAGCAAAACACTTCCTTTGGCATGCCCTTTGCAGCCTCACTCCAAACGGGGCTCTCCGCTTCATCCATCCCCTGACTCCATACTAGCACCAACGGGCTGCTAAAGCGTTTCGCAGAAAACACCAAGGAACCTGTTTCTCACTCCAACCACAAAGCGTGCGCAGCACGAGTCTTGGCACAGCAGAACACTTCCTTTGGCATGCCCTTTGCAGCCTCACTCCAAACGGGGCTCTCCGCTTCATCCATCCCCTGACTCCATACTAGCACCAACGGGCTGCTAAAGCGTTTCGCAGAAAACACCAAGGAACCTGTTTCTCACTCCAACCACAAAGCGTGCGCAGCACGAGTCTTGGCACAGCAAAACACTTCCTTTGGCATGCCCTTTGCAGCCTCACTCCAAACGGGGCTCTCCGCTTCATCCATCCCCTGACTCCATACTAGCACCAACGGGCTGCTAAAGCGTTTCGCAGAAAACACCAAGGAACCTGTTTCTCACTCCAACCACAAAGCGTGCGCAGCACGAGTCTTGGCACAGCAAAACACTTCCTTTGGCATGCCCTTTGCAGCTTCCTCCAAACGGGGCTCTCCGCTTCATCCATCCCCTAACTCCATACTAGCACCAACGGGCTGCTAAAGCGTTTCGCAGAAAACACCAAGGAACCTGTTTCTCACTCCAAGCACAAAGCGTGCGCAGCACGAGTCTTGGCACAGCAGAACACTTCCCTTGGCATGCCCTTTGCAGCCTCACTCCAAACGGGGCTCTCCGCTTCATCCATCCCCTGACTCCATACTAGCACCAACGGGCTGCTAAAGCGTTTCGCAGAAAACACCAACGAACCTGTTTCTCACTCCAACCACAAAGTGTGCGCAGCATGAGTCTTGGCACAGCAGAACACTTCCCTTGGCATGCCCTTTGCAGCCTCACTCCAAACGGGGCCCTCCGCTTCATCCATCTCCTAACTCCATACTAGCACCAACGGGCTGCTAAAGCGTTTCGCAGAAAACACCAACGAACCTGTTTCTCACTCCAACCACAAAGTGTGCGCAGCACGAGTCTTGGCACAGCAGAACACTTCCCTTGGCATGCCCTTTGCAGTCTCACTCCAAACGGGGCTCTCCGCTTCATCCATCCCCTGACTCCATACTAGCACCAACGGGCTGCTAAAGCGTTTCGCAGAAAACACCAACGAACCTGTTTCTCACTCCAACCACAAAGTGTGCGCAGCACGAGTCTTGGCACAGCAGAACACTTCCCTTGGCATGCCCTTTGCAGCCTCACTCCAAACGGGGCTCTCCGCTTCATCCATCCCCTGACTCCATACTAGCACCAACGGGCTGCTAAAGCGTTTCGCAGAAAACACCAACGAACCTGTTTCTCACTCCAACCACAAAGTGTGCGCAGCACGAGTCTTGGCACAGCAGAACACTTCCCTTGGCATGCCCTTTGCAGCCTCACTCCAAACGGGGCTCTCCGCTTCATCCATCCCCTAACTCCATACTAGCACCAACGGGCTGCTAAAGCGTTTCGCAGAAAACACCAAAGAACCTGTTTCTCACTCCAACCACAAAGTGTGCGCAGCACGAGTCTTGGCACAGCAGAACACTTCCCTTGGCATGCCCTTTGCAGCCTCACTCCAAACGGGGCTCTCCGCTTCATCCATCCCCTGACTCCATACTAGCACCAACGGGCTGCTAAAGCGTTTCGCAGAAAACACCAACGAACCTGTTTCTCACTCCAACCACAAAGTGTGCGCAGCACGAGTCTTGGCACAGCAGAACACTTCCCTTGGCATGCCCTTTGCAGCCTCACTCCAAACGGGGCTCTCCGCTTCATCCATCCCCTAACTCCATACTAGCACCAAAGCCCTGATAAAGCGTTTCACAGAAAAAACCAACGAACCTGTTTCTCACTCCAACCACAAAGTGTGCGCAGCACGAGTCTTGGCACAGCAGAACACTTCCCTTGGCATGCCCTTTGCAGCCTCACTCCAAACGGGGCTCTCCGCTTCATCCATCCCCTAACTCCATACTAGCACCAACGGGCTGCTAAAGCGTTTCGCAGAAAACACCAAAGAACCTGTTTCTAACTCCAACCACAAAGTGTTCGCAGCACGAGTCTTGGCACAGCAGAACACTTCCCTTGGCATGCCCTTTAGAGCCTCACTCCAAACGGGGCTCTCCGCTTCATCCATCCCCTGACTCCATACTAGCACCAACGGGCTGCTAAAGCGTTTCGCAGAAAACACCAACGAACCTGTTTCTCACTCCAACTACAAAGTGTGCGCAGCACGAGTCTTGGCACAGCAGAACACTTCCCTTGGCATGCCCTTTGCAGCCTCACTCCAAACGGGGCCCTCCGCTTCATCCATCCCCTAACTCCATACTAGCACCAACGGGCTGCTAAAGCGTTTCGCAGAAAACACCGAGGAACCTGTTTCTCACTCCAACCACAAAGTGTGCGCAGCACGAGTCTTGGCACAGCAGAACACTTCCCTTGGCATGCCCTTTGCAGCCTCACTCCAAACGGGGCTCTCCGCTTCATCCATCCCCTAACTCCATACTAGCACCAACGGGCTGCTAAAGCGTTTCGCAGAAAACACCAACGAACCTGTTTCTAACTCCAACCACAAAGTGTTCGCAGCACGAGTCTTGGCACAGCAGAACACTTCCCTTGGCATGCCCTTTGCAGCCTCACTCCAAACGGGGCTCTGCGCTTCATCCATCCCCTGACTCCATACTAGCACCAACGGGCTGCTAAAGCGTTTCGCAGAAAACACCAACGAACCTGTTTCTCACTCCAACCACAAAGTGTGCGCAGCACGAGTCTTGGCACAGCAGAACACTTCCCTTGGCATGCCCTTTGCAGCCTCACTCCAAACGGGGCTCTCCGCTTCATCCATCCCCTGACTCCATACTAGCACCAACGGCCTGCTAAAGCGTTTCGCAGAAAACACCAACGAACCTGTTTCTCACTCCAACCACAAAGTGTGCGCAGCACGGGTCTTGGCACAGCAGAACACTTCCCTTGGCATGCCCTTTGCAGCCTCACTCCAAACGGGGCTCTGCGCTTCATCCATCCCCGAACTCCATACTAGCACCAACGGGCTGCTAAAGCGTTTCGCATAAAACACCAACGAACCTGTTTCTCACTCCAACCACAAAGTGTGCGCAGCACGAGTCTTGGCACAGCAGAACACTTCCCTTGGCATGCCCTTTGCAGCCTCACTCCAAACGGGGCTCTCCGCTTCATCCATCCCCTAACTCCATACTAGCACCAACGGGCTGCTAAAGCGTTTCGCAGAAAACACCAACGAACCTGTTTCTCACTCCAAGCACAAAGTGTGCGCAGCACGAGTCTTGGCACAGCAGAACACTTCCCTTGGCATGCCCTTTGCAGCCTCACTCCAAACGGGGCTCTCCGCTTCATCCATCCCCTAACTCCATACTAGCACCAACGGGCTGCTAAAGCGTTTCGCAGAAAACACCAACGAACCTGTTTCTCACTCCAACCACAAAGTGTGCGCAGCACGAGTCTTGGCACAGCAGAACACTTCCCTTGGCATGCCCTTTGCAGCCTCACTCCAAACGGGGCTCTCCGCTTCATCCATCCCCTAACGCCATACTAGTACCAACGGGCTGCTAAAGCGTTTCGCAGAAAACACCAACGAACCTGTTTCTCACTCCAACCACAAAGTGTGCGCAGCATGAGTCTTGGCACAGCAGAACACTTCCCTTGGCATGCCCTTTGCAGCCTCACTCCAAACGGGGCTCTCCGCTTCATCCATCCCCTAACTCCATACAAGCACCAACGGGCTGCTAAAGCGTTTCGCAGAAAACACCAACGAACCTGTTTCTCACTCCAACCACAAAGTGTGCGCAGCACGAGTCTTGGCACAGCAGAACACTTCCCTTGGCATGCCCTTTGCAGCCTCACTCCAAACGGGGCTCTCCGCTTCATCCATCCCCTAACGCCATACTAGCACCAACGGGCTGCTAAAGCGTTTCGCAGAAAACACCAACGAACCTGTTTCTCACTCCAACCACAAAGTGTGCGCAGCACGTGTCTTGGCACAGCAGAACACTTCCCTTGGCATGCCCTTTGCAGCCTCACTCCAAACGGGGCTCTGCGCTTCATCCATCCCCTAACTCCATACTAGCACCAACGGGCTGCTAAAGCGTTTCGCAGAAAACACCAACGAACCTGTTTCTCACTCCAACCACAAAGTGTGCGCAGCACGAGTCTTGGCACAGCAGAACACTTCCCTTGGCATGCCCTTTGCAGCCTCACTCCAAACGGGGCTCTGCGCTTCATCCATCCCCTGACTCCATACTAGTACCAACGGGCTGCTAAAGCGTTTCGCAGAAAACACCAAGGAACCTGTTTCTCACTCCAACCACAAAGTGTGCGCAGCACGAGTCTTGGCACAGCAGAACACTTCCCTTGGCATGCCCTTTGCAGCCTCACTCCAAACGGGGCTCTCCGCTTCATCCATCCCCTAACTCCATACTAGCACCAACGGGCTGCTAAAGCGTTTCGCAGAAAACACCAAGGAACCTGTTTCTCACTCCAACCACAAAGTGTGCACAGCACGAGTCTTGGCACAGCAGAACACTTCCCTTGGCATGCCCTTTGCAGCCTCACTCCAAACGGGGCTCTGCGCTTCATCCATCCCCTGACTCCATACTAGCACCAACGGGCTGCTAAAGCGTTTCGCAGAAAACACCAACGAACCTGTTTCTCACTCCAACCACAAAGTGTGCGCAGCACGAGTCTTGGCACAGCAGAACACTTCCCTTGGCATGCCCTTTGCAGCCTCACTCCAAACGGGGCTCTGCGCTTCATCCATCCCCTAACTCCATACTAGCACCAACGGGCTGCTAAAGCGTTTTGCAGAAAACACCAACGAACCTGTTTCTCACTCCAACCACAAAGTGTGCGCAGCACGAGTCTTGGCACAGCAGAACACTTCCCTTGGCATGCCCTTTGCAGCCTCACTCCAAACGGGGCTCTGCACTTCATCCATCCCCTAACTCCATACTAGCACCAACGGGCTGCTAAAGCGTTTCGCAGAAAACACCAACGAACCTGTTTCTCACTCCAACCACAAAGTGTGCGCAGCACGAGTCTTGGCACAGCAGAACACTTCCCTTGGCATGCCCTTTGCAGCCTCACTCCAAACGGGGCTCTGCGCTTCATCCATCCCCTGACTCCATACTAGCACCAACGGGCTGCTAAAGCGTTTCGCAGAAAACACCAACGAACCTGTTTCTCACTCCAACCACAAAGTGTGCGCAGCACGAGTCTTGGCACAGCAGAACACTTCCCTTGGCATGCCCTTTGCAGCCTCACTCCAAACGGGGCTCTGCGCTTCATCCATCCCCTAACTCCATACTAGCACCAACGGGCTGCTAAAGCGTTTCGCAGAAAACACCAAGGAACCTGTTTCTCACTCCAACCACAAAGTGTGCGCAGCACGAGTCTTGGCACAGCAGAACACTTCACATGGCATGCCCTTTGCAGCCTCACTCCAAACGGGGCTCTCCGCTTCATCCATCCCCTAACTCCATACTAGCACCAACGGCCTGCTAAAGCGTTTCGCAGAAAACACCAACGAACCTGTTTCTCACTCCAACCACAAAGTGTGCGCAGCACGAGTCTTGGCACAGCAGAACACTTCCCTTGGCATGCCCTTTGCAGCCTCACTCCAAACGGGGCTCTGCGCTTCATCCATCCCCTGACTCCATACTAGCACCAACGGGCTGTTAAAGCGTTTCGCAGAAAACACCAACGAACCTGTTTCTCACTCCAACCGCAAAGTGTGCGCAGCACGAGTCTTGGCACAGCAGAACACTTCCCTTGGCATGCCCTTTGCAGCCTCACTCCAAACGGGGCTCTCCGCTTCATCCATCCCCTAACTCCATACTAGCACCAACGGCCTGCTAAAGCGTTTCGCAGAAAACACCAAAGAACCTGTTTCTCACTCCAACTACAAAGTGTGCGCAGCACGGGTCTTGGCACAGCAGAACACTTCCCTTGGCATGCCCTTTGCAGCCTCACTCCAAACGGGGCTCTGCGCTTCATCCATCCCCTAACTCCATACTAGCACCAACGGGCTGCTAAAGCGTTTCGCAGAAAACACCAACGAACCTGTTTCTCACTCCAACCACAAAGTGTGCGCAGCACGAGTCTTGGCACAGCAGAACACTTCCCTTGGCATGCCCTTTGCAGCCTCACTCCAAACGGGGCTCTGCGCTTCATCCATCCCCTAACTCCATACTAGCACCAACGGGCTGCTAAAGCGTTTCGCAGAAAACACCAACGAACCTGTTTCTCACTCCAACCACAAAGTGTGCGCAGCACGAGTCTTGGCACAGCAGAACACTTCCCTTGGCATGCCCTTTGCAGCCTCACTCCAAACGGGGCTCTCCGCTTCATCCATCCCCTGACTCCATACTAGCACCAACGGCCTGCTAAAGCGTTTCGCAGAAAACACCAACGAATCTGTTTCTCACTCCAACCACAAAGTGTGCGCAGCACGAGTCTTGGCACAGCAGAACACTTCCCTTGGCATGCCCTTTGCAGCCTCACTCCAAACGGGGCTCTCCGCTTCATCCATCCCCTAACTCCATACTAGCACCAACGGGCTGCTAAAGCGTTTCGCAGAAAACACCAACGAACCTGTTTCTCACTCCAACCACAAAGTGTGCGCAGCACGAGTCTTGGCACAGCAGAACACTTCCCTTGGCATGCCCTTTGCAGCCTCACTCCAAACGGGGCTCTCCGCTTCATCCATCCCCTAACTCCATACTAGCACCAACGGGCTGCTAAAGCGTTTTGCAGAAAACACCAACGAACCTGTTTCTCACTCCAACCACAAAGTGTGCGCAGCACGAGTCTTGGCACAGCAGAACACTTCCCTTGGCATGCCCTTTGCAGCCTCACTCCAAACGGGGCTCTCCGCTTCATCCATCCCCTAACTCCATACTAGCACCAACGGCCTGCTAAAGCGTTTCGCAGAAAACACCAACGAACCTGTTTCTCACTCCAACCACAAAGTGTGCGCAGCACGAGTCTTGGCACAGCAGAACACTTCCCTTGGCATGCCCTTTGCAGCCTCACTCCAAACGGGGCTCTCCGCTTCATCCATCCCCTAACGCCATACTAGTACCAACGGGCTGCTAAAGCGTTTCGCAGAAAACACCAACGAACCTGTTTCTCACTCCAACCACAAAGTGTGCGCAGCACGAGTCTTGGCACAGCAGAACACTTCCCTTGGCATGCCCTTTGCAGCCTCACTCCAAACGGGGCTCTCCGCTTCATCCATCCCCTAACTCCATACAAGCACCAACGGGCTGCTAAAGCGTTTCGCAGAAAACACCAACGAACCTGTTTCTCACTCCAACCACAAAGTGTGCGCAGCACGAGTCTTGGCACAGCAGAACACTTCCCTTGGCATGCCCTTTGCAGCCTCACTCCAAACGGGGCTCTCCGCTTCATCCATCCCCTAACGCCATACTAGCACCAACGGGCTGCTAAAGCGTTTCGCAGAAAACACCAACGAACCTGTTTCTCACTCCAACCACAAAGTGTGCGCAGCACGAGTCTTGGCACAGCAGAACACTTCCCTTGGCATGCCCTTTGCAGCCTCACTCCAAACGGGGCTCTGCGCTTCATCCATCCCCTAACTCCATACTAGCACCAACGGGCTGCTAAAGCGTTTCGCAGAAAACACCAACGAACCTGTTTCTCACTCCAACCACAAAGTGTGCGCAGCACGAGTCTTGGCACAGCAGAACACTTCCCTTGGCATGCCCTTTGCAGCCTCACTCCAAACGGGGCTCTGCGCTTCATCCATCCCCTGACTCCATACTAGTACCAACGGGCTGCTAAAGCGTTTCGCAGAAAACACCAAGGAACCTGTTTCTCACTCCAACCACAAAGTGTGCGCAGCACGAGTCTTGGCACAGCAGAACACTTCCCTTGGCATGCCCTTTGCAGCCTCACTCCAAACGGGGCTCTCCGCTTCATCCATCCCCTAACTCCATACTAGCACCAACGGGCTGCTAAAGCGTTTCGCAGAAAACACCAAGGAACCTGTTTCTCACTCCAACCACAAAGTGTGCACAGCACGAGTCTTGGCACAGCAGAACACTTCCCTTGGCATGCCCTTTGCAGCCTCACTCCAAACGGGGCTCTGCGCTTCATCCATCCCCTGACTCCATACTAGCACCAACGGGCTGCTAAAGCGTTTCGCAGAAAACACCAACGAACCTGTTTCTCACTCCAACCACAAAGTGTGCGCAGCACGAGTCTTGGCACAGCAGAACACTTCCCTTGGCATGCCCTTTGCAGCCTCACTCCAAACGGGGCTCTGCGCTTCATCCATCCCCTAACTCCATACTAGCACGAACAGCCTGCTAAAGCGTTTCGCAGAAAACACCAACGAACCTGTTTCTCACTCCAACCACAAAGTGTGCGCAGCACGAGTCTTGGCACAGCAGAACACTTCCCTTGGCATGCCCTTTGCAGCCTCACTCCAAACGGGGCTCTCCGCTTCATCCATCCCCTGACTCCATACTAGCACCAACGGGCTGCTAAAGCGTTTCGCAGAAAACACCAACGAACCTGTTTCTCACTCCAACCACAAAGTGTGCGCAGCACGAGTCTTGGCACAGCAGAACACTTCCCTTGGCATGCCCTTTGCAGCCTCACTCCAAACGGGGCTCTGCGCTTCATCCATCCCCTAACTCCATACTAGCACCAACGGGCTGCTAAAGCGTTTCGCAGAAAACACCAACGAACCTGTTTCTCACTCCAACCACAAAGTGTGCGCAGCACGAGTCTTGGCACAGCAGAACACTTCCCTTGGCATGCCCTTTGCAGCCTCACTCCAAACGGGGCTCTGCGCTTCATCCATCCCCTGACTCCATACTAGCACCAACGGGCTGCTAAAGCGTTTCGCAGAAAACACCAACGAACCTGTTTCTCACTCCAAGCACAAAGTGTGCGCAGCACGAGTCTTGGCACAGCAGAACACTTCCCTTGGCATGCCCTTTGCAGCCTCACTCCAAACGGGGCTCTCCGCTTCATCCATCCCCTAACTCCATACTAGTACCAACGGGCTGCTAAAGCGTTTCGCAGAAAACACCAACGAACCTGTTTCTCACTCCAACCACAAAGTGTGCGCAGCACGAGTCTTGGCACAGCAGAACACTTCCCTTGGCATGCCCTTTGCAGCCTCACTCCAAACGGGGCTCTCCGCTTCATCCATCCCCTAACTCCATACTAGCACCAACGGGCTGCTAAAGCGTTTTGCAGAAAACACCAACGAACCTGTTTCTCACTCCAACCACAAAGTGTGCGCAGCACGAGTCTTGGCACAGCAGAACACTTCCCTTGGCATGCCCTTTGCAGCCTCACTCCAAACGGGGCTCTCCGCTTCATCCATCCCCTAACTCCATACTAGCACCAACGGGCTGCTAAAGCGTTTCGCAGAAAACACCAACGAACCTGTTTCTCACTCCAACCACAAAGTGTGCGCAGCACGAGTCTTGGCACAGCAGAACACTTCCCTTGGCATGCCCTTTGCAGCCTCACTCCAAACGGGGCTCTCCGCTTCATCCATCCCCTAACGCCATACTAGTACCAACGGGCTGCTAAAGCGTTTCGCAGAAAACACCAACGAACCTGTTTCTCACTCCAACCACAAAGTGTGCGCAGCATGAGTCTTGGCACAGCAGAACACTTCCCTTGGCATGCCCTTTGCAGCCTCACTCCAAACGGGGCTCTCCGCTTCATCCATCCCCTAACTCCATACAAGCACCAACGGGCTGCTAAAGCGTTTCGCAGAAAACACCAACGAACCTGTTTCTCACTCCAACCACAAAGTGTGCGCAGCACGAGTCTTGGCACAGCAGAACACTTCCCTTGGCATGCCCTTTGCAGCCTCACTCCAAACGGGGCTCTCCGCTTCATCCATCCCCTAACGCCATACTAGCACCAACGGGCTGCTAAAGCGTTTCGCAGAAAACACCAACGAACCTGTTTCTCACTCCAACCACAAAGTGTGCGCAGCACGTGTCTTGGCACAGCAGAACACTTCCCTTGGCATGCCCTTTGCAGCCTCACTCCAAACGGGGCTCTGCGCTTCATCCATCCCCTAACTCCATACTAGCACCAACGGGCTGCTAAAGCGTTTCGCAGAAAACACCAACGAACCTGTTTCTCACTCCAACCACAAAGTGTGCGCAGCACGAGTCTTGGCACAGCAGAACACTTCCCTTGGCATGCCCTTTGCAGCCTCACTCCAAACGGGGCTCTGCGCTTCATCCATCCCCTGACTCCATACTAGTACCAACGGGCTGCTAAAGCGTTTCGCAGAAAACACCAAGGAACCTGTTTCTCACTCCAACCACAAAGTGTGCGCAGCACGAGTCTTGGCACAGCAGAACACTTCCCTTGGCATGCCCTTTGCAGCCTCACTCCAAACGGGGCTCTCCGCTTCATCCATCCCCTAACTCCATACTAGCACCAACGGGCTGCTAAAGCGTTTCGCAGAAAACACCAAGGAACCTGTTTCTCACTCCAACCACAAAGTGTGCACAGCACGAGTCTTGGCACAGCAGAACACTTCCCTTGGCATGCCCTTTGCAGCCTCACTCCAAACGGGGCTCTGCGCTTCATCCATCCCCTGACTCCATACTAGCACCAACGGGCTGCTAAAGCGTTTCGCAGAAAACACCAACGAACCTGTTTCTCACTCCAACCACAAAGTGTGCGCAGCACGAGTCTTGGCACAGCAGAACACTTCCCTTGGCATGCCCTTTGCAGCCTCACTCCAAACGGGGCTCTGCGCTTCATCCATCCCCTAACTCCATACTAGCACGAACAGCCTGCTAAAGCGTTTCGCAGAAAACACCAACGAACCTGTTTCTCACTCCAACCACAAAGTGTGCGCAGCACGAGTCTTGGCACAGCAGAACACTTCCCTTGGCATGCCCTTTGCAGCCTCACTCCAAACGGGGCTCTCCGCTTCATCCATCCCCTGACTCCATACTAGCACCAACGGGCTGCTAAAGCGTTTCGCAGAAAACACCAACGAACCTGTTTCTCACTCCAACCACAAAGTGTGCGCAGCACGAGTCTTGGCACAGCAGAACACTTCCCTTGGCATGCCCTTTGCAGCCTCACTCCAAACGGGGCTCTGCGCTTCATCCATCCCCTAACTCCATACTAGCACCAACGGGCTGCTAAAGCGTTTCGCAGAAAACACCAACGAACCTGTTTCTCACTCCAACCACAAAGTGTGCGCAGCACGAGTCTTGGCACAGCAGAACACTTCCCTTGGCATGCCCTTTGCAGCCTCACTCCAAACGGGGCTCTGCGCTTCATCCATCCCCTGACTCCATACTAGCACCAACGGGCTGCTAAAGCGTTTCGCAGAAAACACCAACGAACCTGTTTCTCACTCCAAGCACAAAGTGTGCGCAGCACGAGTCTTGGCACAGCAGAACACTTCCCTTGGCATGCCCTTTGCAGCCTCACTCCAAACGGGGCTCTCCGCTTCATCCATCCCCTAACTCCATACTAGTACCAACGGGCTGCTAAAGCGTTTCGCAGAAAACACCAACGAACCTGTTTCTCACTCCAACCACAAAGTGTGCGCAGCACGAGTCTTGGCACAGCAGAACACTTCCCTTGGCATGCCCTTTGCAGCCTCACTCCAAACGGGGCTCTCCGCTTCATCCATCCCCTAACTCCATACTAGCACCAACGGGCTGCTAAAGCGTTTTGCAGAAAACACCAACGAACCTGTTTCTCACTCCAACCACAAAGTGTGCGCAGCACGAGTCTTGGCACAGCAGAACACTTCCCTTGGCATGCCCTTTGCAGCCTCACTCCAAACGGGGCTCTCCGCTTCATCCATCCCCTAACTCCATACTAGCACCAACGGGCTGCTAAAGCGTTTCGCAGAAAACACCAACGAACCTGTTTCTCACTCCAACCACAAAGTGTGCGCAGCACGAGTCTTGGCACAGCAGAACACTTCCCTTGGCATGCCCTTTGCAGCCTCACTCCAAACGGGGCTCTCCGCTTCATCCATCCCCTAACGCCATACTAGTACCAACGGGCTGCTAAAGCGTTTCGCAGAAAACACCAACGAACCTGTTTCTCACTCCAACCACAAAGTGTGCGCAGCATGAGTCTTGGCACAGCAGAACACTTCCCTTGGCATGCCCTTTGCAGCCTCACTCCAAACGGGGCTCTCCGCTTCATCCATCCCCTAACTCCATACAAGCACCAACGGGCTGCTAAAGCGTTTCGCAGAAAACACCAACGAACCTGTTTCTCACTCCAACCACAAAGTGTGCGCAGCACGAGTCTTGGCACAGCAGAACACTTCCCTTGGCATGCCCTTTGCAGCCTCACTCCAAACGGGGCTCTCCGCTTCATCCATCCCCTAACGCCATACTAGCACCAACGGGCTGCTAAAGCGTTTCGCAGAAAACACCAACGAACCTGTTTCTCACTCCAACCACAAAGTGTGCGCAGCACGTGTCTTGGCACAGCAGAACACTTCCCTTGGCATGCCCTTTGCAGCCTCACTCCAAACGGGGCTCTGCGCTTCATCCATCCCCTAACTCCATACTAGCACCAACGGGCTGCTAAAGCGTTTCGCAGAAAACACCAACGAACCTGTTTCTCACTCCAACCACAAAGTGTGCGCAGCACGAGTCTTGGCACAGCAGAACACTTCCCTTGGCATGCCCTTTGCAGCCTCACTCCAAACGGGGCTCTGCGCTTCATCCATCCCCTGACTCCATACTAGTACCAACGGGCTGCTAAAGCGTTTCGCAGAAAACACCAAGGAACCTGTTTCTCACTCCAACCACAAAGTGTGCGCAGCACGAGTCTTGGCACAGCAGAACACTTCCCTTGGCATGCCCTTTGCAGCCTCACTCCAAACGGGGCTCTCCGCTTCATCCATCCCCTAACTCCATACTAGCACCAACGGGCTGCTAAAGCGTTTCGCAGAAAACACCAAGGAACCTGTTTCTCACTCCAACCACAAAGTGTGCACAGCACGAGTCTTGGCACAGCAGAACACTTCCCTTGGCATGCCCTTTGCAGCCTCACTCCAAACGGGGCTCTGCGCTTCATCCATCCCCTGACTCCATACTAGCACCAACGGGCTGCTAAAGCGTTTCGCAGAAAACACCAACGAACCTGTTTCTCACTCCAACCACAAAGTGTGCGCAGCACGAGTCTTGGCACAGCAGAACACTTCCCTTGGCATGCCCTTTGCAGCCTCACTCCAAACGGGGCTCTGCGCTTCATCCATCCCCTAACTCCATACTAGCACGAACAGCCTGCTAAAGCGTTTCGCAGAAAACACCAACGAACCTGTTTCTCACTCCAACCACAAAGTGTGCGCAGCACGAGTCTTGGCACAGCAGAACACTTCCCTTGGCATGCCCTTTGCAGCCTCACTCCAAACGGGGCTCTCCGCTTCATCCATCCCCTGACTCCATACTAGCACCAACGGGCTGCTAAAGCGTTTCGCAGAAAACACCAACGAACCTGTTTCTCACTCCAACCACAAAGTGTGCGCAGCACGAGTCTTGGCACAGCAGAACACTTCCCTTGGCATGCCCTTTGCAGCCTCACTCCAAACGGGGCTCTGCGCTTCATCCATCCCCTAACTCCATACTAGCACCAACGGGCTGCTAAAGCGTTTCGCAGAAAACACCAACGAACCTGTTTCTCACTCCAACCACAAAGTGTGCGCAGCACGAGTCTTGGCACAGCAGAACACTTCCCTTGGCATGCCCTTTGCAGCCTCACTCCAAACGGGGCTCTGCGCTTCATCCATCCCCTGACTCCATACTAGCACCAACGGGCTGCTAAAGCGTTTCGCAGAAAACACCAACGAACCTGTTTCTCACTCCAAGCACAAAGTGTGCGCAGCACGAGTCTTGGCACAGCAGAACACTTCCCTTGGCATGCCCTTTGCAGCCTCACTCCAAACGGGGCTCTCCGCTTCATCCATCCCCTAACTCCATACTAGTACCAACGGGCTGCTAAAGCGTTTCGCAGAAAACACCAACGAACCTGTTTCTCACTCCAACCACAAAGTGTGCGCAGCACGAGTCTTGGCACAGCAGAACACTTCCCTTGGCATGCCCTTTGCAGCCTCACTCCAAACGGGGCTCTCCGCTTCATCCATCCCCTAACTCCATACTAGCACCAACGGGCTGCTAAAGCGTTTTGCAGAAAACACCAACGAACCTGTTTCTCACTCCAACCACAAAGTGTGCGCAGCACGAGTCTTGGCACAGCAGAACACTTCCCTTGGCATGCCCTTTGCAGCCTCACTCCAAACGGGGCTCTCCGCTTCATCCATCCCCTAACTCCATACTAGCACCAACGGGCTGCTAAAGCGTTTCGCAGAAAACACCAACGAACCTGTTTCTCACTCCAACCACAAAGTGTGCGCAGCACGAGTCTTGGCACAGCAGAACACTTCCCTTGGCATGCCCTTTGCAGCCTCACTCCAAACGGGGCTCTCCGCTTCATCCATCCCCTAACGCCATACTAGTACCAACGGGCTGCTAAAGCGTTTCGCAGAAAACACCAACGAACCTGTTTCTCACTCCAACCACAAAGTGTGCGCAGCATGAGTCTTGGCACAGCAGAACACTTCCCTTGGCATGCCCTTTGCAGCCTCACTCCAAACGGGGCTCTCCGCTTCATCCATCCCCTAACTCCATACAAGCACCAACGGGCTGCTAAAGCGTTTCGCAGAAAACACCAACGAACCTGTTTCTCACTCCAACCACAAAGTGTGCGCAGCACGAGTCTTGGCACAGCAGAACACTTCCCTTGGCATGCCCTTTGCAGCCTCACTCCAAACGGGGCTCTCCGCTTCATCCATCCCCTAACGCCATACTAGCACCAACGGGCTGCTAAAGCGTTTCGCAGAAAACACCAACGAACCTGTTTCTCACTCCAACCACAAAGTGTGCGCAGCACGTGTCTTGGCACAGCAGAACACTTCCCTTGGCATGCCCTTTGCAGCCTCACTCCAAACGGGGCTCTGCGCTTCATCCATCCCCTAACTCCATACTAGCACCAACGGGCTGCTAAAGCGTTTCGCAGAAAACACCAACGAACCTGTTTCTCACTCCAACCACAAAGTGTGCGCAGCACGAGTCTTGGCACAGCAGAACACTTCCCTTGGCATGCCCTTTGCAGCCTCACTCCAAACGGGGCTCTGCGCTTCATCCATCCCCTGACTCCATACTAGTACCAACGGGCTGCTAAAGCGTTTCGCAGAAAACACCAAGGAACCTGTTTCTCACTCCAACCACAAAGTGTGCGCAGCACGAGTCTTGGCACAGCAGAACACTTCCCTTGGCATGCCCTTTGCAGCCTCACTCCAAACGGGGCTCTCCGCTTCATCCATCCCCTAACTCCATACTAGCACCAACGGGCTGCTAAAGCGTTTCGCAGAAAACACCAAGGAACCTGTTTCTCACTCCAACCACAAAGTGTGCACAGCACGAGTCTTGGCACAGCAGAACACTTCCCTTGGCATGCCCTTTGCAGCCTCACTCCAAACGGGGCTCTGCGCTTCATCCATCCCCTGACTCCATACTAGCACCAACGGGCTGCTAAAGCGTTTCGCAGAAAACACCAACGAACCTGTTTCTCACTCCAACCACAAAGTGTGCGCAGCACGAGTCTTGGCACAGCAGAACACTTCCCTTGGCATGCCCTTTGCAGCCTCACTCCAAACGGGGCTCTGCGCTTCATCCATCCCCTAACTCCATACTAGCACCAACGGGCTGCTAAAGCGTTTTGCAGAAAACACCAACGAACCTGTTTCTCACTCCAACCACAAAGTGTGCGCAGCACGAGTCTTGGCACAGCAGAACACTTCCCTTGGCATGCCCTTTGCAGCCTCACTCCAAACGGGGCTCTCCGCTTCATCCATCCCCTAACTCCATACTAGCACCAACGGGCTGCTAAAGCGTTTCGCAGAAAACACCAACGAACCTGTTTCTCACTCCAACCACAAAGTGTGCGCAGCACGAGTCTTGGCACAGCAGAACACTTCCCTTGGCATGCCCTTTGCAGCCTCACTCCAAACGGGGCTCTCCGCTTCATCCATCCCCTAACTCCATACTAGCACCAACGGGCTGCTAAAGCGTTTCGCAGAAAACACCAACGAACCTGTTTCTCACTCCAACCACAAAGTGTGCGCAGCACGAGTCTTGGCACAGCAGAACACTTCCCTTGGCATGCCCTTTGCAGCCTCACTCCAAACGGGGCTCTGCGCTTCATCCATCCCCTAACTCCATACTAGCACCAACGGGCTGCTAAAGCGTTTCGCAGAAAACACCAAGGAACCTGTTTCTCACTCCAACCACAAAGTGTGCGCAGCACGGGTCTTGGCACAGCAGAACACTTCCCTTGGCATGCCCTTTGCAGCCTCACTCCAAACGGGGCTCTCCGCTTCATCCATCCCCTAACTCCATACTAGCACCAACGGCCTGCTAAAGCGTTTCGCAGAAAACACCAACGAACCTGTTTCTCACTCCAACCACAAAGTGTGCGCAGCACGAGTCTTGGCACAGCAGAACACTTCCCTTGGCATGCCCTTTGCAGCCTCACTCCAAACGGGGCTCTGCGCTTCATCCATCCCCTGACTCCATACTAGCACCAACGGGCTGCTAAAGCGTTTCGCAGAAAACACCAACGAACCTGTTTCTCACTCCAACCGCAAAGTGTGCGCAGCACGAGTCTTGGCACAGCAGAACACTTCCCTTGGCATGCCCTTTGCAGCCTCACTCCAAACGGGGCTCTCCGCTTCATCCATCCCCTAACTCCATACTAGCACCAACGGGCTGCTAAAGCGTTTCGCAGAAAACACCAACGAACCTGTTTCTCACTCCAACTACAAAGTGTGCGCAGCACGGGTCTTGGCACAGCAGAACACTTCCCTTGGCATGCCCTTTGCAGCCTCACTCCAAACGGGGCTCTGCGCTTCATCCATCCCCTAACTCCATACTAGCACCAACGGGCTGCTAAAGCGTTTCGCAGAAAACACCAACGAACCTGTTTCTCACTCCAACCACAAAGTGTGCGCAGCACGAGTCTTGGCACAGCAGAACACTTCCCTTGGCATGCCCTTTGCAGCCTCACTCCAAACGGGGCTCTGCGCTTCATCCATCCCCTAACTCCATACTAGCACCAACGGGCTGCTAAAGCGTTTCGCAGAAAACACCAACGAACCTGTTTCTCACTCCAACCACAAAGTGTGCGCAGCACGAGTCTTGGCACAGCAGAACACTTCCCTTGGCATGCCCTTTGCAGCCTCACTCCAAACGGGGCTCTGCGCTTCATCCATCCCCTAACTCCATACTAGCACCAACGGGCTGCTAAAGCGTTTCGCAGAAAACACCAACGAACCTGTTTCTCACTCCAAGCACAAAGCGTGCGCAGCACGAGTCTTGGCACAGCAGAACACTTCCCTTGGCATGCCCTTTGCAGCCTCACTCCAAACGGGGCTCTGCGCTTCATCCATCCCCTAACTCCATACTAGCACCAACGGGCTGCTAAAGCGTTTCGCAGAAAACACCAACGAACCTGTTTCTCACTCCAAGCACAAAGTGTGCGCAGCACGAGTCTTGGCACAGCAGAACACTTCCCTTGGCATGCCCTTTGCAGCCTCACTCCAAACGGGGCTCTCCGCTTCATCCATCCCCTAACTCCATACTAGCACCAACGGCCTGCTAAAGCGTTTCGCAGAAAACACCAAGGAACCTGTTTCTCACTCCAACCACAAAGTGTGCGCAGCACGAGTCTTGGCACAGCAGAACACTTCCCTTGGCATGCCCTTTGCAGCCTCACTCCAAACGGGGCTCTCCGCTTCATCCATCCCCTAACTCCATACTAGCACCAACGGGCTGCTAAAGCGTTTCGCAGAAAACACCAACGAACCTGTTTCTCACTCCAACCACAAAGTGTGCGCAGCACGAGTCTTGGCACAGCAGAACACTTCCCTTGGCATGCCCTTTGCAGCCTCACTCCAAACGGGGCTCTGCGCTTCATGCATCCCCTAACTCCATACTAGCACCAACGGCCTGCTAAAGCGTTTCGCAGAAAACACCAACGAACCTGTTTCTCACTCCAACCACAAAGTGTGCGCAGCACGAGTCTTGGCACAGCAGAACACTTCCCTTGGCATGCCCTTTGCAGCCTCACTCCAAACGGGGCTCTCCACTTCATCCATCCCCTAACTCCATACTAGCACCAACGGGCTGCTAAAGCGTTTCGCAGAAAACACCAACGAACCTGTTTCTCACTCCAACCACAAAGTGTGCGCAGCACGAGTCTTGGCACAGCAGAACACTTCCCTTGGCATGCCCTTTGCAGCCTCACTCCAAACGGGGCTCTGCGCTTCATCCATCCCCTAACTCCATACTAGCACCAACGGGCTGCTAAAGCGTTTCGCAGAAAACACCAACGAACCTGTTTCTCACTCCAACCACAAAGTGTGCGCAGCACGAGTCTTGGCACAGCAGAACACTTCCCTTGGCATGCCCTTTGCAGCCTCACTCCAAACGGGGCTCTCCGCTTCATCCATCCCCTGACTCCATACTAGCACCAACGGGCTGCTAAAGCGTTTCGCAGAAAACACCAACGAACCTGTTTCTCACTCCAACCACAAAGTGTGCGCAGCACGAGTCTTGGCACAGCAGAACACTTCCCTTGGCATGCCCTTTGCAGCCTCACTCCAAACGGGGCTCTGCGCTTCATCCATCCCCTAACTCCATACTAGCACCAACGGGCTGCTAAAGCGTTTCGCACAAAACACCAACAAACCTGTTTCTCACTCCAACCACAAAGTGTGCGCAGCACGAGTCTTGGCACAGCAGAACACTTCCCTTGGCATGCCCTTTGCAGCCTCACTCCAAACGGGGCTCTCTGCTTCATCCATCCCCTAACTCCATACTAGCACCAACGGGCTGCTAAAGCGTTTCGCACAAAACACCAACAAACCTGTTTCTCACTCCAACCACAAAGTGTGCGCAGCACGAGTCTTGGCACAGCAGAACACTTCCCTTGGCATGCCCTTTGCAGTCTCACTCTGTTGCAGTTTGGATCGGGTCAGGAATGCCAGACATCAACTTCATAGAAGCTGGAACTGACTTCGTTTATTTCGCGTTACGTATCACAACATATAGCAATTCGCATGGCAACATCTTGGTAGAGCATCAGTAATTGGTTACAAGCATTAACGTGCTAACATATCATAGGTTGCTAAGCCGTATCCACGCACCTAACCGCAATGGCCACACTGACACCTCAAGCCAGCTGTACTTCCTCAAAGTTGTCTTTTATAATGAGCAACTTTCTCATTTCCTGCCAACTTAGCCCAGTCAAGGACTGGTTAAGAACACCCCCATGTCCCTGTCCTCCATATTTCCCCCTTTTTCTTTAGATTAAATGTCCCCGGGAAGCAAGCCAACCTTGAGGTGTCAGATTCGGATTACGTGAAAAGGCTGTTAACAAGCGTGATTTCAAAGCGTGCAAACAAGTCCAAGCAATCATTAAACCAACTACAAGCAACAGTCCCCATAGTAACAACATTAATAGCGATTTCACCAGCGATTTTATCCATCCCCTGATTCCAAACAAGTCAGTTAACCCATCGAGTCCGAAAAACCCAACATCTTTTGTTACTTTCTCCGTATGTTTGATCAAGTCGTGGAGTTGTCGGTGGATGGCCGCTGAGTGATCTTGCAGGTCCATGTAGCCCATTCCGTCGAAGTCCTGACACCCATGTCCATGAGCAAGAAGCAGGAAATCAACAGCGGCACAGTTTTGCAGTACAGCGTGTTGTACCTGGGTTAAATCATCTGACAACTCACTAAGCGCAACACTGCTTGACTGCCCAGCATGCAAGACATTAAATATTCCTGTGAGCTCGGATGGCTGACAGCCCAGGAACGAAGAAAGACGTCACTATCACCTCCCAATCACTCCATAAATCAACATCATCAATGCAATCACTACTTACAGTAACCTTTTTTAACATATCCATCAGTGTTAAAAGTAGCATCAGCTTCTGTAATAGTGTTAAAAGTAACATTACCTCCTAAAAGCCATAATATACAGCTAATAATAATGGTAACACTTCTTCCTCCCATGTTGTTGTTCTACAGGCTCACACTTTCCACCACTAGGGTACCGGCTGCTTGCCTGCTACATCTGATCTATGCAAGTTTGCTTCCAGCTAAGGTCTCACCCATTTTGCTGGCACCCATCTGGTTCCAGTATCTGTAACGACATAGGCATACCCTTTTCCCCAGGTTATCAAGTCCAAAGGTCCCGTCCGTTTTTCCCATGTTCCAGTCCCTCAGCATCATCTTACACGGACCCAACTTTACTTCTGTCAGGGTTCCCTTTAGCCCAGCCCTGTATTTGACCATCAGAGGGACTAGGCTGTCCTGGGGTAATCTCAAAAATTTAAAACATATACTGCTCTTGTCAATTTTTCATTTTTTGTAGCTGGCGTTTCAGCATTTGGTTCATATGTTCCACTATGTCATGGTCCTCAGGATGCAATGGTATGGTGAAAAAACAATCAATTATTAAGATGCACCAATCATTTTGAAAGGTTCTCGATTTCCATTTCTATTTATGTTTGCATAGCTTCAATTTGGTTTCCTCCCTAGAAATTGCTTGGGATTTCCATATATTAAGGAGGCCCCCGCTCTAGTAGCAATTGAAGCTTTTACAATTCGTAAGGACTGTTGCAGGTCCTTCCATGCCAGTTGCACTGGAGCTTGGCCATTGCTTCATTCTTGTTTCCTATGCTGAAGTATTTCCCTAGTCTCTTTCCAAGGATACAAGTCAGAGTACGGCTCCCAATCCTCCACTGGTGGGGGGAGGACGCCATAGTCTGAGTTATTCCTGGCTTTCCCACTTTCAAATTCTGCACTTTCCTGTTGTGCTTATTCAGCCCTCTCTGCTTATATATATATTACACAATAAAGATCTAAAGACCACGCACACAAACAGCACAAACACAGTTTCTATCCAGTGGCACAACCTCACGTAGCTGTGCACTCCACTAGTGAGTCCCACTGTCTCAATTGCCGAATCCCATCCTCGTTGCCAATTAGGTTGCGAATGGGTTTGGGATTCGGCAATAATCACACAGAACAAAGTGGCTACGGCTATTCAGGTGAAAGCACGTTAAAGAAGCAAAGTATGCCTAATTACTCGTGAGGTAATACGTGTCGGCAGGACACTGAGACTGAACATTCTCTAGAGTTGGCGGATTAGAGGGTTGCTGACAGGCTCCCAACTCAGCGGGCGTCCCCGCAGAGACAACGTGGGCCTCAGTGTTAGGAGTCTCACCCCCCCTCTCTCTGCACTGTCTGTTTATGCCCGGTGCATCCTGCCACGTAGGGCCAGTACGTGCCAGCAGGCAGACCAGGGGGTGGACAAACTCCACCTTCAGTCACATAACCTTCCCTTCTGGCTGCGCAGGTGTGCATACCAGTAAATGGTCCCAGCCGTCAGTCTGAGGGTCCTGCCTTTCTCACCTCCCTCCCTGTCAGATGTTTTACCTTCAGACTAGTTTAGAGGATGTTTGCAGTTAAGTTGGCTACAAGCCCGGTTGAGCAGCCGCCTTCAGCTGCTTTTGGAGGAGGTCGGCTGTGAGCCTGGCTGGGCAGCCGCCTCCGTGCTCCTTATTGCTCAGCCCGGGCAGGCAAACATCTTCTTTCTCAAGGTCTGGATTCTATTTCGCACAATAGTTTTATGACTCTACAGATCATACAAATTTCCAGCTTTCAACCATACCTCCTGTCGGCATCAATATACAAAGGATACAACACATAATAGAGATGAACATAGCAAATAGAAACAATAGCCCTAATAACGGTTTCCATCCTCATTTAAAGCATTACAATTCTTCAACCCCCACTTTAAAAGACAGATCAAATCCCCTGCACCTCCCTCCTGGCTGTTGTCAAGCCCTCAGCAACATAATTCTCCTTGATATCATTCGCCTTCTCTTCCCCGGCCCCCCTTCTCCTTTTTTCAAGGCAATCTAACAAGTCCTGGACCCAGCCGGGCCGTTCTTCAGGTGTGACGGGGGCGGTCTGGAAGCGGGGGCGCAGACGGTGTAGGCACTGCAGGAGCAGGCGGGGGGGTTGGCGATGGATCTCCAAACACCAGCGGTTTTCGGTGGCGTGGTGGTCACGGTCCTGAAGTGCTCGCAAAGGCTTCTGCAGGTACACTCCTCGCAGCTTCGGGAGGCTCACGATCCGGCGGTGGCCCTGTGATGTCCTTTGGGTGATGGGGGGCTCAGAACCCCCTCGCTTCAGCTTGGGGCTTTGCAAGTGTCCCTTGTCTCTAGCTCATTTAGTCAGCTCATACAGCGTCTTCCTGCTCACTGCTGCATCCCTCTTTGCTAACAAGTCCAGCAGCAGTTGCACAGCAGCTTCTTGCTCCATTTTCGTACTCACTGCTGCTTCTCTTTTTGCTAACAAATCCGGCAGCAGCTGTACCACAGCTTCTCACTCTATTCTTGCACGTGCAACCCGCGTCCCGGCTTCTTGCCCCCCAACGCCGACTTTTCGTCCCAGGTCCCGGCTTCTTGCCCCCCGACGCCGTCTTTCTGTGTGCACATTCACGGTCGGCTTACCCACTCCGGTCCACCTTCTTGGTCAGATCACTCGGCTGCACTCGTGCGTCTCGCTTGGGTCCCCTGAATACCCGCACCGTTGTGCCAGGTCCGATGCCTACCCGCACCGTTGTGCCAGGTCCGCGCGTCGCTTCCAGAATGCCGCACCGTTGTGCCAGGTCCCTGTACAAGTCAATTGGGTTGTCCCTGTGGTCCCTGTTCGGGCGCCACTTGTTGCAGCTTGGAGCGGGTCAGGAATGCCAGACATCAACTTCATAGAAACGAGATGTCCTCAGAGTGGCAACCTTAAAGAAACTAGGAGCAGCAGCAGGAGCCTCGCTTCTCTCTCCCTCACACTCACTCACCCAAGCACAGCTCTACTGCTGCTGTGAAAACCAATGTGTGCAAGCCCAGACTGCAGCTGCTCTGCTCGCAGAGCACAGTGTCTGTATCCCCAGCAAGAGGCCTGTGCTTGGTCCCGCCATCCTCACCTTGTCCCTTCCACAGCCCACCCACGCCTGAGACCTGGCAGCTGGTGGGGCCAGCGTGGGGCCTCTGGCAGCAGGGCCTAAGCTGCGTCCACAGGGGCAACAAGGAGGAGCCGGCAGCCACAGCCCACTCAGCCTCACCTCCACCCCTGCAAAGGCCACGGCACAACTCGTTCATCCTGCATGGCAGCTCTGAGCGTGTCCAGGACACCAAGGGCATCAAGAGTAGGCAGCAGAGATTCCCCAAGGGAAAATAACGCCTAGGCAACCTGTCATGGTGCGAGGGGTAGCTGCAGTGACTGGCTGAGTAGATGAGGGGAGAAGCATCAGGCCCAAGGACTCCGGCCCTAACCTCTTAGGTGAATATTTCTTAATAGACTATTATAGTAGTATTTATCATTTTTGATATTGTTGATATTTCTGTTGACATTATTATGCTTACTGCTGTTGATATCTTTATTGTTGTTATTCTTGTTGTTTTCGTTATGATATTTTTATTAATGTTGCTGTTGTTTAAAAATACATTCCCGTATCATTGTTTAAATGTTGCATGTTGTTTCCAAGCGAGCTCAGGCACAAAAATCATCCCCACTGCAGGTGCGTGTGTGAAGCCCCAGGATTTCGCACACCAGGGGCAGGGGAGCAACAGCAAAAAGGTCCCTCTGGGATTTCCCTTCACACATGTCCCTGGAGATGCCCGAAGTGGAAGAAGTCCCAGCCCCACTATGCGGCAGCTCTCAAGCTCTCCAGGTTCTGCACAGAACGTGTTCCCACAGGGCCCAAGCCTTAAGGCACCTGCAAAGCCCCTCCCCAGAGAGGGGCCTGTCCAAGAAAGCCCTCGTGCCTAAGATGCAAGGCAGACGAGCCGCAGCTTCTCTGCAAGCCGCCTGCGTGGGGAAAAGGCTTCTCAGTGCCTTTTCTGCTGACGGGGGCACTGCGCACGCCTGGGCTCTGCAGGCGTCACGCGCGCAGGCAAGGGGGCTCCCAGCACTGGCCCTCACAGCCACGGGGCTGAGCTCGCTGCCCAGCCCTCTGCTCGCGCCTCCCTGCAGGGAACACTGCTCTGCTTCACACTTCCCCTCCAGCATTCCCAGGGCAGCAGACAAATGCCTGCCCGCAATTCCCCGTGCCACCAGTCCTGCGGCTGCTTGGGAGCCACCCAGAGCCCTCTACTCACATCTGGCACCAGCCCCTTCCCAGCAGCTGCGCTCTGCCTTGCAGGGACACTGCGGCATGCCAGCAAGCAAGCTTGGCCAGCAGCAAGATGCTCCTCTGGGCTCCAGCACTTTGGTGGCAGGGCTTGCGCTGCTTGCTTTTGGAGGGTTTTCCCCTGCGCGAGGGCAACACCCAACGGCACCGGGGAGATCTCCTCCTCTGTCTGCCCTCGGCTTTCCTGTCCTTACCCAGGGACTTGGAATTCCCCTCCGTTAGCAAGTGACCATTGTAGCCCAGTGCTGGGCAGAGCTGCAGCAGCTGCAGGTCCCTGCTGCTGCTCAGGGCACATTTGTGCCTGCTCTGCCCTCTGCAGCCCTAGGAAGCCGTGGCAGGGGCAGCAGTGCAGGAGCCGCACCAAGGCTGCTCTCAGCCACAGCACATGGCGCCTGCAAGGTGCACGGCAGGACAAGAGAAGGAGCCCAGCAGCACCAGGAGCTCCCAGGCCACCACCAACTCACAAGGGCTCCGCTGAGGACATGCACACCTGGCCCCAGGGCACAACCACCCTTCTTACTCATTGTGCTACTGAGGAACATATCTTGACCATGGAAAACAAAACTTTCTTGAGGAAACAGGGCTGTAAGGGTAGTAGTGGAGCAGGGCAGGAAGAGCAAGGAGTTCAAGGCTGCTTGCAGGAGTGGAAGCAGAGCCCCAAGGGGAGCCTGGCCTCTGGGCAGGCAGCCGCCAGCAGCACCATGGGGCTGCGTGAGGAGACCTCCTTGGCACCCAGCAAGCCCAAGGCCACGCACTGCTCTCTGCCGCCAGGCTCATTAGTGCCAGGGGGAGTCCAGCACACGCAGACCCTTCCCCACAGCAGCCCCCCTGGCCCCTTGCACTGCCCTCGTCCCCCCACAGAGCAGTGGAACATCCCAGAGGGACAGTTATCGCCACGGGAACACGGATGCTTCCCAGGGCTGCGCCTCACAGTGGCCCCAGTGCTGGCCACGCAGCAGCAAGGCCAGGTGAGCAGCAGGGCCGCGCAGCACCAGGGGCCACCCATGGTGCCCATGAGATGCAGGGGAGCTGCGGGGCTGCAGGGCAGCCTGCGCGATGCCTCCCAGGGGAGGCTCCAAAGCCACCGCGCGACACTTGGCACTCACATCTCTCACATTGCCCTTTTCTCTCCTCCACTTGGCACTGGGCTCCCCGCCTGCCAAAGGGGCTGCCGGGGGCAAGGAGGCTGCTGCAGGCAGGCCCAGCACTGCCTGCTCCGTGCCCCACCGCTCCCGCGCATGGAGATGCCAAGAGGCTCCTGGGAGAGAGACCCCTGCTCTCAGGGCTGCAAGTGCCAAAGACTGGATTTCTCTTGCAGCTTCAGGAGACTACAAAAAAATGAATAACTCTGGAGTTGAGGACATGGATTGGGAGAGCTCGGGGCAGGTACTGTGCGCACAGGCAGAGGCTGCGCGGGGACGGCTGGCGCTTGGCTCTGCGAGAGCAGCCGCAGGGCGGGTGCCAGAGGTGCCAGGGAGCTCTGGCAGGCCTGGGTGCTGGGGCAGAGCTGCGCCAGGGCCAGGAGCGGCCAAGGCCTCGGGGGCTGCTGCCTGAGCCTGGCGCCCTGGCTCTGTGCACCGCCTGCCCCGCGCACGCAGGGGACACGAAGCCCCGTGCACAGAGCCAGCGCTGCCACCATGACCGTCCCCATAAGCTCTCCTGCTCTCTTCCAGACTCCCAGCACCCACAGCTTGGTCGCTTGCACTAACGCAGAGGAGCCAATGGAGTGGGAGAGTTCCTTCTGCAGCCTGCAGGTATTGCCCCTGCTGCCAGTTGCATGGGAAGACCTGTGGCTGGGGCTGGTCCCTTCCCGCTTTCCTGCTTCCCATTGCAGGGAGAGGGGTCCTTGGGCTAGACCATTCCAGCTCTGCGACCTGCCCTGCAAATGCCTCCTTCTCTCTTGCAGGCCCCGCATGTGCATGGGGGACTTACAGGGAATGAACCTGAGCCCATGGAGTGGCTGAGCTATGACAGCAGCCAGGTACAACCCCCACAGCCCCTGCATGCTCTTGTCCTTCCTCTTCCCCACACATCTTCCCCACCAAGGTCTCCTGCTCCCTTCCAGATGGTGAGGAACAAAAGCCTGGTCAGCTGCAGCCAACAGGAGCCCATGGAGTGGGAGAGCTCCAGCTGCAGCCCCCAAATATCTGGACCTTGATGAGGCTTCTGCCACCCCGAAGTGAGGAGATGCATGGCCTGCAGGAGAAGGAATGCAGGTGTTCTCCCAGCCTAAAGCTGAGCTTTGGTGTCCCGCTCTAGTGCCTGGGGGCTCCACTTCCGTCAGGTTTCCCAGTGCGGCAGGACGGAGAAGCCCCGCGGCCTTCAGGAAGCTCTGCGGTGGAGCAGCCCTCCCTGTGCGCGCTGAGGCAGATGAAGACCTCTGGCTTGCACACACACAGTCCCTGCCAGGTGTAGTGTTCTGGCCCGACACAGTGTGGTGCCCCTGGGCTCTCCCAAGGAGAACGGGCTGTGCCTGGTGCCCTGAAAGGCTCTGCTGGGCTGCCTGGCTCCCCAGGCTGGAGGGCAGTGCTGCCCACAGCCCAGTGCTCAGGAGCGCTCTGGCCCCACCAAGGACGCTGCCAGGAGGCACACAGGGCTTCTGCTCTTCTCCCTCCCTGCTCTTTGGGCCCCATTGCACCCACCGGACCAGACCGGCTGGCATCTCTGCTCTGCTCCAGGAAAGCTTCCAGCAAGAGAGAAAAGGTCGCTGATCTGCAAAGACACCAACGTCTCTTCCCAAGCACTTGCTGGCCTCTGCAAACCTGTTTACTCGCAGAGCTACAGCCCTCTGCGCGCTGGCCTTTTATGTAGGGCACAAGAGCCAAGTGCAGTGAGGGCAGGGGCCACCTGTGATGACCTGCGCAGAGGGGCCTTAGCGCAGAGTGAGGCCACAGTCTGTGGCCTCTGCTGCAGCCTCCCTTGTCAGTGCCTCCCTTGGATTGGCAGGATCCAGCGTGGACACAGGCGAGCCGACCGGGTGCTGAGGCTAAGTGAGGTCATCCTCACACTCTGCCATCCTCTCGCGCAGGAAGAGCTGAGGCAGCCCCACACAGGCTTGGCCTTTGCTAACGCTGGAGCATATTCCCAGCTCGTTTCGCTTGTTCTGTGCCAGGGCACCTGGGGCCCTTTCATAGAATCATAGAGTTGTTAAGGTTGGAAGGGACCTCTAGAGGTCATCTAGTCCAGCCCCCTGCACATGCAGGGTCACCTAGAGCACGTGGCACAGGGCTGCATCCAAGTGCGTTTTGAACATCTCCAGAGAAGAAGACTCCACAACCTCTCTTGGTAACCTGTTCCAGTGCTTTGGCACCCTCACTGGCAAGAAATTTTTCAAGTTCCTGTGGAACTTTTGATGCTTCAGTTTCCGACCGTTTCCTCTAGCTCTGTCAGTGGTCACCACTGAAAAGAGACCAGCACCATCCTCCTCACTGCCTCCCTTGAGGTGCTTACAGACACTGCTCAGGTCCCCTCTCAGCCTTCTCTTCTCCAGGCTGAACAGGCCCAGCCCTCTCAGTCTTTCTCTTTCCTCATAGGGCAGATGTTCCAGGCCTCTAATCATCCTTGTAGCCCTGCGCTGGACTCTCTCCAGCAGCTCCACATCCCTCTTGTACTGTGGAGCCCAGAACTGGACACAATACTCCAGATGTGGCCTCACCAGGGCTGAGTAGAGGGGCAGGATCCCCTCCCTCGACCTGCTGGAGACGCTCTTCTTAATGCACCCCAGGATCCCATTGGCCTTCTTGGCCACAAGGGCACACTGCTGCCTCATGGTCACCTTGTTGTCCACCATGACACCCAGGTCCCTCTCTGCAGAGCTGCTCTCCAGAAAGTCAGTCCCCAGCCTGTACTGGTGTCTGGGGTTATTTCTCCCCAGGTGCAGGATCTTGCACTTGGCTTTGTTGAATTGCATGAGGTTTTTCACCGCGCACTTGTCCAGTCTGTCCAGGTGCCTCTGGATGGCAGCGCAGCCCTCTGGGGTATCGGCTACTCCTCCCAGTTCGGTATCATCAGCAAACTCGCTGAGGGAGCACTCCGTGACTTCATCCAGGTCATTGATGAATAAATTGAACAGGACTGGACCAAGGACTGACCCCTGAGGGACACCGCTAGCTACAGGCCTCCAACTAGACTTGACAACACTGATCACTACCCTCTGAGCTCTGCCATCCAGCCAGTTCCTAACCCACCTCACTGTGCACTCATCTATCCCACACTTCCGGAGCTTGCCCGCCGCTGCTTGCTCTTGGCCCTTTCAGAGTGACTGTGCCCTCTTGCTGCCCGTGGCAAAGGTGGCTCTCAGGGCTCCTTGGGGCAGCGGGGAGCTGAGCGAGGTCTGCACTGTGGCTCTGGAGTCTACTGTTCTCCTGCCCTGCCCCCTTGACTCGTCACAAAGTGCTCACCAAAAGCTGTGGCACCGTTCCCCACCGGGAGCTGCCCTAGGCAGACGCACTGCACGGCTGCCCTTGGCTCGGACTTAGTGTTCATGCAGACGTGCCCATTGAGGAGCTGCTCTCATTCTCTGTGTTCATTTCCATCTCTACCTTTGCAATGTTTTCGTCAGGCCCTTCTCGCTTTGACCCTTTTCAGTGGTGGCCACTGATAGGACTTTTCAGTGGTGGCCACTGATAGGACTAGAGGAAATGGCCGGAAACCGAAACATCAAAAATTCCATAGGAACTTAAGGAAAAATTTCTTAACAGTGAGGGTGACAGAGCACTGGAACAGGCTGCCTAGAGAGGTTGTAGAGTCTCCTTCTCTGGAGATCTTCAAAACCTGCTTGGATGCAGTCCTGTGCCACGTGCTCTAGGTGTCCCTGTGTGTGCAGGGGGGTTGGACTAGATGATCTCTAGAGGTCCCTTCCAACCCTAAGCATTCTATGATTCTATGATTCTATGATTCTATGACCCGGGCAGCTCTTGAGCACATAGGGGCCAAGTATCTTGAGATGGCTGACTGGGCTCTGAAAAGCACAGGTAGGCCTTTGGAAAGTGTATGGGCACTGGGCTGCTGTATGGTTCTCCCCAAAAGGCTGCATAGGTGGGCTTGCAGCCTCAGAGATCCCAGCTAGCTCACTGCTTCTCCTAGTTCTTGGAGTGTCCTGGGCAGCTGCTTTGCATATGCATTTCAGGGGCCACCATCGATAGAGCCCGCACATCGGAGACTTACAGCGGGCGAGACTCTGGAGCTTGCTGGCTTTGTCGAGGCTTCTTTACCCAGGCCAATCCTCCGGACACCATTTTGCAGGTAACAGCGTGGAGAGCATGCAGGACGTCCGAGGCAGTTCCTTGTTTCTAGCCGGGGCACCAAGGCCAAGCACCTCCCTTCACAGCCCCAGGCTCGCTGAGCCCTACTGCACTGCCCCTCTTCCTGACCACCACGTGCCCTTGGCCACAGCACTCCCGCCTGGGAGGAGACAGGGCTGAAGCCAACAGCAGCAAGCTGCCCACAAGTGTTGGTGGCATTTTTCTGGGGACCTGGTCCTTGGCAGCTGCATTTTGCTCCCTTCACGTGAGGGCCCCCTTTTTGAGAGGGAGAAGTTGAGGAGGGCCTGCTGGGGTCTGTCCCCTTGAAGGAAGTGTGGGGGCTCATATGGGCCCTTGAGGGGGGCTCGTATGGGCCTTGCCACTGCCTCAGGCTTTGAAGGCTCTGGCGTGGTCTCCACTAGGGAGCCCTGTGCTCTCTATCAGTGGCATGCAAAATGAGAGCGTCTTTTGGGAAGGCACTCGCTCTGAGATGTTTCCTACTGAGGGTTTTGGTCTGCTGAGCACAGGTGCCCAGTGTCCTCCTTCCCCTTTGCGCTCCTTGTGTGCCTCTCCATGCACCCTGTGAACTGCCCTGTGAGACCACTGGGCAGGGGCGGCTGGGCCCACGGGGCGGGAGGCTCTGACACTGTTGGGGCCAGGCCCGTGCTCTGGCCTTGCCCTGAGTCTTCGGCTCCCCAAGGGTCGTTTGGCTGCACTGAGGCCAGTGGGAGGCCATGGGGACACTCAGGGAGGCTGCTCGAGGGCTGTCGCAGCCTTGGGGGAGGCTGGGGCAGTGCCAGGTGGCAGGAGCTGCATGGCACAACTGAGCCACCACATTTCCTCCGAGAGGACAGATTCCACCAGGTTTGGGGGCCTGCAGGAGGTTCTGCCCTTGCCTCCGTGGCTTGAAAGACTTGCCCCCTGCGGCCACATTCCCCTCCCTCCAGAAAGGGAGCTTTGGTGGGTAGGTGGGAAAAAGCAGGTGCCAAGCACAGGTGTCCCCAAAGATGCCACCAATGCCTGTGGGCCGGTTGCCGCTACTTCAAGACAAGGAATGATCTCCCGAACATGCCCTCTTGTGGGTGTAGATGTTTGAGCCCGGTTTTTGGGAGCACAGCGCGGAGATGGCTGGGTTGCCTGATGCCATGGGCAGCGTCTTGCGGCCCCAGGGCAGGGCAGTGTCCTCTGGGCCTTGTGCTCCAGCCCCTGCCCACAGCTGCCCCGTGGCTCTGGGGTTCTCCCGCTGTGCCTGGCAGCTCTGGGCAATGGCCAGGCAGGGTCTTCTCTCTGTGCAGCTGGGCTCTGCCCCAAGGGAGGCCTCTGTGCAGGCCTGAAGACCCCACGGGGGCAAGGGGCAGCACGGGGGAGACTTCGTGCTCTGGGCCTGCACGTGCTGGGGAGCTGTGGTGTTTGCTTACAGAACCTCTCTTTTCTCCTGGCTCAGCTGGTCCATCGGGGCTGCCATTATGCCACAAACCTGTACTCGATAGAGGTTTGGGTGCTCCCCCAGCTTCTCCACCCTGGTCCCATTTACACCCTCCAAAAGAGAACGTGGCATGTGCTTGAGGATGGAGAGAGGCGCTTAGTGTCCAGGTGGAACCCAGATGGATCCCATGTGGTGAGAACTCTCAGGGTGCTCTGTCCAAGCCAGTGCCTCTGGGATTGGGAGCATGACCCCTTGTAGGACCTCTGCTGCCCAGCGGTCCCAGGCTTTTCCTGGAGCTGGCAGATACAGACCCTTTCTGTTCAGTGCCCTGTTGCTGGGCGTGAGTTTTTGCCTCCTGTTTTATGCCGGACAAGGAATAGAGCACAGACACACCCTCATCTCCTCCCAGAGAGCACTCAGACACTTTCTGAAGAAGTGGCAATTCTTCAGGTGTCTTCTCACCAGTGCTCTGGACCTGCACACAGTTCCCAGTGGGTTAGTGCTCTGCTTCCAAGTCCACTCAGCTGCTCTCAGCATGTGCAAGTGACAGATGCATTAAAAGAGTAGAGCACAAGTGGTGTCTTTGAAAGCAAGTCCCTGGCACAGGCAGTGAGGGCTCAAAGGAACACATTGGAGGGGTCCAAAGGAACACAGTGGTTGCTGCCCATCGGCTGATGCTTTTCAATAATTCAGAGTGGCACAAGCAGTACCTCATACATGAGGAGCCTCTTCTGCCTCCTGAGGGCCCTCATTGTCCGGCCTTGCAGCTGCTGGTGGGGTTGCAACTGATGTTCTCATCCCACCTTGTTCTGCTACCTGCGTGAAGGGCCTCGAGATACAACTTTTGGAGGGCAGCTTTGAGGGAGAGGGAGAGGCGATAGATCCCGTGATCTCCAAGATGGGAAGCTGGGAATGCCAGGGCGGGTCAGTTAGGGGGAGCACAGCCTGCCTCCTGCCTTCCATGGGTTCAGGCAGTATGAAAGAGTGGAGTACATAGGAGCATTAGGGCTAGAGGTGCCTCCCTGCTTCAAAAGCTTTTGGGATGGAATGTTTGTGCAGAAACATCCATGGACTGGTGCGTTTTCTCCTGCCTCAGGAGCACAGGGCTTCCTGAGGGCATGGGGCTGTGGCTGCCATGTGTCCGCATTCCCCAGGCTCTTATGTGCGGAGGGTGCTCCAGAGGTCGGGGCCACATCCTCCTTTTGCTCTGGATGCAGCTCCAGCTCTGCAAGCCAAGCTCTCGCCCCTTGGTGTGGGAGGAGGAAATGTGGCTGCGGGGACCATTAGAAACCTCTTTAGTAGAACTGACTCTTGATATGGTGGCTTGCAGTTGGCGTTTACTGCTGGGGCTTGCTCCTCGCCAAGACCAAGTGCCAAGAGGACGGGCTACTGGTACGTGCCTCTTGTTGTGGGAAAGAAAAGTGTGCTGAAGGCCGTAGAGCCTCCAACTCCAAATCCAGGCCTCCAACTAGACTCGGCACCACTGATCACCACCCTCTGAGCTCTGCCATCCAGCCAGTTCCTAATCCACCTCACTGTGCACTCATCTATCCCACACTTACGGAGCTTGCCCAGGAGGATGTTGTGAGGGATGGTGTCAAAAGCCTTGGTGAAGTCGAGATAGACGACATCCACCGCTCTCCCCTCATCTATCCAGCCGGTCATTCCATCATAGAAGGCTATCAGATTAGTCAAGCAAGATTTCCCCTTGGTGAATCCATGCTGACTAGTCTTGAGCACCTTCTTGTCCTCCATGTGCCCAGAGACAACAGCCAGTATGAGCCATTCCATCACTTTTCCGGGGATGGAGGTGAGGCTCACTGGATGTAGTTGCCTGTGTCCTTCTTCTTGCCTTTTTGGAAGACTGGCGTGACATTGGCCTTCTTCCAGTCCTAAGATCTCACAACCAGAGGCAGCTCTGTGGCTTGATAAGGCAGCAGACGAGAGGTCTTGGGCAGCCGACGAGAGGCCTTGGGCAGGAGGTGCCTTTGCTCTTGCCTTAGCTCCTGGAGCCTGCAAGTGCTCCAGGAGGAAATGGGCTGCCCCAAGACACTGGCTGCTGAGAGGCCTCACTCCTCTGCCCTGCTCCAAAGTGCTGGAAAGCAGCAGCCACTGCTGCCTCTGCCTCCTAGGGAAGGCTCCCGTGGGAAGTGCCCACGCTGCTCGTGGGACTTGCTCTCACGGAGGGCCTTTGTGTTGCAGGAGAAGGCCGGCGTGCCTGAAGCTGAGCTCTCAGCTCTCAGGTCAGAACGGTTTCTTTTCCTGCACCTGCGTGAATGGAAAAACAGGCAGGGCTGCAGGGTGCCACCTCTGCTCAGAGTGCAAGGGAAGCCTTTGTTAATGTGGGCACGAATATGAGGCCATCCTGCGCTCCGTGGAAGACGTCCTGGCCCCTGGAGTTCAATTCCTGAGGCAAGCTGCACAAGCTACGCATGCTGAGCACATGAAGAGAGAGGCAGGAGGGCAGCTGGTGCTCTGCAAAGCATGACTCTGCTCTTCCAGGCAGTCTGAGGGCACTTGTTCGCTTCTTTCAAGTCAGTCAGCAGCTTGTTTCAAGTGCAGCATGAGGAAGCAAAAAGCCTCTTGGAAAGGTATCCCCCACAGCTCCTGTGATCCCTCAGCACAGGGATGTGGCACCTTCACTCTGCAGGCGCAGCGAGCCTGCCTCCCGCCTCAGTGCGGCTAAGAGCCGGTTGCGCTTGCACCACTCCTGATAAAAGTTGTTGTCTGCCGGAGGGGAAGGACGGCTCTTGTCTGGCGTGCAGAGGTTTGGACACTCATTGACAGCCCCAGCTCCTCGGCAGGACACAGGGGCGGCCAAGGGTGTCACCCTCCCCATCAGCCCTGCATTGGGAGCAGCAATGGCACAAGCAAATAGAGGCCACTCACCCCATGTGTCCACTGCTCTCATGACCAGCACACCCTTAACTCTGTGTGCAGTCTCTCTGGGCAGCCCCTTCCCCAGGAAAGACCACGAGTCCTGGCCCTGGGGCACGTCAGGGGAGGTGCCGCCTACCCCGAGCTCACACACATAGGGAGAGGTTTTTCATATCTTCCCCAGCACAAGCACACCATTGCTCCTCTGCTATTATTGCAGACGTCCCTGCTCCCCAGAGCCTTTCCCACCTCTGTGTGCCCATGCTAGGCTGGCCAGCTGTTCATGCAACCCTCCTGTGTGCTGCCCACAGGGCCCCACGCTGGTAGTGCTGCTCTGCGGAGCAGTGGGCTGAGAGGCCACAAGGTGACTCCTCACTGGCCACAGTGGTCAGGGCACACAGGGACATCAATTTTTAAGGTTCTTTCCAGAGCCATGGCAGCTCTGGTTAATGACACTGCAACTCTTTTTGCAGCTTCATCCGCTTTCCAATTTCCTCTGGTTACATTGGTTTGTCCAGGCTCGTATGCCTTGCAGGGCATCACTCTTATCTTGAGGTTTATTAACAGCCTCAAGTAGCACCATTAATCTCTTTTGCTGCATTTATGGAGTATCCTTGAGAAGATAACAATCCCCTTTCCTTCCAAATTGCCCAAGTGCGTGTACTACCCCAAAGGTATATTTCAAGTCAAGATAGATATTGGTCCACTTTCCTTCTCCTAACTTCAGAGCCTGTGTTAAAGCAATAAGTTCAGCTTTCTGAGCTGATGTATTTACTGTCAATGCTTTTGCCTCTATTTCTTCTAGGGAGACAATCACACAACCGATCTTCTCTTCTGTTTTCAACCAAACAGCTTCCATCAGTCAAGAACTCCCAGGCTGGATTTTGGAAAGGAGGATCTCTCAGGTCTGAACACCCGGAGCACATGTGTCCAATACTTGCTCATGTACCCTGTAACAAGGTAACAGTAGGCTTTGTACCTTGCCACATACCCTGTTCTTTTGACAAAACATTACCAAAGAGTAGGGTGATGTTTAAAGCCTTGAGGGAGCACGGTCCAGGACAGATGCATCCTGCTGTGGGCCTTTCTTATTAAAAGGAAAAAACTTACAACTGTGTTCTTCCCAAATGATACAAAAGAAAGTGTCTTTTAAATCCAATAGTATAAAAGAGGCTTTACACAATTATTGTTCTTAAGAGTAGAAGGCTTAGGTACAACTGGATATACATCAACCACTCTTTAAACGAGAGCCCTTCGAGCTCATCCTCTGATTGTCTTTGTTGTAAAGACTTTGCCCCCGGCTTTAATTCTACTCTTATTGGTGAAATACCACTGGACAGAACCCTCCAGCTAGCCTCGGCATTGTTGATCACAACCCTCAGAGCTCTGCCATCCAGCCAGTCCTTGATCCACCCACATGGACCTTGAACCAGCCAGTCCTTGAACCACACTTCTGGAGCTTCCCAGATTCCCTATAAAGATGTATGGGAGACAATGGGAATGAGGAGCTTACTTAAGACCTGCTTTACAAACACGTTCTCCTGCTTGCTTCTGTGACTTTCATCACTGCAGTCAGCAGCTACTCCAGCAATGGGCAGATCTCCTGTCCTGTCTCCCTTAAGCTTTACCTAAAGAAAGGCCAAGGAGCAATCGAGACCCCTTCCCCTCCACGGGTCCGCGGGATTTCAGGCAGCCGTTCCCCCAGCACCTCCAAATCCTCCTTCCAGATAGCGTATCGGAGGAGACCCACATGTAAAGCTGGTGACGAACAAGCCAGAGCATTGCAAATGCTGAGCGAGGGCAGTACCTGTGCAGAGGATAAAGATGTTGCTCGCAAGGGCCCTTGTCCCCGAGTCGCAAGGCAGACAAGCCGCAGCTTCTTTGCAAGCAGCCTGCATGGGGCAAGGGCTTCCCAGTGTGCTTTCTGCCAGTGGGGGGACTGCGCACGCCTGGGCTCTGCAGGCATCATGCACACAGCCAAGGGGGCTCCCAGCACTTGCCCTCACAGCCACGGTCGTAAGCTTGTTCCCAGAGGACTGGGAACTGACCTCTGTTAGCAAATGATCATGGTAGCCCAGTGCTGGGCAGAGCTGCAGCAGCTTCATGTCCCTGCTACTGCTGAGGGTAAATATGTGCTTGCTCTGCCCTCAACAACCCTAGGAAGCCAAGGCAGGGGCAGCAGTGCAGAAGCCGCAGGAATGCTGCTCTCAACAACAGCACATGGCTGTGCTCAACCACGGCACATGGCAAGCTCCAGACTCTCACACACTCTAAGTCTCTGCCCTGTTGCCTGCACCAAAGAGAAGAGCCGTCCTTCCCCTCCGGCAGACAGCTCCTTTTATCAGGAGTGGTGCAAGCGCAACTGGCTCTTAGCGGCACTGAGGTGGGAGGCAGGCTGGCTGCGCCTGCAGAGTGAAGGTGCCACATCCCTGTGCTGAGGGATCACAGGAGCTGTGGGGGATACCTTTCCAAGAGCCTCCTGCCCTCCTGCCTCTCTCTTCATGTGCTCAGCATGCGTAGCTTGTGCAGCTTGCCTCAGGAATTGAACTCCAGGGGCCACGCATAACACCAATGTGAAATGACACATGACTGACTCCTTTATTTTGGTTCACAGGACCTCTCTGCTCTCCTGGCTCAGCTGGAACCTCTGAGCTGCCATTATCCCATGAACCTGCAGTCGGTAAAGGCAGGTGTACTCGCGCTTCCCCCAGTTGCTCTGCACCTGGAATTTGATGAACTGGAAGGCTCTGGGAAGCTGCTTCTGTAAAGGAAACGTGGGGAGCCATCATTACTCACTTGTAAAGAACAAGAGCACAGCATAGTGCTGTTCTTTGCCAGAGCTAGCCCTGCTGGGAAGCAAAAAGTATCCCTGGGCCAGGAGGCAGCCACAGTTCCCAAGGCAGAGCCACCAGGCACAGGACTCTCTGGGTCACACTCTGCTGCCCAAGCCCTTGCAGACAAACTCAGCTCCCTCCTTGCGTGGTGCCCACACGCACTCACAGTACCTTGAGGTGGAAGGTCTGAACCGCCTCTTGCTCCACATCATATGCAAAAAGCCCCAGGAGCTCTTCTTCTGGCCCTTCCTCATCCACGCCCTTAAAAGCAACCGACAAGGGCAGCCGGTCACGCTCAAGCAGAGCCAAAGGAGAAGAGCCCGCTCAGTCACCATTGGGAAGCCTGCATTATGTCCCACTCCTCTAGCAACAGCTGGGAATTGTGGCTGTGCATCAGGCGCTATTTTAGCCAGTGCTCCAAGACCCCGACACCCAGAAAGCACAACGCTGGAGAGGCCAAACCGCACCGGAGCTCCCCACATGGCCCATGCAGGACACGCTGCCCTGTAGCAACAAGGCCGCCCTTCTCGGAGAGGAGGCGCCAAGACAACGAGGCCTCCCTTGGCCCTTCCCTCCTGGCAGGTGCAAAGCAGAGACTTACAAAGACGGCAAAATCTTTGGGGGCGCTGCTCACTTCCCCAGATGGAGACACCGCCTTTGAGATGTGCTCCACGGTGACAGCCACTGGCCAGATGTGCTGCGGCAGACGTATGACCACATGGCCCTCCGCTCCTTGGAAAGCCCAGCATTGACCAGGGGAGGTCTTTGGCTGCAAGCAGAAAGCAGCCTCCTTCAGAGACAAGGCCCTCCAAGACCCACAGTGGCACACTGGGGGCTGTGCAAGAAGCGCACACCTGGGTCTGGCGTGGTGCATGGAGAGGCATACAAGGAGCGCAAAGGGGAAGGAGGACACTGGCCACCTGTGCTCAGCAGACCAAAACCCTCAGTAGGAAACAACTCAGAGCGAGTGCCTTCCCAAAAGACGCTCTCATTTTGCACGCCACTGAGAGAGAGCACAGGGCTCCCTAGTGGAGACCATGCCAGAGCCTTCAAAGCCTGAGGTAGTGGCAAGGCCCATACGAGCCCCCCTCAAGGGCTCATATGAGCCCCCACACTTCCTTCAAGAGGACAGACCCCAGCAGGCCCTCCTCAACCTCCCTCTCTCAAAAAGGGGGCCCTCACGTGAAGGGAGCAAAATGCAGCTGCCAAGGACCAGGTCCCCAGAAAAATGCCACCAACACTTGTGGGCAGCTTGCTGCTGTTGGCTTCAGCCCTGTCTCCTCCCAGGCGGGAGTGCTGTGGCCAAGGGCACGTGGTGGTCAGGAAGAGGGGCAGTGCAGTAGGACTCAGTGAGCCTGGGGCTGTGAAGGGAGGTGCTTGGCCTTGGTGCCGCGGCTAGAAACAAGGAACTGCCTCGGACGTCCTGCATGCTCTCCACGCTGTTACCTGCAAAATGGTGTCCGGAGGATTGGCCAGGGTAAAGACTTGACAAAGCCAGCAAGCTCCAGAGTCTCGCCCATTGTAAGTCTCCGATGTGCGGGCTGAATCGATGGTGGCCCCTGAAATGCACATGCAAAGCAGCTGCCTAGGACACTCCAAGAACTAGGAGAAGCAGTGAGCTAGCCGGGATCTCTGAGGCTGCAAGCCCACCTACGCGTCCTTCTGGGGAGGCCCATACACCAGCCCAGTGCCCGCACACTTTCCAAAGGCCTACCTGTGCTTTTCAGAGCCCAGTCAGCCATCTCAAGATACTTGGCCCCTATGTGCTCAAGAGCTGCCCGGGTCAACGCGAGAAGGGCCTGAGGAAAACATTGCAAGGGCAGAGATGGAAATGAACACAGAGCATGAGAGCAGCTCCTCAATGGGCACGCCTGCATGAACACTAAGTGCGAGCCAAGGGCAGCCGCGCAGTGCGTCTGCCTAGGGCAGCTCCCGGTGGGGAATGGTGCCACAGCTTTTGGTGAGCGCTTTGTGACGAGTCAAGGGGGCAGGGCAGGAGAACAGCAGTCTCCAGAGCCGCAGTGCAGACCTCGCTCAGCTCCCCGCTGCCCCAAGGAGCCCTGAGAGCCACCTTTGCCACGGGCAGCAAGAGGGCACAGTCACTCTGAAAGGGCCAAGAGCAAGCAGCAGCGGGGAGCCTCCAAACGAGAGCAAGGCCTGGCATCAAATGACAGCCTCTTTACCTCTCTCTTCTCAGTGGCCATCTCCCTCTCCTCCAAGACGTCTTCCACGGAGCGCAGGATGGCCTCTTGTTCGTGCCTTATCTCTTCATGCAGGCGAGTCACCTGCTTTTCTAGAAGCTCCCGCTCTCTCGTTTTCTCCTTGAGCAACCCCAACGTGTTGCTAAAGACAAAGGGAAAGCGGGTCTTGTGCAGCAGCTGTGCAGCCCCTGCAGGCAGCTCCCCAATGCACTCGCAAGCACGCTGCCCCCTTTTGTCCCCATCCCCTTCCCTCTCTCGCATTAACAAAGGCTTCCCTTGCAGTCTGAGCACAGGCGGCAGCCTGCAGCCCTGCCTGTTTTTCCATTGAAACCGCTGCGGGCCAAGGAAGCACTCTTACCTGAGAGCTGAGAGCTCAGCTTCAGGCACGCCGGCCTTCTCCTGAAACACAAAGACCCTCCGTGAGAGCAAGTCCCACGAGCAGCGTGGGCACTTACCACGGGAGCCTTCCCTGGGAGGCAGAGGCAGCAGGGGCTGCTGCTTTCCAGCACTCTGGAGCAAGGCAGAGCAGTGAGGCCTCTCAGCAGCCAGTGTCTTGGGGCAGCCCATTTCCTCCTGGAGCACTTGCAGGCTCCAGGAGCTAAGGCAAGAGCAAAGGCACCTCCTGCCCAAGGTCTCTCGTCTGCTGCCTATCAAGCTACAGAGCTGGCTCCAGTGGGGAGATCTTGGCCTCACAGCTCATTCAACAGCTATGCAGGCACAATGACAAGCACAAGCATCTCCACAAGTCCCTCTCCCGCGCTGATCTCTGTGAGGACAAGTCCTGCAAAGCTGCACCACATTCCGAACTTTTGTAGAGGGGGCAGGAGCTCCGCTCTTCGGCCTTCTCCACACTTTTCTTTCCCACAACAAGAGGCATGTACCAGCAGCACTCCCTCTTTGCACTTCGTCTTGGCGAGGAGCAAGCCCCAGCAGTAAACGCCAACTGCAAGCCACCATATCAAGAGTCAGTTCTACTAAGGAGGTTTCTAATGGTCCCCGCAGCCACATTTCCTCCTCCCACACCAAGGGGCGAGAGCTTGGCTTGCAGAGCTGGAGCTGCATCCAGAGCAAAAGGAGGATGTGGCCCCGACCTCTGGAGCACCCTCCGCACATAAGAGCCTGGGGAATGCAGACACATGGCAGCCACAGCCCCACACCCTAGGAAGCCCTGTGCTACTGAGGCAGAGAAAATGCACCAGCCCATGGATATTTCTGCACAAACATTCCATCCCAAGAGCTTCTGAAGCAGGGAGGCACCTCTAGCCATAATGCTCCTATGCACTCCACTCTTTCATACTGCCTGAACCCATGGAAGGCAGGAGGCAGGCTGTGCTCCCCCTAACTGACCCGCCCTGGCATTCCCAGCTTCCCATCTTGGAGATCACAGGATCTACCGCCTCTCCCTCCCCCTCAAAGCTGCCCTCCAGCATGCCTGGGCAGCTCCAAAACATGGTTGGTCAGCACTGCTCACCAGCAAACACTGGGGCCAGCAGGAGAAGGACCTTGATGAGCCTTCTGCCACCCCGAGGTGAGGAGATGCATGGCCTGCAGGAGAAGGAATGCAGGTGTTCTCCCAGCCTAAAGCTGAGCTTTGGTGTCCCGCTCTAGTGCCTGGGGGCTCCACTTCCGTCAGGTTTCCCAGTGCGGCAGGACGGAGAAGCCCCGCGGCCTTCAGGAAGCTCTGCGGTGGAGCAGCCCTCCCTGTGCGCGCTGAGGCAGATGAAGACCTCTGGCTTGCACACACACAGTCCCTGCCAGGTGTCGTGTTCTGGCCCGACACAGTGTGGTGCCCCTGGGCTCTCCCAAGGAGAACGGGCTGTGCCTGGTGCCCTGAAAGGCTCTGCTGGGCTGCCTGGCTCCCCAGGCTGGAGGGCAGTGCTGCCCACAGCCCAGTGCTCAGGAGCGCTCTGGCCCCACCAAGGACGCTGCCAGGAGGCACACAGGGCTTCTGCTCTTCTCCCTCCCTGCTCTTTGGGCCCCATTGCACCCACCGGACCAGACCGGCTGGCATCTCTGCTCTGCTCCAGGAAAGCTTCCAGCAAGAGAGAAAAGGTCGCTGATCTGCAAAGACACCAACGTCTCTTCCCAAGCACTTGCTGGCCTCTGCAAACCTGTTCACTCGCAGAGCTACAGCCCTCTGCGCACTGGCCTTTTATGTAGGGCAGCTGAGGATGAGGTCACAAGAGCCAAGTGCTGTGAGGGCAGGGGCCACCTGTGATGACCTGCGCAGAGGGGCCTTAGCGCAGAGTGAGGCCGCAGTCTGTGGCCTCTGTGTGGCTCTGCTGCAGCCTCTGCAGTCCCCTCTCAGCCTTCTCTTCTCCAGGCTGAACAGGCCCAGCCCTCTCCGTCTTTCTCTTTCCTCATAGGGCAGATGTTCCAGGCCTCTAATCATCCTTGTAGCCCTGTGCTGGACTCTCTCCAGCAGCTCCACATCCCTCTTGTCCTGTGGGGCCCAGAACTGGACACAATACTCCAGATGTGGCCTCACCAAGGCTGAGTAGAGGGGCAGGATCCCCTCCCTCGACCTGCTGGAGACGCTCTTCTTAAGGCACCCCAGGATCCCATTGGCCTTCTTGGCCACAAGGGCACACTGCTGCCTCATGGTCAACTTGTCGTCCACCATGACACCCAGGTCCCTCTCTGCAGAGCTGCTCTCCAGAAAGTCAGTCCCCAGCCTGTACTGGTGTCTGGGGTTATTCCTCCCCAGGTGCAGGATCTTGCACTTGGCTTTGTTGAATTGCATGAGGTTTTTCACCACGCACTCGTCCAGTCTGTCCAGGTCCCTCTGGATGGCAGCGCAGCCCTCTGGGGTATCGGCTACTCCTCCCAGTTTCGTGTCATCAGCAAACTTGCTGAGGGAGCACTCTGTGCCTTCATCCAGGTCATTGATGAATAAATTGAACAGGACTGGACCAAGGACTGACCCCTGAGGGACACCGCTAGCTACAGGCCTCCAACTAGATTCTGCACTGCTGATCACCACCCTCTGAGCTCTGCCATCCAGCCAGTTCCTAATCCCCCTCACTGTGCACTCATCTATCCCACACTTCCAGAGCTTACCCAGGAGGATGTTGTGAGGGATGGTGTCAAAAGCCTTGGTGAAGTCGAGATAGACGACATCCACCGCTCTCCCCTCATCTATCCAGCTGGTCGTTACATCATAGAAGGCTATCAGATTAGTCAAGCAAGATTTCCCCTTGGTGAATCCATGCTGACTACTCTTGAGCACCTCCTTGTCCTCCATGTGCCCGGAGACAACAGCCAGTATGAGCCGTTCCATCACTTTTCCGGGGACGGAGGTGAGACTGACTGGCCTGTAGTTGCCTGGCTCCTCCTTCTTGCCTTTTTTGAAGACTGCCGTGACACTGGCCTTCTTCCAGTCTTCCGGCACCTCCCCACATCTCCAGGATCTTTCAAAGATGATGGAGAGTGGCCTAGCTATGACCTCTGCCAGCTCACGCAGCACTCTGGGGTGCATCCCATCAGGGCCCATGGATTTGTGGATATCGAGGTTCCTTAGGTGCTCTCTGACCCAATCTTCCTCTACCCAGGGCAAGTCTTCCTCTCCCCCGGCTTCTTCTCTTGTCCCTAGGGCCTGGAGCTCTAAAGGGCTGCCCTTGGTAAACACCGAAGCAAAGAAGGCATTCAGCAACTCTGCTTTTTTGTGTTATTTGTAACCAGGGTGCCCATCTCGTCCACCAGCGGACCCAGCCGGCTAGGCTGGCCGCCTGTTCATGCAACCCTCCTGTGTGCTGCCCACAGGGCCCCACGCTGGCAGTGCTGCTCTGCGGCGCAGTGGGCTGAGAGGCCACAAGGTGACTCCTCTATGACCAAGGTGGTCAGGGCACACCCAGCTGGCCCAGCGTCAATGCACCTGGCAACACCCTGGCCAGGCTCTGTGGCTGTGGAGGACGAACGGAGCAATCAGCGGGCATTTCACATTGCTCAGGATGTGTTTGGCGGTGCCATTACACCCATCCCACTGCCTCTCCTGAGAGTGCGGAGCCCTCATTTGGTGCATTCCTAGGTTTGGTCCTTTAGTTTTGGGTGACATTTGGTTTAAGGAGTGTTCACTCATTCATCCCTGGCAAACACTACCCATGGAGAAGCCCTCTGCTCCTCCGGTGACTCCTTACTCCCTTCCTGAAGCATGGGCATATTTCCTCAGCCTTATATCATGTGGGACAGCCCCAGCAGAAACCTCTTGATCACTCCCTCTCTCCAGAGCCACTGGGCATCTCTAACTGAGGGCTCAGCACAAGAGAGATCTGGAACTTCTAGAGAGGGTCCAGTGCGGAGCAACAATGATGGTTTAAGGGATTGGAGCATCTGTTGTACGAGGAAAGACTACTAAGTGATCGAGGCCTGTTTACCCTCTAGAAAAGACTGAGAGGAGATCTGATCAATATGTATAAAAACCTGAGGGGAGAATGTAAAGAAGATGGGGACAAACTCTTCTCGGTGGCCAGGGACAGGACAAGGGGTAAGGGATATAAATGAAAACACAGGAAGTTCCATCTCCATGTGAGGAAGAACTTCTTTCTTGGGAGGGTGTCAGAGCCCTGGAACAGGCTGCCCAGAGAGGCTGTGGAGTTTCCTTCTCTGGAGATCTTCAAACCTGCCTGGATGCCACCCTGTGCCACGTGCCCTGGGTGTCCCTGCTGGGGCAGGGGGGTTGGACTAGGTGATCTCTGGAGGTGCCTTCCAACACCAGCCATTCTGTGATTCTGTGAGGCCAGCCCTGTCCTCATGCCAGTTTACCATCTGTGCCCTTCCTCCCAGCACTGCAGAGGGAAAAGGAGGTGACTAACTGATGCACACATCCCCCAGTAGATTATGTCCACTCCATATGTGAAAGGACTCTTTAACATTCAGAAACCCACTTTGCTCATGTTTGCAAAATGATCATTGGAGCAATCGGATGAAAAAGTTTTGCACTTATACCTCCCTCAGGTGACAACCACATTCACAAGTTCCTCTAAGAATGAAACTGGACTGAGCTGGGGCAGAGGAGTTCACTTTCACAGTAAAGATTTCCAAATTCTTTTCTCTCTGCCCTGAGAGAGATAGAGAAAATGATGGAGAGAGCAACATGGTTTGCGAGTCGCTTGGTGAGCACAGCAAGGAGAGAAATGCTCTGGAGAAGCTGTGCTTTCCAAGAGGACAGCATGCACCTTGACAGCACAGAGAAGCAGTCAGGGCTCCTAAAGATGGTTCTCCTGAAAGGAGAGTCAGCTCATTCCCCAGCCTGGTCAGAAGGGGACCGTGGCTGCTCACTGCCATGAAGACAGCACCATGCAGGACACTCGGGGCTGGTGTCTTTTTTACAACTGAACACCACCAACAGGGCTGAGAGCAACCTCAGCGTGTGTCTTCAGGCCAGTTTCAGCCTACAGACAAGACTAACATCATCGTCTTGACCTTGTGAGGCTTTGTCTGACCTGCTCCTTAGAATGTGCAAGCAGAGAGACACCCCTGGACAGGGAGCTGCCTCTGTGAGGCTTCTGGAAGGCAGGAAGGAGCACACACAGGATGGGATGGGATCTATGAGCACTGGTACGTGCCTCTTGTTGTGGGAAAGAAAAGTGTGCTGAAGGCCGTAGAGCCTCCAACTCCAAATCCAGGCCTCCAACTAGACTCGGCACCACTGATCACCACCCTCTGAGCTCTGCCATCCAGCCAGTTCCTAATCCACCTCACTGTGCACTCATCTATCCCACACTTACGGAGCTTGCCCAGGAGGATGTTGTGAGGGATGGTGTCGGAAGCCTTGGTGAAGTCGAGATAGATGACACCCACCGCTCTCCCCTCATCTATCCAGCCGGTCATTCCATCATAGAAGGCTATCAGATTAGTCAAGCAAGATTTCCCCTTGGTGAATCCATGCTGACTAGTCTTGAGCACCTTCTTGTCCTCCATGTGCCCAGAGACAACAGCCAGTATGAGCCATTCCATCACTTTTCCGGGGATGGAGGTGAGGCTCACTGGATGTAGCTGCCTGTGTCCTTCTTCTTGCCTTTTTGGAAGACTGGCGTGACATTGGCCTTCTTCCAGTCCTAAGATCTCACAACCAGAGGCAGCTCTGTGGCTTGATAAGGCAGCAGACGAGAGGTCTTGGGCAGCCGACGAGAGGCCTTGGGCAGGAGGTGCCTTTGCTCTTGCCTTAGCTCCTGGAGCCTGCAAGTGCTCCAGGAGGAAATGGGCTGCCCCAAGACACTGGCTGCTGAGAGGCCTCACTCCTCTGCCCTGCTCCAAAGTGCTGGAAAGCAGCAGCCACTGCTGCCTCTGCCTCCTAGGGAAGGCTCCCGTGGGAAGTGCCCACGCTGCTCGTGGGACTTGCTCTCACGGAGGGCCTTTGTGTTGCAGGAGAAGGCCGGCGTGCCTGAAGCTGAGCTCTCAGCTCTCAGGTCAGAACGGTTTCTTTTCCTGCACCTGCGTGAATGGAAAAACAGGCAGGGCTGCAGGGTGCCACCTCTGCTCAGAGTGCAAGGGAAGCCTTTGTTAATGTGGGCACGAATATGAGGCCATCCTGCGCTCCGTGGAAGACGTCCTGGCCCCTGGAGTTCAATTCCTGAGGCAAGCTGCACAAGCTACGCATGCTGAGCACATGAAGAGAGAGGCAGGAGGGCAGCTGGTGCTCTGCAAAGCATGACTCTGCTCTTCCAGGCAGTCTGAGGGCACTTGTTCGCTTCTTTCAAGTCAGTCAGCAGCTTGTTTCAAGTGCAGCATGAGGAAGCAAAAAGCCTCTTGGAAAGGTATCCCCCACAGCTCCTGTGATCCCTCAGCACAGGGATGTGGCACCTTCACTCTGCAGGCGCAGCGAGCCTGCCTCCCGCCTCAGTGCGGCTAAGAGCCGGTTGCGCTTGCACCACTCCTGATAAAAGTTGTTGTCTGCCGGAGGGGAAGGACGGCTCTTGTCTGGCGTGCAGAGGTTTGGACACTCATTGACAGCCCCAGCTCCTCGGCAGGACACAGGGGCGGCCAAGGGTGTCACCCTCCCCATCAGCCCTGCATTGGGAGCAGCAATGGCACAAGCAAATAGAGGCCACTCACCCCATGTGTCCACTGCTCTCATGACCAGCACACCCTTAACTCTGTGTGCAGTCTCTCTGGGCAGCCCCTTCCCCAGGAAAGACCACGAGTCCTGGCCCTGGGGCACGTCAGGGGAGGTGCCGCCTACCCCGAGCTCACACACATAGGGAGAGGTTTTTCATATCTTCCCCAGCACAAGCACACCATTGCTCCTCTGCTATTATTGCAGACGTCCCTGCTCCCCAGAGCCTTTCCCACCTCTGTGTGCCCATGCTAGGCTGGCCAGCTGTTCATGCAACCCTCCTGTGTGCTGCCCACAGGGCCCCACGCTGGTAGTGCTGCTCTGCGGAGCAGTGGGCTGAGAGGCCACAAGGTGACTCCTCACTGGCCACAGTGGTCAGGGCACACAGGGACATCAATTTTTAAGGTTCTTTCCAGAGCCATGGCAGCTCTGGTTAATGACACTGCAACTCTTTTTGCAGCTTCATCCGCTTTCCAATTTCCTCTGGTTACATTGGTTTGTCCAGGCTCGTATGCCTTGCAGGGCATCACTCTTATCTTGAGGTTTATTAACAGCCTCAAGTAGCACCATTAATCTCTTTTGCTGCATTTATGGAGTATCCTTGAGAAGATAACAATCCCCTTTCCTTCCAAATTGCCCAAGTGCGTGTACTACCCCAAAGGTATATTTCAAGTCAAGATAGATATTGGTCCACTTTCCTTCTCCTAACTTCAGAGCCTGTGTTAAAGCAATAAGTTCAGCTTTCTGAGCTGATGTATTTACTGTCAATGCTTTTGCCTCTATTTCTTCTAGGGAGACAATCACACAACCGATCTTCTCTTCTGTTTTCAACCAAACAGCTTCCATCAGTCAAGAACTCCCAGGCTGGATTTTGGAAAGGAGGATCTCTCAGGTCTGAACACCCGGAGCACATGTGTCCAATACTTGCTCATGTACCCTGTAACAAGGTAACAGTAGGCTTTGTACCTTGCCACATACCCTGTTCTTTTGACAAAACATTACCAAAGAGTAGGGTGATGTTTAAAGCCTTGAGGGAGCACGATCCAGGACAGATGCATCCTGCTGTGGGCCTTTCTTATTAAAAGGAAAAAACTTACAACTGTGTTCTTCCCAAATGATACAAAAGAAAGTGTCTTTTAAATCCAATAGTATAAAAGAGGCTTTACACAATTATTGTTCTTAAGAGTAGAAGGCTTAGGTACAACTGGATATACATCAACCACTCTTTAAACGAGAGCCCTTCGAGCTCATCCTCTGATTGTCTTTGTTGTAAAGACTTTGCCCCCGGCTTTAATTCTACTCTTATTGGTGAAATACCACTGGACAGAACCCTCCAGCTAGCCTCGGCATTGTTGATCACAACCCTCAGAGCTCTGCCATCCAGCCAGTCCTTGATCCACCCACATGGACCTTGAACCAGCCAGTCCTTGAACCACACTTCTGGAGCTTCCCAGATTCCCTGTAAAGATGTATGGGAGACAATGGGAATGAGGAGCTTACTTAAGACCTGCTTTACAAACACGTTCTCCTGCTTGCTTCTGTGACTTTCATCACTGCAGTCAGCAGCTACTCCAGCAATGGGCAGATCTCCTGTCCTGTCTCCCTTAAGCTTTACCTAAAGAAAGGCCAAGGAGCAATCGAGACCCCTTCCCCTCCACGGGTCCGCGGGATTTCAGGCAGCCGTCCCCCCAGCACCTCCAAATCCTCCTTCCAGATAGCGTATCGGAGGAGACCCACATGTAAAGCTGGTGACGAACAAGCCAGAGCATTGCAAATGCTGAGCGAGGGCAGTACCTGTGCAGAGGATAAAGATGTTGCTCGCAAGGGCCCTTGTCCCCGAGTCGCAAGGCAGACAAGCCGCAGCTTCTTTGCAAGCAGCCTGCATGGGGCAAGGGCTTCCCAGTGTGCTTTCTGCCAGTGGGGGGACTGCGCACGCCTGGGCTCTGCAGGCATCATGCACACAGCCAAGGGGGCTCCCAGCACTTGCCCTCACAGCCACGGTCGTAAGCTTGTTCCCAGAGGACTGGGAACTGACCTCTGTTAGCAAATGATCATGGTAGCCCAGTGCTGGGCAGAGCTGCAGCAGCTTCATGTCCCTGCTACTGCTGAGGGTAAATATGTGCTTGCTCTGCCCTCAACAACCCTAGGAAGCCAAGGCAGGGGCAGCAGTGCAGAAGCCGCAGGAATGCTGCTCTCAACAACAGCACATGGCTGTGCTCAACCACAGCACATGGCAAGCTCCAGACTCTCACACACTCTAAGTCTCTGCCCTGTTGCCTGCACCAAAGACAAGAGCCGTCCTTCCCCTCCGGCAGACAGCTCCTTTTATCAGGAGTGGTGCAAGCGCAACTGGCTCTTAGCGGCACTGAGGTGGGAGGCAGGCTGGCTGCGCCTGCAGAGTGAAGGTGCCACATCCCTGTGCTGAGGGATCACAGGAGCTGTGGGGGATACCTTTCCAAGAGCCTCCTGCCCTCCTGCCTCTCTCTTCATGTGCTCAGCATGCGTAGCTTGTGCAGCTTGCCTCAGGAATTGAACTCCAGGGGCCACGCATAACACCAATGTGAAATGACACACGACTGACTCCTTTATTTTGGTTCACAGGACCTCTCTGCTCTCCTGGCTCAGCTGGAACCTCTGAGCTGCCATTATCCCATGAACCTGCAGTCGGTAAAGGCAGGTGTACTCGCGCTTCCCCCAGTTGCTCTGCACCTGGAATTTGATGAACTGGAAGGCTCTGGGAAGCTGCTTCTGTAAAGGAAACGTGGGGAGCCATCATTACTCACTTGTAAAGAACAAGAGCACAGCATAGTGCTGTTCTTTGCCAGAGCTAGCCCTGCTGGGAAGCAAAAAGTATCCCTGGGCCAGGAGGCAGCCACAGTTCCCAAGGCAGAGCCACCAGGCACAGGACTCTCTGGGTCACACTCTGCTGCCCAAGCCCTTGCAGACAAACTCAGCTCCCTCCTTGCGTGGTGCCCACACGCACTCACAGTACCTTGAGGTGGAAGGTCTGAACCGCCTCTTGCTCCACATCATATGCAAAAAGCCCCAGGAGCTCTTCTTCTGGCCCTTCCTCATCCACGCCCTTAAAAGCAACCGACAAGGGCAGCCGGTCACGCTCAAGCAGAGCCAAAGGAGAAGAGCCCGCTCAGTCACCATTGGGAAGCCTGCATTATGTCCCACTCCTCTAGCAACAGCTGGGAATTGTGGCTGTGCATCAGGCGCTATTTTAGCCAGTGCTCCAAGACCCCGACACCCAGAAAGCACAACGCTGGAGAGGCCAAACCGCACCGGAGCTCCCCACATGGCCCATGCAGGACACGCTGCCCTGTAGCAACAAGGCCGCCCTTCTCGGAGAGGAGGCGCCAAGACAACGAGGCCTCCCTTGGCCCTTCCCTCCCGGCAGGTGCAAAGCAGAGACTTACAAAGACGGCAAAATCTTTGGGGGCGCTGCTCACTTCCCCAGATGGAGACACCGCCTTTGAGATGTGCTCCACGGTGACAGCCACTGGCCAGATGTGCTGCGGCAGACGTATGACCACATGGCCCTCCGCTCCTTGGAAAGCCCAGCATTGACCAGGGGAGGTCTTTGGCTGCAAGCAGAAAGCAGCCTCCTTCAGAGACAAGGCCCTCCAAGACCCACAGTGGCACACTGGGGGCTGTGCAAGAAGCGCACACCTGGGGCTGGCATGGTGCATGGAGAGGCACACAAGGAGCGCAAAGGGGAAGGAGGACACTGGCCACCTGTGCTCAGCAGACCAAAACCCTCAGTAGGAAACAACTCAGAGCGAGTGCCTTCCCAAAAGACGCTCTCATTTTGCACGCCACTGAGAGAGAGCACAGGGCTCCCTAGTGGAGACCATGCCAGAGCCTTCAAAGCCTGAGGTAGTGGCAAGGCCCATACGAGCCCCCCTCAAGGGCTCATATGAGCCCCCACACTTCCTTCAAGAGGACAGACCCCAGCAGGCCCTCCTCAACCTCCCTCTCTCAAAAAGGGGGCCCTCACGTGAAGGGAGCAAAATGCAGCTGCCAAGGACCAGGTCCCCAGAAAAATGCCACCAACACTTGTGGGCAGCTTGCTGCTGTTGGCTTCAGCCCTGTCTCCTCCCAGGCGGGAGTGCTGTGGCCAAGGGCACGTGGTGGTCAGGAAGAGGGGCAGTGCAGTAGGACTCAGTGAGCCTGGGGCTGTGAAGGGAGGTGCTTGGCCTTGGTGCCGCGGCTAGAAACAAGGAACTGCCTCGGACGTCCTGCATGCTCTCCACGCTGTTACCTGCAAAATGGTGTCCGGAGGATTGGCCAGGGTAAAGACTTGACAAAGCCAGCAAGCTCCAGAGTCTCGCCCATTGTAAGTCTCCGATGTGCGGGCTGAATCGATGGTGGCCCCTGAAATGCACATGCAAAGCAGCTGCCTAGGACACTCCAAGAACTAGGAGAAGCAGTGAGCTAGCCGGGATCTCTGAGGCTGCAAGCCCACCTACGCGTCCTTCTGGGGAGGCCCATACACCAGCCCAGTGCCCGCACACTTTCCAAAGGCCTACCTGTGCTTTTCAGAGCCCAGTCAGCCATCTCAAGATACTTGGCCCCTATGCGCTCAAGAGCTGCCCGGGTCAACGCGAGAAGGGCCTGAGGAAAACATTGCAAGGGCAGAGATGGAAATGAACACAGAGCATGAGAGCAGCTCCTCAATGGGCACGCCTGCATGAACACTAAGTGCGAGCCAAGGGCAGCCGCGCAGTGCGTCTGCCTAGGGCAGCTCCCGGTGGGGAATGGTGCCACAGCTTTTGGTGAGCCCTTTGTGACGAGTCAAGGGGGCAGGGCAGGAGAACAGCAGTCTCCAGAGCCGCAGTGCAGACCTCGCTCAGCTCCCCGCTGCCCCAAGGAGCCCTGAGAGCCACCTTTGCCACGGGCAGCAAGAGGGCACAGTCACTCTGAAAGGGCCAAGAGCAAGCAGCAGCGGGGAGCCTCCAAACGAGAGCAAGGCCTGGCATCAAATGACAGCCTCTTTACCTCTCTCTTCTCAGTGGCCATCTCCCTCTCCTCCAAGACGTCTTCCACGGAGCGCAGGATGGCCTCTTGTTCGTGCCTTATCTCTTCATGCAGGCGAGTCACCTGCTTTTCTAGAAGCTCCCGCTCTCTCGTTTTCTCCTTGAGCAACCCCAACGTGTTGCTAAAGACAAAGGGAAAGCGGGTCTTGTGCAGCAGCTGTGCAGCCCCTGCAGGCAGCTCCCCAATGCACTCGCAAGCACGCTGCCCCCTTTTGTCCCCATCCCCTTCCCTCTCTCGCATTAACAAAGGCTTCCCTTGCAGTCTGAGCACAGGCGGCAGCCTGCAGCCCTGCCTGTTTTTCCATTGAAACCGCTGCGGGCCAAGGAAGCACTCTTACCTGAGAGCTGAGAGCTCAGCTTCAGGCACGCCGGCCTTCTCCTGAAACACAAAGACCCTCCGTGAGAGCAAGTCCCACGAGCAGCGTGGGCACTTACCACGGGAGCCTTCCCTGGGAGGCAGAGGCAGCAGGGGCTGCTGCTTTCCAGCACTCTGGAGCAAGGCAGAGCAGTGAGGCCTCTCAGCAGCCAGTGTCTTGGGGCAGCCCATTTCCTCCTGGAGCACTTGCAGGCTCCAGGAGCTAAGGCAAGAGCAAAGGCACCTCCTGCCCAAGGTCTCTCGTCTGCTGCCTATCAAGCTACAGAGCTGGCTCCAGTGGGGAGATCTTGGCCTCACAGCTCATTCAACAGCTATGCAGGCACAATGACAAGCACAAGCATCTCCACAAGTCCCTCTCCCGCGCTGATCTCTGTGAGGACAAGTCCTGCAAAGCTGCACCACATTCCGAACTTTTGTAGAGGGGGCAGGAGCTCCGCTCTTCGGCCTTCTCCACACTTTTCTTTCCCACAACAAGAGGCACGTACCAGCAGCACTCCCTCTTTGCACTTCGTCTTGGCGAGGAGCAAGCCCCAGCAGTAAACGCCAACTGCAAGCCACCATATCAAGAGTCAGTTCTACTAAGGAGGTTTCTAATGGTCCCCGCAGCCACATTTCCTCCTCCCACACCAAGGGGCGAGAGCTTGGCTTGCAGAGCTGGAGCTGCATCCAGAGCAAAAGGAGGATGTGGCCCCGACCTCTGGAGCACCCTCCGCACATAAGAGCCTGGGGAATGCAGACACATGGCAGCCACAGCCCCACACCCTAGGAAGCCCTGTGCTACTGAGGCAGAGAAAATGCACCAGCCCATGGATATTTCTGCACAAACATTCCATCCCAAGAGCTTCTGAAGCAGGGAGGCACCTCTAGCCATAATGCTCCTATGCACTCCACTCTTTCATACTGCCTGAACCCATGGAAGGCAGGAGGCAGGCTGTGCTCCCCCTAACTGACCCGCCCTGGCATTCCCAGCTTCCCATCTTGGAGATCACAGGATCTACCGCCTCTCCCTCCCCCTCAAAGCTGCCCTCCAGCATGCCTGGGCAGCTCCAAAACATGGTTGGTCAGCACTGCTCACCAGCAAACACTGGGGCCAGCAGGAGAAGGACCTTGATGAGCCTTCTGCCACCCCGAGGTGAGGAGATGCATGGCCTGCAGGAGAAGGAATGCAGGTGTTCTCCCAGCCTAAAGCTGAGCTTTGGTGTCCCGCTCTAGTGCCTGGGGGCTCCACTTCCGTCAGGTTTCCCAGTGCGGCAGGACGGAGAAGCCCCGCGGCCTTCAGGAAGCTCTGCGGTGGAGCAGCCCTCCCTGTGCGCGCTGAGGCAGATGAAGACCTCTGGCTTGCACACACACAGTCCCTGCCAGGTGTCGTGTTCTGGCCCGACACAGTGTGGTGCCCCTGGGCTCTCCCAAGGAGAACGGGCTGTGCCTGGTGCCCTGAAAGGCTCTGCTGGGCTGCCTGGCTCCCCAGGCTGGAGGGCAGTGCTGCCCACAGCCCAGTGCTCAGGAGCGCTCTGGCCCCACCAAGGACGCTGCCAGGAGGCACACAGGGCTTCTGCTCTTCTCCCTCCCTGCTCTTTGGGCCCCATTGCACCCACCGGACCAGACCGGCTGGCATCTCTGCTCTGCTCCAGGAAAGCTTCCAGCAAGAGAGAAAAGGTCGCTGATCTGCAAAGACACCAACGTCTCTTCCCAAGCACTTGCTGGCCTCTGCAAACCTGTTCACTCGCAGAGCTACAGCCCTCTGCGCACTGGCCTTTTATGTAGGGCAGCTGAGGATGAGGTCACAAGAGCCAAGTGCTGTGAGGGCAGGGGCCACCTGTGATGACCTGCGCAGAGGGGCCTTAGCGCAGAGTGAGGCCGCAGTCTGTGGCCTCTGTGTGGCTCTGCTGCAGCCTCTGCAGTCCCCTCTCAGCCTTCTCTTCTCCAGGCTGAACAGGCCCAGCCCTCTCCGTCTTTCTCTTTCCTCATAGGGCAGATGTTCCAGGCCTCTAATCATCCTTGTAGCCCTGTGCTGGACTCTCTCCAGCAGCTCCACATCCCTCTTGTCCTGTGGGGCCCAGAACTGGACACAATACTCCAGATGTGGCCTCACCAAGGCTGAGTAGAGGGGCAGGATCCCCTCCCTCGACCTGCTGGAGACGCTCTTCTTAAGGCACCCCAGGATCCCATTGGCCTTCTTGGCCACAAGGGCACACTGCTGCCTCATGGTCAACTTGTCGTCCACCATGACACCCAGGTCCCTCTCTGCAGAGCTGCTCTCCAGAAAGTCAGTCCCCAGCCTGTACTGGTGTCTGGGGTTATTCCTCCCCAGGTGCAGGATCTTGCACTTGGCTTTGTTGAATTGCATGAGGTTTTTCACCACGCACTCGTCCAGTCTGTCCAGGTCCCTCTGGATGGCAGCGCAGCCCTCTGGGGTATCGGCTACTCCTCCCAGTTTCGTGTCATCAGCAAACTTGCTGAGGGAGCACTCTGTGCCTTCATCCAGGTCATTGATGAATAAATTGAACAGGACTGGACCAAGGACTGACCCCTGAGGGACACCGCTAGCTACAGGCCTCCAACTAGATTCTGCACTGCTGATCACCACCCTCTGAGCTCTGCCATCCAGCCAGTTCCTAATCCCCCTCACTGTGCACTCATCTATCCCACACTTCCAGAGCTTACCCAGGAGGATGTTGTGAGGGATGGTGTCAAAAGCCTTGGTGAAGTCGAGATAGACGACATCCACCGCTCTCCCCTCATCTATCCAGCTGGTCGTTACATCATAGAAGGCTATCAGATTAGTCAAGCAAGATTTCCCCTTGGTGAATCCATGCTGACTACTCTTGAGCACCTCCTTGTCCTCCATGTGCCCGGAGACAACAGCCAGTATGAGCCGTTCCATCACTTTTCCGGGGACGGAGGTGAGACTGACTGGCCTGTAGTTGCCTGGCTCCTCCTTCTTGCCTTTTTTGAAGACTGCCGTGACACTGGCCTTCTTCCAGTCTTCCGGCACCTCCCCACATCTCCAGGATCTTACAAAGATGATGGAGAGTGGCCTAGCTATGACCTCTGCCAGCTCACGCAGCACTCTGGGGTGCATCCCATCAGGGCCCATGGATTTGTGGATATCGAGGTTCCTTAGGTGCTCTCTGACCCAATCTTCCTCTACCCAGGGCAAGTCTTCCTCTCCCCCGGCTTCTTCTCTTGTCCCTAGGGCCTGGAGCTCTAAAGGGCTGCCCTTGGTAAACACCGAAGCAAAGAAGGCATTCAGCAACTCTGCTTTTTTGTGTTATTTGTAACCAGGGTGCCCATCTCGTCCACCAGCGGACCCAGCCGGCTAGGCTGGCCGCCTGTTCATGCAACCCTCCTGTGTGCTGCCCACAGGGCCCCACGCTGGCAGTGCTGCTCTGCGGCGCAGTGGGCTGAGAGGCCACAAGGTGACTCCTCTATGACCAAGGTGGTCAGGGCACACCCAGCTGGCCCAGCGTCAATGCACCTGGCAACACCCTGGCCAGGCTCTGTGGCTGTGGAGGACGAACGGAGCAATCAGCGGGCATTTCACATTGCTCAGGATGTGTTTGGCGGTGCCATTACACCCATCCCACTGCCTCTCCTGAGAGTGCGGAGCCCTCATTTGGTGCATTCCTAGGTTTGGTCCTTTAGTTTTGGGTGACATTTGGTTTAAGGAGTGTTCACTCATTCATCCCTGGCAAACACTACCCATGGAGAAGCCCTCTGCTCCTCCGGTGACTCCTTACTCCCTTCCTGAAGCATGGGCATATTTCCTCAGCCTTATATCATGTGGGACAGCCCCAGCAGAAACCTCTTGATCACTCCCTCTCTCCAGAGCCACTGGGCATCTCTAACTGAGGGCTCAGCACAAGAGAGATCTGGAACTTCTAGAGAGGGTCCAGTGCGGAGCAACAATGATGGTTTAAGGGATTGGAGCATCTGTTGTACGAGGAAAGACTACTAAGTGATCGAGGCCTGTTTACCCTCTAGAAAAGACTGAGAGGAGATCTGATCAATATGTATAAAAACCTGAGGGGAGAATGTAAAGAAGATGGGGACAAACTCTTCTCGGTGGCCAGGGACAGGACAAGGGGTAAGGGATATAAATGAAAACACAGGAAGTTCCATCTCCATGTGAGGAAGAACTTCTTTCTTGGGAGGGTGTCAGAGCCCTGGAACAGGCTGCCCAGAGAGGCTGTGGAGTTTCCTTCTCTGGAGATCTTCAAACCTGCCTGGATGCCACCCTGTGCCACGTGCCCTGGGTGTCCCTGCTGGGGCAGGGGGGTTGGACTAGGTGATCTCTGGAGGTGCCTTCCAACACCAGCCATTCTGTGATTCTGTGAGGCCAGCCCTGTCCTCATGCCAGTTTACCATCTGTGCCCTTCCTCCCAGCACTGCAGAGGGAAAAGGAGGTGACTAACTGATGCACACATCCCCCAGTAGATTATGTCCACTCCATATGTGAAAGGACTCTTTAACATTCAGAAACCCACTTTGCTCATGTTTGCAAAATGATCATTGGAGCAATCGGATGAAAAAGTTTTGCACTTATACCTCCCTCAGGTGACAACCACATTCACAAGTTCCTCTAAGAATGAAACTGGACTGAGCTGGGGCAGAGGAGTTCACTTTCACAGTAAAGATTTCCAAATTCTTTTCTCTCTGCCCTGAGAGAGATAGAGAATATGATGGAGAGAGCAACATGGTTTGCGAGTCGCTTGGTGAGCACAGCAAGGAGAGAAATGCTCTGGAGAAGCTGTGCTTTCCAAGAGGACAGCATGCACCTTGACAGCACAGAGAAGCAGTCAGGGCTCCTAAAGATGGTTCTCCTGAAAGGAGAGTCAGCTCATTCCCCAGCCTGGTCAGAAGGGGACCGTGGCTGCTCACTGCCATGAAGACAGCACCATGCAGGACACTCGGGGCTGGTGTCTTTTTTACAACTGAACACCACCAACAGGGCTGAGAGCAACCTCAGCGTGTGTCTTCAGGCCAGTTTCAGCCTACAGACAAGACTAACATCATCGTCTTGACCTTGTGAGGCTTTGTCTGACCTGCTCCTTAGAATGTGCAAGCAGAGAGACACCCCTGGACAGGGAGCTGCCTCTGTGAGGCTTCTGGAAGGCAGGAAGGAGCACACACAGGATGGGATGGGATCTATGAGCACTGGTACGTGCCTCTTGTTGTGGGAAAGAAAAGTGTGCTGAAGGCCGTAGAGCCTCCAACTCCAAATCCAGGCCTCCAACTAGACTCGGCACCACTGATCACCACCCTCTGAGCTCTGCCATCCAGCCAGTTCCTAATCCACCTCACTGTGCACTCATCTATCCCACACTTACGGAGCTTGCCCAGGAGGATGTTGTGAGGGATGGTGTCGGAAGCCTTGGTGAAGTCGAGATAGATGACACCCACCGCTCTCCCCTCATCTATCCAGCCGGTCGTTCCATCATAGAAGGCTATCAGATTAGTCAAGCAAGATTTCCCCTTGGTGAATCCATGCTGACTAGTCTTGAGCACCTTCTTGTCCTCCATGTGCCCAGAGACAACAGCCAGTATGAGCCATTCCATCACTTTTCCGGGGATGGAGGTGAGGCTCACTGGATGTAGCTGCCTGTGTCCTTCTTCTTGCCTTTTTGGAAGACTGGCGTGACATTGGCCTTCTTCCAGTCCTAAGATCTCACAACCAGAGGCAGCTCTGTGGCTTGATAAGGCAGCAGACGAGAGGTCTTGGGCAGCCGACGAGAGGCCTTGGGCAGGAGGTGCCTTTGCTCTTGCCTTAGCTCCTGGAGCCTGCAAGTGCTCCAGGAGGAAATGGGCTGCCCCAAGACACAGGCTGCTGAGAGGCCTCACTCCTCTGCCCTGCTCCAAAGTGCTGGAAAGCAGCAGCCACTGCTGCCTCTGCCTCCTAGGGAAGGCTCCCGTGGGAAGTGCCCACGCTGCTCGTGGGACTTGCTCTCACGGAGGGCCTTTGTGTTGCAGGAGAAGGCCGGCGTGCCTGAAGCTGAGCTCTCAGCTCTCAGGTCAGAACGGTTTCTTTTCCTGCACCTGCGTGAATGGAAAAACAGGCAGGGCTGCAGGGTGCCACCTCTGCTCAGAGTGCAAGGGAAGCCTTTGTTAATGTGGGCACGAATATGAGGCCATCCTGCGCTCCGTGGAAGACGTCCTGGCCCCTGGAGTTCAATTCCTGAGGCAAGCTGCACAAGCTACGCATGCTGAGCACATGAAGAGAGAGGCAGGAGGGCAGCTGGTGCTCTGCAAAGCATGACTCTGCTCTTCCAGGCAGTCTGAGGGCACTTGTTCGCTTCTTTCAAGGCAGTCAGCAGCTTGTTTCAAGTGCAGCATGAGGAAGCAAAAAGCCTCTTGGAAAGGTATCCCCCACAGCTCCTGTGATCCCTCAGCACAGGGATGTGGCACCTTCACTCTGCAGGCGCAGCGAGCCTGCCTCCCGCCTCAGTGCGGCTAAGAGCCGGTTGCGCTTGCACCACTCCTGATAAAAGTTGTTGTCTGCCGGAGGGGAAGGACGGCTCTTGTCTGGCGTGCAGAGGTTTGGACACTCATTGACAGCCCCAGCTCCTCGGCAGGACACAGGGGCGGCCAAGGGTGTCACCCTCCCCATCAGCCCTGCATTGGGAGCAGCAATGGCACAAGCAAATAGAGGCCACTCACCCCATGTGTCCACTGCTCTCATGACCAGCACACCCTTAACTCTGTGTGCAGTCTCTCTGGGCAGCCCCTTCCCCAGGAAAGACCACGAGTCCTGGCCCTGGGGCACGTCAGGGGAGGTGCCGCCTACCCCGAGCTCACACACATAGGGAGAGGTTTTTCATATCTTCCCCAGCACAAGCACACCATTGCTCCTCTGCTATTATTGCAGACGTCCCCGCTCCCCAGAGCCTTTCCCACCTCTGTGTGCCCATGCTAGGCTGGCCAGCTGTTCATGCAACCCTCCTGTGTGCTGCCCACAGGGCCCCACGCTGGTAGTGCTGCTCTGCGGAGCAGTGGGCTGAGAGGCCACAAGGTGACTCCTCACTGGCCACAGTGGTCAGGGCACACAGGGACATCAATTTTTAAGGTTCTTTCCAGAGCCATGGCAGCTCTGGTTAATGACACTGCAACTCTTTTTGCAGCTTCATCCGCTTTCCAATTTCCTCTGGTTACATTGGTTTGTCCAGGCTCGTATGCCTTGCAGGGCATCACTCTTATCTTGAGGTTTATTAACAGCCTCAAGTAGCACCATTAATCTCTTTTGCTGCATTTATGGAGTATCCTTGAGAAGATAACAATCCCCTTTCCTTCCAAATTGCCCAAGTGCGTGTACTACCCCAAAGGTATATTTCAAGTCAAGATAGATATTGGTCCACTTTCCTTCTCCTAACTTCAGAGCCTGTGTTAAAGCAATAAGTTCAGCTTTCTGAGCTGATGTATTTACTGTCAATGCTTTTGCCTCTATTTCTTCTAGGGAGACAATCACACAACCGATCTTCTCTTCTGTTTTCAACCAAACAGCTTCCATCAGTCAAGAACTCCCAGGCTGGATTTTGGAAAGGAGGATCTCTCAGGTCTGAACACCCGGAGCACATGTGTCCAATACTTGCTCATGTACCCTGTAACAAGGTAACAGTAGGCTTTGTACCTTGCCACATACCCTGTTCTTTTGACAAAACATTACCAAAGAGTAGGGTGATGTTTAAAGCCTTGAGGGAGCACGATCCAGGACAGATGCATCCTGCTGTGGGCCTTTCTTATTAAAAGGAAAAAACTTACAACTGTGTTCTTCCCAAATGATACAAAAGAAAGTGTCTTTTAAATCCAATAGTATAAAAGAGGCTTTACACAATTATTGTTCTTAAGAGTAGAAGGCTTAGGTACAACTGGATATACATCAACCACTCTTTAAACGAGAGCCCTTCGAGCTCATCCTCTGATTGTCTTTGTTGTAAAGACTTTGCCCCCGGCTTTAATTCTACTCTTATTGGTGAAATACCACTGGACAGAACCCTCCAGCTAGCCTCGGCATTGTTGATCACAACCCTCAGAGCTCTGCCATCCAGCCAGTCCTTGATCCACCCACATGGACCTTGAACCAGCCAGTCCTTGAACCACACTTCTGGAGCTTCCCAGATTCCCTATAAAGATGTATGGGAGACAATGGGAATGAGGAGCTTACTTAAGACCTGCTTTACAAACACGTTCTCCTGCTTGCTTCTGTGACTTTCATCACTGCAGTCAGCAGCTACTCCAGCAATGGGCAGATCTCCTGTCCTGTCTCCCTTAAGCTTTACCTAAAGAAAGGCCAAGGAGCAATCGAGACCCCTTCCCCTCCACGGGTCCGCGGGATTTCAGGCAGCCGTCCCCCCAGCACCTCCAAATCCTCCTTCCAGATAGCGTATCGGAGGAGACCCACATGTAAAGCTGGTGACGAACAAGCCAGAGCATTGCAAATGCTGAGCGAGGGCAGTACCTGTGCAGAGGATAAAGATGTTGCTCGCAAGGGCCCTTGTCCCCGAGTCGCAAGGCAGACAAGCCGCAGCTTCTTTGCAAGCAGCCTGCATGGGGCAAGGGCTTCCCAGTGTGCTTTCTGCCAGTGGGGGGACTGCGCACGCCTGGGCTCTGCAGGCATCATGCACACAGCCAAGGGGGCTCCCAGCACTTGCCCTCACAGCCACGGTCGTAAGCTTGTTCCCAGAGGACTGGGAACTGACCTCTGTTAGCAAATGATCATGGTAGCCCAGTGCTGGGCAGAGCTGCAGCAGCTTCATGTCCCTGCTACTGCTGAGGGTAAATATGTGCTTGCTCTGCCCTCAACAACCCTAGGAAGCCAAGGCAGGGGCAGCAGTGCAGAAGCCGCAGGAATGCTGCTCTCAACAACAGCACATGGCTGTGCTCAACCACGGCACATGGCAAGCTCCAGACTCTCACACACTCTAAGTCTCTGCCCTGTTGCCTGCACCAAAGAGAAGAGCCGTCCTTCCCCTCCGGCAGACAGCTCCTTTTATCAGGAGTGGTGCAAGCGCAACTGGCTCTTAGCGGCACTGAGGTGGGAGGCAGGCTGGCTGCGCCTGCAGAGTGAAGGTGCCACATCCCTGTGCTGAGGGATCACAGGAGCTGTGGGGGATACCTTTCCAAGAGCCTCCTGCCCTCCTGCCTCTCTCTTCATGTGCTCAGCATGCGTAGCTTGTGCAGCTTGCCTCAGGAATTGAACTCCAGGGGCCACGCATAACACCAATGTGAAATGACACACGACTGACTCCTTTATTTTGGTTCACAGGACCTCTCTGCTCTCCTGGCTCAGCTGGAACCTCTGAGCTGCCATTATCCCATGAACCTGCAGTCGGTAAAGGCAGGTGTACTCGCGCTTCCCCCAGTTGCTCTGCACCTGGAATTTGATGAACTGGAAGGCTCTGGGAAGCTGCTTCTGTAAAGGAAACGTGGGGAGCCATCATTACTCACTTGTAAAGAACAAGAGCACAGCATAGTGCTGTTCTTTGCCAGAGCTAGCCCTGCTGGGAAGCAAAAAGTATCCCTGGGCCAGGAGGCAGCCACAGTTCCCAAGGCAGAGCCACCAGGCACAGGACTCTCTGGGTCACACTCTGCTGCCCAAGCCCTTGCAGACAAACTCAGCTCCCTCCTTGCGTGGTGCCCACACGCACTCACAGTACCTTGAGGTGGAAGGTCTGAACCGCCTCTTGCTCCACATCATATGCAAAAAGCCCCAGGAGCTCTTCTTCTGGCCCTTCCTCATCCACGCCCTTAAAAGCAACCGACAAGGGCAGCCGGTCACGCTCAAGCAGAGCCAAAGGAGAAGAGCCCGCTCAGTCACCATTGGGAAGCCTGCATTATGTCCCACTCCTCTAGCAACAGCTGGGAATTGTGGCTGTGCATCAGGCGCTATTTTAGCCAGTGCTCCAAGACCCCGACACCCAGAAAGCACAACGCTGGAGAGGCCAAACCGCACCGGAGCTCCCCACATGGCCCATGCAGGACACGCTGCCCTGTAGCAACAAGGCCGCCCTTCTCGGAGAGGAGGCGCCAAGACAACGAGGCCTCCCTTGGCCCTTCCCTCCCGGCAGGTGCAAAGCAGAGACTTACAAAGACGGCAAAATCTTTGGGGGCGCTGCTCACTTCCCCAGATGGAGACACCGCCTTTGAGATGTGCTCCACGGTGACAGCCACTGGCCAGATGTGCTGCGGCAGACGTATGACCACATGGCCCTCCGCTCCTTGGAAAGCCCAGCATTGACCAGGGGAGGTCTTTGGCTGCAAGCAGAAAGCAGCCTCCTTCAGAGACAAGGCCCTCCAAGACCCACAGTGGCACACTGGGGGCTGTGCAAGAAGCGCACACCTGGGGCTGGCATGGTGCATGGAGAGGCACACAAGGAGCGCAAAGGGGAAGGAGGACACTGGCCACCTGTGCTCAGCAGACCAAAACCCTCAGTAGGAAACAACTCAGAGCGAGTGCCTTCCCAAAAGACGCTCTCATTTTGCACGCCACTGAGAGAGAGCACAGGGCTCCCTAGTGGAGACCATGCCAGAGCCTTCAAAGCCTGAGGTAGTGGCAAGGCCCATACGAGCCCCCCTCAAGGGCTCATATGAGCCCCCACACTTCCTTCAAGAGGACAGACCCCAGCAGGCCCTCCTCAACCTCCCTCTCTCAAAAAGGGGGCCCTCACGTGAAGGGAGCAAAATGCAGCTGCCAAGGACCAGGTCCCCAGAAAAATGCCACCAACACTTGTGGGCAGCTTGCTGCTGTTGGCTTCAGCCCTGTCTCCTCCCAGGCGGGAGTGCTGTGGCCAAGGGCACGTGGTGGTCAGGAAGAGGGGCAGTGCAGTAGGACTCAGTGAGCCTGGGGCTGTGAAGGGAGGTGCTTGGCCTTGGTGCCGCGGCTAGAAACAAGGAACTGCCTCGGACGTCCTGCATGCTCTCCACGCTGTTACCTGCAAAATGGTGTCCGGAGGATTGGCCAGGGTAAAGACTTGACAAAGCCAGCAAGCTCCAGAGTCTCGCCCATTGTAAGTCTCCGATGTGCGGGCTGAATCGATGGTGGCCCCTGAAATGCACATGCAAAGCAGCTGCCTAGGACACTCCAAGAACTAGGAGAAGCAGTGAGCTAGCCGGGATCTCTGAGGCTGCAAGCCCACCTACGCGTCCTTCTGGGGAGGCCCATACACCAGCCCAGTGCCCGCACACTTTCCAAAGGCCTACCTGTGCTTTTCAGAGCCCAGTCAGCCATCTCAAGATACTTGGCCCCTATGCGCTCAAGAGCTGCCCGGGTCAACGCGAGAAGGGCCTGAGGAAAACATTGCAAGGGCAGAGATGGAAATGAACACAGAGAATGAGAGCAGCTCCTCAATGGGCACGCCTGCATGAACACTAAGTGCGAGCCAAGGGCAGCCGCGCAGTGCGTCTGCCTAGGGCAGCTCCCGGTGGGGAATGGTGCCACAGCTTTTGGTGAGCGCTTTGTGACGAGTCAAGGGGGCAGGGCAGGAGAACAGCAGTCTCCAGAGCCGCAGTGCAGACCTCGCTCAGCTCCCCGCTGCCCCAAGGAGCCCTGAGAGCCACCTTTGCCACGGGCAGCAAGAGGGCACAGTCACTCTGAAAGGGCCAAGAGCAAGCAGCAGCGGGGAGCCTCCAAACGAGAGCAAGGCCTGGCATCAAATGACAGCCTCTTTACCTCTCTCTTCTCAGTGGCCATCTCCCTCTCCTCCAAGACGTCTTCCACGGAGCGCAGGATGGCCTCTTGTTCGTGCCTTATCTCTTCATGCAGGCGAGTCACCTGCTTTTCTAGAAGCTCCCGCTCTCTCGTTTTCTCCTTGAGCAACCCCAACGTGTTGCTAAAGACAAAGGGAAAGCGGGTCTTGTGCAGCAGCTGTGCAGCCCCTGCAGGCAGCTCCCCAATGCACTCGCAAGCACGCTGCCCCCTTTTGTCCCCATCCCCTTCCCTCTCTCGCATTAACAAAGGCTTCCCTTGCAGTCTGAGCACAGGCGGCAGCCTGCAGCCCTGCCTGTTTTTCCATTGAAACCGCTGCGGGCCAAGGAAGCACTCTTACCTGAGAGCTGAGAGCTCAGCTTCAGGCACGCCGGCCTTCTCCTGAAACACAAAGACCCTCCGTGAGAGCAAGTCCCACGAGCAGCGTGGGCACTTCCCACGGGAGCCTTCCCTGGGAGGCAGAGGCAGCAGGGGCTGCTGCTTTCCAGCACTCTGGAGCAAGGCAGAGCAGTGAGGCCTCTCAGCAGCCAGTGTCTTGGGGCAGCCCATTTCCTCCTGGAGCACTTGCAGGCTCCAGGAGCTAAGGCAAGAGCAAAGGCACCTCCTGCCCAAGGTCTCTCGTCTGCTGCCTATCAAGCTACAGAGCTGGCTCCAGTGGGGAGATCTTGGCCTCACAGCTCATTCAACAGCTATGCAGGCACAATGACAAGCACAAGCATCTCCACAAGTCCCTCTCCCGCGCTGATCTCTGTGAGGACAAGTCCTGCAAAGCTGCACCACATTCCGAACTTTTGTAGAGGGGGCAGGAGCTCCGCTCTTCGGCCTTCTCCACACTTTTCTTTCCCACAACAAGAGGCACGTACCAGCAGCACTCCCTCTTTGCACTTCGTCTTGGCGAGGAGCAAGCCCCAGCAGTAAACGCCAACTGCAAGCCACCATATCAAGAGTCAGTTCTACTAAGGAGGTTTCTAATGGTCCCCGCAGCCACATTTCCTCCTCCCACACCAAGGGGCGAGAGCTTGGCTTGCAGAGCTGGAGCTGCATCCAGAGCAAAAGGAGGATGTGGCCCCGACCTCTGGAGCACCCTCCGCACATAAGAGCCTGGGGAATGCAGACACATGGCAGCCACAGCCCCACACCCTAGGAAGCCCTGTGCTACTGAGGCAGAGAAAATGCACCAGCCCATGGATATTTCTGCACAAACATTCCATCCCAAGAGCTTCTGAAGCAGGGAGGCACCTCTAGCCATAATGCTCCTATGCACTCCACTCTTTCATACTGCCTGAACCCATGGAAGGCAGGAGGCAGGCTGTGCTCCCCCTAACTGACCCGCCCTGGCATTCCCAGCTTCCCATCTTGGAGATCACAGGATCTACCGCCTCTCCCTCCCCCTCAAAGCTGCCCTCCAGCATGCCTGGGCAGCTCCAAAACATGGTTGGTCAGCACTGCTCACCAGCAAACACTGGGGCCAGCAGGAGAAGGACCTTGATGAGCCTTCTGCCACCCCGAGGTGAGGAGATGCATGGCCTGCAGGAGAAGGAATGCAGGTGTTCTCCCAGCCTAAAGCTGAGCTTTGGTGTCCCGCTCTAGTGCCTGGGGGCTCCACTTCCGTCAGGTTTCCCAGTGCGGCAGGACGGAGAAGCCCCGCGGCCTTCAGGAAGCTCTGCGGTGGAGCAGCCCTCCCTGTGCGCGCTGAGGCAGATGAAGACCTCTGGCTTGCACACACACAGTCCCTGCCAGGTGTCGTGTTCTGGCCCGACACAGTGTGGTGCCCCTGGGCTCTCCCAAGGAGAACGGGCTGTGCCTGGTGCCCTGAAAGGCTCTGCTGGGCTGCCTGGCTCCCCAGGCTGGAGGGCAGTGCTGCCCACAGCCCAGTGCTCAGGAGCGCTCTGGCCCCACCAAGGACGCTGCCAGGAGGCACACAGGGCTTCTGCTCTTCTCCCTCCCTGCTCTTTGGGCCCCATTGCACCCACCGGACCAGACCGGCTGGCATCTCTGCTCTGCTCCAGGAAAGCTTCCAGCAAGAGAGAAAAGGTCGCTGATCTGCAAAGACACCAACGTCTCTTCCCAAGCACTTGCTGGCCTCTGCAAACCTGTTCACTCGCAGAGCTACAGCCCTCTGCGCACTGGCCTTTTATGTAGGGCAGCTGAGGATGAGGTCACAAGAGCCAAGTGCTGTGAGGGCAGGGGCCACCTGTGATGACCTGCGCAGAGGGGCCTTAGCGCAGAGTGAGGCCGCAGTCTGTGGCCTCTGTGTGGCTCTGCTGCAGCCTCTGCAGTCCCCTCTCAGCCTTCTCTTCTCCAGGCTGAACAGGCCCAGCCCTCTCCGTCTTTCTCTTTCCTCATAGGGCAGATGTTCCAGGCCTCTAATCATCCTTGTAGCCCTGTGCTGGACTCTCTCCAGCAGCTCCACATCCCTCTTGTCCTGTGGGGCCCAGAACTGGACACAATACTCCAGATGTGGCCTCACCAAGGCTGAGTAGAGGGGCAGGATCCCCTCCCTCGACCTGCTGGAGACGCTCTTCTTAATGCACCCCAGGATCCCATTGGCCTTCTTGGCCACAAGGGCACACTGCTGCCTCATGGTCAACTTGTCGTCCACCATGACACCCAGGTCCCTCTCTGCAGAGTTGCTCTCCAGAAAGTCAGTCCCCAGCCTGTACTGGTGTCTGGGGTTATTCCTCCCCAGGTGCAGGATCTTGCACTTGGCTTTGTTGAATTGCATGAGGTTTTTCACCACGCACTCGTCCAGTCTGTCCAGGTCCCTCTGGATGGCAGCGCAGCCCTCTGGGGTATCGGCTACTCCTCCCAGTTTCGTGTCATCAGCAAACTTGCTGAGGGAGCACTCTGTGCCTTCATCCAGGTCATTGATGAATAAATTGAACAGGACTGGACCAAGGACTGACCCCTGAGGGACACCGCTAGCTACAGGCCTCCAACTAGATTCTGCACTGCTGATCACCACCCTCTGAGCTCTGCCATCCAGCCAGTTCCTAATCCCCCTCACTGTGCACTCATCTATCCCACACTTCCAGAGCTTACCCAGGAGGATGTTGTGAGGGATGGTGTCAAAAGCCTTGGTGAAGTCGAGATAGACGACATCCACCACTCTCCCCTCATCTATCCAGCTGGTCGTTACATCATAGAAGGCTATCAGATTAGTCAAGCAAGATTTCCCCTTGGTGAATCCATGCTGACTACTCTTGAGCACCTTCTTGTCCTCCATGTGCCCGGAGACAACAGCCAGTATGAGCCGTTCCATCACTTTTCCGGGGACGGAGGTGAGACTGACTGGCCTGTAGTTGCCTGGCTCCTCCTTCTTGCCTTTTTTGAAGACTGCCGTGACACTGGCCTTCTTCCAGTCTTCCGGCACCTCCCCACATCTCCAGGATCTTACAAAGATGATGGAGAGTGGCCTAGCTATGACCTCTGCCAGCTCACGCAGCACTCTGGGGTGCATCCCATCAGGGCCCATGGATTTGTGGATATCGAGGTTCCTTAGGTGCTCTCTGACCCAATCTTCCTCTACCCAGGGCAAGTCTTCCTCTCCCCCGGCTTCTTCTCTTGTCCCTAGGGCCTGGAGCTCTAAAGGGCTGCCCTTGGTAAACACCGAAGCAAAGAAGGCATTCAGCAACTCTGCTTTTTTGTGTTATTTGTAACCAGGGTGCCCATCTCGTCCACCAGCGGACCCAGCCGGCTAGGCTGGCCGCCTGTTCATGCAACCCTCCTGTGTGCTGCCCACAGGGCCCCACGCTGGCAGTGCTGCTCTGCGGCGCAGTGGGCTGAGAGGCCACAAGGTGACTCCTCTATGACCAAGGTGGTCAGGGCACACCCAGCTGGCCCAGCGTCAATGCACCTGGCAACACCCTGGCCAGGCTCTGTGGCTGTGGAGGACGAACGGAGCAATCAGCGGGCATTTCACATTGCTCAGGATGTGTTTGGCGGTGCCATTACACCCATCCCACTGCCTCTCCTGAGAGTGCGGAGCCCTCATTTGGTGCATTCCTAGGTTTGGTCCTTTAGTTTTGGGTGACATTTGGTTTAAGGAGTGTTCACTCATTCATCCCTGGCAAACACTACCCATGGAGAAGCCCTCTGCTCCTCCGGTGACTCCTTACTCCCTTCCTGAAGCATGGGCATATTTCCTCAGCCTTATATCATGTGGGACAGCCCCAGCAGAAACCTCTTGATCACTCCCTCTCTCCAGAGCCACTGGGCATCTCTAACTGAGGGCTCAGCACAAGAGAGATCTGGAACTTCTAGAGAGGGTCCAGTGCGGAGCAACAATGATGGTTTAAGGGATTGGAGCATCTGTTGTACGAGGAAAGACTACTAAGTGATCGAGGCCTGTTTACCCTCTAGAAAAGACTGAGAGGAGATCTGATCAATATGTATAAAAACCTGAGGGGAGAATGTAAAGAAGATGGGGACAAACTCTTCTCGGTGGCCAGGGACAGGACAAGGGGTAATGGATATAAATGAAAACACAGGAAGTTCCATCTCCATGTGAGGAAGAACTTCTTTCTTGGGAGGGTGTCAGAGCCCTGGAACAGGCTGCCCAGAGAGGCTGTGGAGTTTCCTTCTCTGGAGATCTTCAAACCTGCCTGGATGCCACCCTGTGCCACGTGCCCTGGGTGTCCCTGCTGGGGCAGGGGGGTTGGACTAGGTGATCTCTGGAGGTGCCTTCCAACACCAGCCATTCTGTGATTCTGTGAGGCCAGCCCTGTCCTCATGCCAGTTTACCATCTGTGCCCTTCCTCCCAGCACTGCAGAGGGAAAAGGAGGTGACTAACTGATGCACACATCCCCCAGTAGATTATGTCCACTCCATATGTGAAAGGACTCTTTAACATTCAGAAACCCACTTTGCTCATGTTTGCAAAATGATCATTGGAGCAATCGGATGAAAAAGTTTTGCACTTATACCTCCCTCAGGTGACAACCACATTCACAAGTTCCTCTAAGAATGAAACTGGACTGAGCTGGGGCAGAGGAGTTCACTTTCACAGTAAAGATTTCCAAATTCTTTTCTCTCTGCCCTGAGAGAGATAGAGAAAATGATGGAGAGAGCAACATGGTTTGCGAGTCGCTTGGTGAGCACAGCAAGGAGAGAAATGCTCTGGAGAAGCTGTGCTTTCCAAGAGGACAGCATGCACCTTGACAGCACAGAGAAGCAGTCAGGGCTCCTAAAGATGGTTCTCCTGAAAGGAGAGTCAGCTCATTCCCCAGCCTGGTCAGAAGGGGACCGTGGCTGCTCACTGCCATGAAGACAGCACCATGCAGGACACTCGGGGCTGGTGTCTTTTTTACAACTGAACACCACCAACAGGGCTGAGAGCAACCTCAGCGTGTGTCTTCAGGCCAGTTTCAGCCTACAGACAAGACTAACATCATCGTCTTGACCTTGTGAGGCTTTGTCTGACCTGCTCCTTAGAATGTGCAAGCAGAGAGACACCCCTGGACAGGGAGCTGCCTCTGTGAGGCTTCTGGAAGGCAGGAAGGAGCACACACAGGATGGGATGGGATCTATGAGCACTGGTACGTGCCTCTTGTTGTGGGAAAGAAAAGTGTGCTGAAGGCCGTAGAGCCTCCAACTCCAAATCCAGGCCTCCAACTAGACTCGGCACCACTGATCACCACCCTCTGAGCTCTGCCATCCAGCCAGTTCCTAATCCACCTCACTGTGCACTCATCTATCCCACACTTACGGAGCTTGCCCAGGAGGATGTTGTGAGGGATGGTGTCGGAAGCCTTGGTGAAGTCGAGATAGATGACACCCACCGCTCTCCCCTCATCTATCCAGCCGGTCGTTCCATCATAGAAGGCTATCAGATTAGTCAAGCAAGATTTCCCCTTGGTGAATCCATGCTGACTAGTCTTGAGCACCTTCTTGTCCTCCATGTGCCCAGAGACAACAGCCAGTATGAGCCATTCCATCACTTTTCCGGGGATGGAGGTGAGGCTCACTGGATGTAGCTGCCTGTGTCCTTCTTCTTGCCTTTTTGGAAGACTGGCGTGACATTGGCCTTCTTCCAGTCCTAAGATCTCACAACCAGAGGCAGCTCTGTGGCTTGATAAGGCAGCAGACGAGAGGTCTTGGGCAGCCGACGAGAGGCCTTGGGCAGGAGGTGCCTTTGCTCTTGCCTTAGCTCCTGGAGCCTGCAAGTGCTCCAGGAGGAAATGGGCTGCCCCAAGACACTGGCTGCTGAGAGGCCTCACTCCTCTGCCCTGCTCCAAAGTGCTGGAAAGCAGCAGCCACTGCTGCCTCTGCCTCCTAGGGAAGGCTCCCGTGGGAAGTGCCCACGCTGCTCGTGGGACTTGCTCTCACGGAGGGCCTTTGTGTTGCAGGAGAAGGCCGGCGTGCCTGAAGCTGAGCTCTCAGCTCTCAGGTCAGAACGGTTTCTTTTCCTGCACCTGCGTGAATGGAAAAACAGGCAGGGCTGCAGGGTGCCACCTCTGCTCAGAGTGCAAGGGAAGCCTTTGTTAATGTGGGCACGAATATGAGGCCATCCTGCGCTCCGTGGAAGACGTCCTGGCCCCTGGAGTTCAATTCCTGAGGCAAGCTGCACAAGCTACGCATGCTGAGCACATGAAGAGAGAGGCAGGAGGGCAGCTGGTGCTCTGCAAAGCATGACTCTGCTCTTCCAGGCAGTCTGAGGGCACTTGTTCGCTTCTTTCAAGTCAGTCAGCAGCTTGTTTCAAGTGCAGCATGAGGAAGCAAAAAGCCTCTTGGAAAGGTATCCCCCACAGCTCCTGTGATCCCTCAGCACAGGGATGTGGCACCTTCACTCTGCAGGCGCAGCGAGCCTGCCTCCCGCCTCAGTGCGGCTAAGAGCCGGTTGCGCTTGCACCACTCCTGATAAAAGTTGTTGTCTGCCGGAGGGGAAGGACGGCTCTTGTCTGGCGTGCAGAGGTTTGGACACTCATTGACAGCCCCAGCTCCTCGGCAGGACACAGGGGCGGCCAAGGGTGTCACCCTCCCCATCAGCCCTGCATTGGGAGCAGCAATGGCACAAGCAAATAGAGGCCACTCACCCCATGTGTCCACTGCTCTCATGACCAGCACACCCTTAACTCTGTGTGCAGTCTCTCTGGGCAGCCCCTTCCCCAGGAAAGACCACGAGTCCTGGCCCTGGGGCACGTCAGGGGAGGTGCCGCCTACCCCGAGCTCACACACATAGGGAGAGGTTTTTCATATCTTCCCCAGCACAAGCACACCATTGCTCCTCTGCTACTATTGCAGACGTCCCTGCTCCCCAGAGCCTTTCCCACCTCTGTGTGCCCATGCTAGGCTGGCCAGCTGTTCGTGCAACCCTCCTGTGTGCTGCCCACAGGGCCCCACGCTGGTAGTGCTGCTCTGCGGAGCAGTGGGCTGAGAGGCCACAAGGTGACTCCTCACTGGCCACAGTGGTCAGGGCACACAGGGACATCAATTTTTAAGGTTCTTTCCAGAGCCATGGCAGCTCTGGTTAATGACACTGCAACTCTTTTTGCAGCTTCATCCGCTTTCCAATTTCCTCTGGTTACATTGGTTTGTCCAGGCTCGTATGCCTTGCAGGGCATCACTCTTATCTTGAGGTTTATTAACAGCCTCAAGTAGCACCATTAATCTCTTTTGCTGCATTTATGGAGTATCCTTGAGAAGATAACAATCCCCTTTCCTTCCAAATTGCCCAAGTGCGTGTACTACCCCAAAGGTATATTTCAAGTCAAGATAGATATTGGTCCACTTTCCTTCTCCTAACTTCAGAGCCTGTGTTAAAGCAATAAGTTCAGCTTTCTGAGCTGATGTATTTACTGTCAATGCTTTTGCCTCTATTTCTTCTAGGGAGACAATCACACAACCGATCTTCTCTTCTGTTTTCAACCAAACAGCTTCCATCAGTCAAGAACTCCCAGGCTGGATTTTGGAAAGGAGGATCTCTCAGGTCTGAACACCCGGAGCACATGTGTCCAATACTTGCTCATGTACCCTGTAACAAGGTAACAGTAGGCTTTGTACCTTGCCACATACCCTGTTCTTTTGACAAAACATTACCAAAGAGTAGGGTGATGTTTAAAGCCTTGAGGGAGCACGATCCAGGACAGATGCATCCTGCTGTGGGCCTTTCTTATTAAAAGGAAAAAACTTACAACTGTGTTCTTCCCAAATGATACAAAAGAAAGTGTCTTTTAAATCCAATAGTATAAAAGAGGCTTTACACAATTATTGTTCTTAAGAGTAGAAGGCTTAGGTACAACTGGATATACATCAACCACTCTTTAAACGAGAGCCCTTCGAGCTCATCCTCTGATTGTCTTTGTTGTAAAGACTTTGCCCCCGGCTTTAATTCTACTCTTATTGGTGAAATACCACTGGACAGAACCCTCCAGCTAGCCTCGGCATTGTTGATCACAACCCTCAGAGCTCTGCCATCCAGCCAGTCCTTGATCCACCCACATGGACCTTGAACCAGCCAGTCCTTGAACCACACTTCTGGAGCTTCCCAGATTCCCTATAAAGATGTATGGGAGACAATGGGAATGAGGAGCTTACTTAAGACCTGCTTTACAAACACGTTCTCCTGCTTGCTTCTGTGACTTTCATCACTGCAGTCAGCAGCTACTCCAGCAATGGGCAGATCTCCTGTCCTGTCTCCCTTAAGCTTTACCTAAAGAAAGGCCAAGGAGCAATCGAGACCCCTTCCCCTCCACGGGTCCGCGGGATTTCAGGCAGCCGTCCCCCCAGCACCTCCAAATCCTCCTTCCAGATAGCGTATCGGAGGAGACCCACATGTAAAGCTGGTGACGAACAAGCCAGAGCATTGCAAATGCTGAGCGAGGGCAGTACCTGTGCAGAGGATAAAGATGTTGCTCGCAAGGGCCCTTGTCCCCGAGTCGCAAGGCAGACAAGCCGCAGCTTCTTTGCAAGCAGCCTGCATGGGGCAAGGGCTTCCCAGTGTGCTTTCTGCCAGTGGGGGGACTGCGCACGCCTGGGCTCTGCAGGCATCATGCACACAGCCAAGGGGGCTCCCAGCACTTGCCCTCACAGCCACGGTCATAAGCTTGTTCCCAGAGGACTGGGAACTGACCTCTGTTAGCAAATGATCATGGTAGCCCAGTGCTGGGCAGAGCTGCAGCAGCTTCATGTCCCTGCTACTGCTGAGGGTAAATATGTGCTTGCTCTGCCCTCAACAACCCTAGGAAGCCAAGGCAGGGGCAGCAGTGCAGAAGCCGCAGGAATGCTGCTCTCAACAACAGCACATGGCTGTGCTCAACCACGGCACATGGCAAGCTCCAGACTCTCACACACTCTAAGTCTCTGCCCTGTTGCCTGCACCAAAGAGAAGAGCCGTCCTTCCCCTCCGGCAGACAGCTCCTTTTATCAGGAGTGGTGCAAGCGCAACTGGCTCTTAGCGGCACTGAGGTGGGAGGCAGGCTGGCTGCGCCTGCAGAGTGAAGGTGCCACATCCCTGTGCTGAGGGATCACAGGAGCTGTGGGGGATACCTTTCCAAGAGCCTCCTGCCCTCCTGCCTCTCTCTTCATGTGCTCAGCATGCGTAGCTTGTGCAGCTTGCCTCAGGAATTGAACTCCAGGGGCCACGCATAACACCAATGTGAAATGACACACGACTGACTCCTTTATTTTGGTTCACAGGACCTCTCTGCTCTCCTGGCTCAGCTGGAACCTCTGAGCTGCCATTATCCCATGAACCTGCAGTCGGTAAAGGCAGGTGTACTCGCGCTTCCCCCAGTTGCTCTGCACCTGGAATTTGATGAACTGGAAGGCTCTGGGAAGCTGCTTCTGTAAAGGAAACGTGGGGAGCCATCATTACTCACTTGTAAAGAACAAGAGCACAGCATAGTGCTGTTCTTTGCCAGAGCTAGCCCTGCTGGGAAGCAAAAAGTATCCCTGGGCCAGGAGGCAGCCACAGTTCCCAAGGCAGAGCCACCAGGCACAGGACTCTCTGGGTCACACTCTGCTGCCCAAGCCCTTGCAGACAAACTCAGCTCCCTCCTTGCGTGGTGCCCACACGCACTCACAGTACCTTGAGGTGGAAGGTCTGAACCGCCTCTTGCTCCACATCATATGCAAAAAGCCCCAGGAGCTCTTCTTCTGGCCCTTCCTCATCCACGCCCTTAAAAGCAACCGACAAGGGCAGCCGGTCACGCTCAAGCAGAGCCAAAGGAGAAGAGCCCGCTCAGTCACCATTGGGAAGCCTGCATTATGTCCCACTCCTCTAGCAACAGCTGGGAATTGTGGCTGTGCATCAGGCGCTATTTTAGCCAGTGCTCCAAGACCCCGACACCCAGAAAGCACAACGCTGGAGAGGCCAAACCGCACCGGAGCTCCCCACATGGCCCATGCAGGACACGCTGCCCTGTAGCAACAAGGCCGCCCTTCTCGGAGAGGAGGCGCCAAGACAACGAGGCCTCCCTTGGCCCTTCCCTCCCGGCAGGTGCAAAGCAGAGACTTACAAAGACGGCAAAATCTTTGGGGGCGCTGCTCACTTCCCCAGATGGAGACACCGCCTTTGAGATGTGCTCCACGGTGACAGCCACTGGCCAGATGTGCTGCGGCAGACGTATGACCACATGGCCCTCCGCTCCTTGGAAAGCCCAGCATTGACCAGGGGAGGTCTTTGGCTGCAAGCAGAAAGCAGCCTCCTTCAGAGACAAGGCCCTCCAAGACCCACAGTGGCACACTGGGGGCTGTGCAAGAAGCGCACACCTGGGGCTGGCATGGTGCATGGAGAGGCACACAAGGAGCGCAAAGGGGAAGGAGGACACTGGCCACCTGTGCTCAGCAGACCAAAACCCTCAGTAGGAAACAACTCAGAGCGAGTGCCTTCCCAAAAGACGCTCTCATTTTGCACGCCACTGAGAGAGAGCACAGGGCTCCCTAGTGGAGACCATGCCAGAGCCTTCAAAGCCTGAGGTAGTGGCAAGGCCCATACGAGCCCCCCTCAAGGGCTCATATGAGCCCCCACACTTCCTTCAAGAGGACAGACCCCAGCAGGCCCTCCTCAACCTCCCTCTCTCAAAAAGGGGGCCCTCACGTGAAGGGAGCAAAATGCAGCTGCCAAGGACCAGGGCCCCAGAAAAATGCCACCAACACTTGTGGGCAGCTTGCTGCTGTTGGCTTCAGCCCTGTCTCCTCCCAGGCGGGAGTGCTGTGGCCAAGGGCACGTGGTGGTCAGGAAGAGGGGCAGTGCAGTAGGACTCAGTGAGCCTGGGGCTGTGAAGGGAGGTGCTTGGCCTTGGTGCCGCGGCTAGAAACAAGGAACTGCCTCGGACGTCCTGCATGCTCTCCACGCTGTTACCTGCAAAATGGTGTCCGGAGGATTGGCCAGGGTAAAGACTTGACAAAGCCAGCAAGCTCCAGAGTCTCGCCCATTGTAAGTCTCCGATGTGCGGGCTGAATCGATGGTGGCCCCTGAAATGCACATGCAAAGCAGCTGCCTAGGACACTCCAAGAACTAGGAGAAGCAGTGAGCTAGCCGGGATCTCTGAGGCTGCAAGCCCACCTACGCGTCCTTCTGGGGAGGCCCATACACCAGCCCAGTGCCCGCACACTTTCCAAAGGCCTACCTGTGCTTTTCAGAGCCCAGTCAGCCATCTCAAGATACTTGGCCCCTATGCGCTCAAGAGCTGCCCGGGTCAACGCGAGAAGGGCCTGAGGAAAACATTGCAAGGGCAGAGATGGAAATGAACACAGAGAATGAGAGCAGCTCCTCAATGGGCACGCCTGCATGAACACTAAGTGCGAGCCAAGGGCAGCCGCGCAGTGCGTCTGCCTAGGGCAGCTCCCGGTGGGGAATGGTGCCACAGCTTTTGGTGAGCGCTTTGTGACGAGTCAAGGGGGCAGGGCAGGAGAACAGCAGTCTCCAGAGCCGCAGTGCAGACCTCGCTCAGCTCCCCGCTGCCCCAAGGAGCCCTGAGAGCCACCTTTGCCACGGGCAGCAAGAGGGCACAGTCACTCTGAAAGGGCCAAGAGCAAGCAGCAGCGGGGAGCCTCCAAACGAGAGCAAGGCCTGGCATCAAATGACAGCCTCTTTACCTCTCTCTTCTCAGTGGCCATCTCCCTCTCCTCCAAGACGTCTTCCACGGAGCGCAGGATGGCCTCATGTTCGTGCCCTATCTCTTCATGCAGGCGAGTCACCTGCTTTTCTAGAAGCTCCCGCTCTCTCGTTTTCTCCTTGAGCAACCCCAACGTGTTGCTAAAGACAAAGGGAAAGCGGGTCTTGTGCAGCAGCTGTGCAGCCCCTGCAGGCAGCTCCCCAATGCACTCGCAAGCACGCTGCCCCCTTTTGTCCCCATCCCCTTCCCTCTCTCGCATTAACAAAGGCTTCCCTTGCAGTCTGAGCACAGGCGGCAGCCTGCAGCCCTGCCTGTTTTTCCATTGAAACCGCTGCGGGCCAAGGAAGCACTCTTACCTGAGAGCTGAGAGCTCAGCTTCAGGCACGCCGGCCTTCTCCTGAAACACAAAGACCCTCCGTGAGAGCAAGTCCCACGAGCAGCGTGGGCACTTACCACGGGAGCCTTCCCTGGGAGGCAGAGGCAGCAGGGGCTGCTGCTTTCCAGCACTCTGGAGCAAGGCAGAGCAGTGAGGCCTCTCAGCAGCCAGTGTCTTGGGGCAGCCCATTTCCTCCTGGAGCACTTGCAGGCTCCAGGAGCTAAGGCAAGAGCAAAGGCACCTCCTGCCCAAGGTCTCTCGTCTGCTGCCTATCAAGCTACAGAGCTGGCTCCAGTGGGGAGATCTTGGCCTCACAGCTCATTCAACAGCTATGCAGGCACAATGACAAGCACAAGCATCTCCACAAGTCCCTCTCCCGCGCTGATCTCTGTGAGGACAAGTCCTGCAAAGCTGCACCACATTCCGAACTTTTGTAGAGGGGGCAGGAGCTCCGCTCTTCGGCCTTCTCCACACTTTTCTTTCCCACAACAAGAGGCACGTACCAGCAGCACTCCCTCTTTGCACTTCGTCTTGGCGAGGAGCAAGCCCCAGCAGTAAACACCAACTGCAAGCCACCATATCAAGAGTCAGTTCTACTAAGGAGGTTTCTAATGGTCCCCGCAGCCACATTTCCTCCTCCCACACCAAGGGGCGAGAGCTTGGCTTGCAGAGCTGGAGCTGCATCCAGAGCAAAAGGAGGATGTGGCCCCGACCTCTGGAGCACCCTCCGCACATAAGAGCCTGGGGAATGCAGACACATGGCAGCCACAGCCCCACACCCTAGGAAGCCCTGTGCTACTGAGGCAGAGAAAATGCACCAGCCCATGGATATTTCTGCACAAACATTCCATCCCAAGAGCTTCTGAAGCAGGGAGGCACCTCTAGCCATAATGCTCCTATGCACTCCACTCTTTCATACTGCCTGAACCCATGGAAGGCAGGAGGCAGGCTGTGCTCCCCCTAACTGACCCGCCCTGGCATTCCCAGCTTCCCATCTTGGAGATCACAGGATCTACCGCCTCTCCCTCCCCCTCAAAGCTGCCCTCCAGCATGCCTGGGCAGCTCCAAAACATGGTTGGTCAGCACTGCTCACCAGCAAACACTGGGGCCAGCAGGAGAAGGACCTTGATGAGCCTTCTGCCACCCCGAGGTGAGGAGATGCATGGCCTGCAGGAGAAGGAATGCAGGTGTTCTCCCAGCCTAAAGCTGAGCTTTGGTGTCCCGCTCTAGTGCCTGGGGGCTCCACTTCCGTCAGGTTTCCCAGTGCGGCAGGACGGAGAAGCCCCGCGGCCTTCAGGAAGCTCTGCGGTGGAGCAGCCCTCCCTGTGCGCGCTGAGGCAGATGAAGACCTCTGGCTTGCACACACACAGTCCCTGCCAGGTGTCGTGTTCTGGCCCGACACGGTGTGGTGCCCCTGGGCTCTCCCAAGGAGAACGGGCTGTGCCTGGTGCCCTGAAAGGCTCTGCTGGGCTGCCTGGCTCCCCAGGCTGGAGGGCAGTGCTGCCCACAGCCCAGTGCTCAGGAGCACTCTGGCCCCACCAAGGACGCTGCCAGGAGGCACACAGGGCTTCTGCTCTTCTCCCTCCCTGCTCTTTGGGCCCCATTGCACCCACCGGACCAGACCGGCTGGCATCTCTGCTCTGCTCCAGGAAAGCTTCCAGCAAGAGAGAAAAGGTCGCTGATCTGCAAAGACACCAACGTCTCTTCCCAAGCACTTGCTGGCCTCTGCAAACCTGTTCACTCGCAGAGCTACAGCCCTCTGCGCACTGGCCTTTTATGTAGGGCAGCTGAGGATGAGGTCACAAGAGCCAAGTGCTGTGAGGGCAGGGGCCACCTGTGATGACCTGCGCAGAGGGGCCTTAGCGCAGAGTGAGGCCGCAGTCTGTGGCCTCTGTGTGGCTCTGCTGCAGCCTCTGCAGTCCCCTCTCAGCCTTCTCTTCTCCAGGCTGAACAGGCCCAGCCCTCTCCGTCTTTCTCTTTCCTCATAGGGCAGATGTTCCAGGCCTCTAATCATCCTTGTAGCCCTGTGCTGGACTCTCTCCAGCAGCTCCACATCCCTCTTGTCCTGTGGGGCCCAGAACTGGACACAATACTCCAGATGTGGCCTCACCAAGGCTGAGTAGAGGGGCAGGATCCCCTCCCTCGACCTGCTGGAGACGCTCTTCTTAATGCACCCCAGGATCCCATTGGCCTTCTTGGCCACAAGGGCACACTGCTGCCTCATGGTCAACTTGTCGTCCACCATGACACCCAGGTCCCTCTCTGCAGAGCTGCTCTCCAGAAAGTCAGTCCCCAGCCTGTACTGGTGTCTGGGGTTATTCCTCCCCAGGTGCAGGATCTTGCACTTGGCTTTGTTGAATTGCATGAGGTTTTTCACCACGCACTCGTCCAGTCTGTCCAGGTCCCTCTGGATGGCAGCGCAGCCCTCTGGGGTATCGGCTACTCCTCCCAGTTTCGTGTCATCAGCAAACTTGCTGAGGGAGCACTCTGTGCCTTCATCCAGGTCATTGATGAATAAATTGAACAGGACTGGACCAAGGACTGACCCCTGAGGGACACCGCTAGCTACAGGCCTCCAACTAGATTCTGCACTGCTGATCACCACCCTCTGAGCTCTGCCATCCAGCCAGTTCCTAATCCCCCTCACTGTGCACTCATCTATCCCACACTTCCAGAGCTTACCCAGGAGGATGTTGTGAGGGATGGTGTCAAAAGCCTTGGTGAAGTCGAGATAGACGACATCCACCGCTCTCCCCTCATCTATCCAGCTGGTCGTTACATCATAGAAGGCTATCAGATTAGTCAAGCAAGATTTCCCCTTGGTGAATCCATGCTGACTACTCTTGAGCACCTCCTTGTCCTCCATGTGCCCGGAGACAACAGCCAGTATGAGCCGTTCCATCACTTTTCCGGGGACGGAGGTGAGACTGACTGGCCTGTAGTTGCCTGGCTCCTCCTTCTTGCCTTTTTTGAAGACTGCCGTGACACTGGCCTTCTTCCAGTCTTCCGGCACCTCCCCACATCTCCAGGATCTTACAAAGATGATGGAGAGTGGCCTAGCTATGACCTCTGCCAGCTCACGCAGCACTCTGGGGTGCATCCCATCAGGGCCCATGGATTTGTGGATATCGAGGTTCCTTAGGTGCTCTCTGACCCAATCTTCCTCTACCCAGGGCAAGTCTTCCTCTCCCCCGGCTTCTTCTCTTGTCCCTAGGGCCTGGAGCTCTAAAGGGCTGCCCTTGGTAAACACCGAAGCAAAGAAGGCATTCAGCAACTCTGCTTTTTTGTGTTATTTGTAACCAGGGTGCCCATCTCGTCCACCAGCGGACCCAGCCGGCTAGGCTGGCCGCCTGTTCATGCAACCCTCCTGTGTGCTGCCCACAGGGCCCCACGCTGGCAGTGCTGCTCTGCGGCGCAGTGGGCTGAGAGGCCACAAGGTGACTCCTCTATGACCAAGGTGGTCAGGGCACACCCAGCTGGCCCAGCGTCAATGCACCTGGCAACACCCTGGCCAGGCTCTGTGGCTGTGGAGGACGAACGGAGCAATCAGCGGGCATTTCACATTGCTCAGGATGTGTTTGGCGGTGCCATTACACCCATCCCACTGCCTCTCCTGAGAGTGCGGAGCCCTCATTTGGTGCATTCCTAGGTTTGGTCCTTTAGTTTTGGGTGACATTTGGTTTAAGGAGTGTTCACTCATTCATCCCTGGCAAACACTACCCATGGAGAAGCCCTCTGCTCCCCCGGTGACTCCTTACTCCCTTCCTGAAGCATGGGCATATTTCCTCAGCCTTATATCATGTGGGACAGCCCCAGCAGAAACCTCTTGATCACTCCCTCTCTCCAGAGCCACTGGGCATCTCTAACTGAGGGCTCAGCACAAGAGAGATCTGGAACTTCTAGAGAGGGTCCAGTGCGGAGCAACAATGATGGTTTAAGGGATTGGAGCATCTGTTGTACGAGGAAAGACTACTAAGTGATCGAGGCCTGTTTACCCTCTAGAAAAGACTGAGAGGAGATCTGATCAATATGTATAAAAACCTGAGGGGAGAATGTAAAGAAGATGGGGACAAACTCTTCTCGGTGGCCAGGGACAGGACAAGGGGTAAGGGATATAAATGAAAACACAGGAAGTTCCATCTCCATGTGAGGAAGAACTTCTTTCTTGGGAGGGTGTCAGAGCCCTGGAACAGGCTGCCCAGAGAGGCTGTGGAGTTTCCTTCTCTGGAGATCTTCAAACCTGCCTGGATGCCACCCTGTGCCACGTGCCCTGGGTGTCCCTGCTGGGGCAGGGGGGTTGGACTAGGTGATCTCTGGAGGTGCCTTCCAACACCAGCCATTCTGTGATTCTGTGAGGCCAGCCCTGTCCTCATGCCAGTTTACCATCTGTGCCCTTCCTCCCAGCACTGCAGAGGGAAAAGGAGGTGACTAACTGATGCACACATCCCCCAGTAGATTATGTCCACTCCATATGTGAAAGGACTCTTTAACATTCAGAAACCCACTTTGCTCATGTTTGCAAAATGATCATTGGAGCAATCGGATGAAAAAGTTTTGCACTTATACCTCCCTCAGGTGACAACCACATTCACAAGTTCCTCTAAGAATGAAACTGGACTGAGCTGGGGCAGAGGAGTTCACTTTCACAGTAAAGATTTCCAAATTCTTTTCTCTCTGCCCTGAGAGAGATAGAGAAAATGATGGAGAGAGCAACATGGTTTGCGAGTCGCTTGGTGAGCACAGCAAGGAGAGAAATGCTCTGGAGAAGCTGTGCTTTCCAAGAGGACAGCATGCACCTTGACAGCACAGAGAAGCAGTCAGGGCTCCTAAAGATGGTTCTCCTGAAAGGAGAGTCAGCTCATTCCCCAGCCTGGTCAGAAGGGGACCGTGGCTGCTCACTGCCATGAAGACAGCACCATGCAGGACACTCGGGGCTGGTGTCTTTTTTACAACTGAACACCACCAACAGGGCTGAGAGCAACCTCAGCGTGTGTCTTCAGGCCAGTTTCAGCCTACAGACAAGACTAACATCATCGTCTTGACCTTGTGAGGCTTTGTCTGACCTGCTCCTTAGAATGTGCAAGCAGAGAGACACCCCTGGACAGGGAGCTGCCTCTGTGAGGCTTCTGGAAGGCAGGAAGGAGCACACACAGGATGGGATGGGATCTATGAGCACTGGTACGTGCCTCTTGTTGTGGGAAAGAAAAGTGTGCTGAAGGCCGTAGAGCCTCCAACTCCAAATCCAGGCCTCCAACTAGACTCGGCACCACTGATCACCACCCTCTGAGCTCTGCCATCCAGCCAGTTCCTAATCCACCTCACTGTGCACTCATCTATCCCACACTTGCGGAGCTTGCCCAGGAGGATGTTGTGAGGGATGGTGTCGGAAGCCTTGGTGAAGTCGAGATAGATGACACCCACCGCTCTCCCCTCATCTATCCAGCCGGTCATTCCATCATAGAAGGCTATCAGATTAGTCAAGCAAGATTTCCCCTTGGTGAATCCATGCTGACTAGTCTTGAGCACCTTCTTGTCCTCCATGTGCCCAGAGACAACAGCCAGTATGAGCCATTCCATCACTTTTCCGGGGATGGAGGTGAGGCTCACTGGATGTAGCTGCCTGTGTCCTTCTTCTTGCCTTTTTGGAAGACTGGCGTGACATTGGCCTTCTTCCAGTCCTAAGATCTCACAACCAGAGGCAGCTCTGTGGCTTGATAAGGCAGCAGACGAGAGGTCTTGGGCAGCCGACGAGAGGCCTTGGGCAGGAGGTGCCTTTGCTCTTGCCTTAGCTCCTGGAGCCTGCAAGTGCTCCAGGAGGAAATGGGCTGCCCCAAGACACTGGCTGCTGAGAGGCCTCACTCCTCTGCCCTGCTCCAAAGTGCTGGAAAGCAGCAGCCCCTGCTGCCTCTGCCTCCTAGGGAAGGCTCCCGTGGGAAGTGCCCACGCTGCTCGTGGGACTTGCTCTCACGGAGGGCCTTTGTGTTGCAGGAGAAGGCCGGCGTGCCTGAAGCTGAGCTCTCAGCTCTCAGGTCAGAACGGTTTCTTTTCCTGCACCTGCGTGAATGGAAAAACAGGCAGGGCTGCAGGGTGCCACCTCTGCTCAGAGTGCAAGGGAACCCTTTGTTAATGTGGGCACGAATATGAGGCCATCCTGCGCTCCATGGAAGACGTCCTGGCCCCTGGAGTTCAATTCCTGAGGCAAGCTGCACAAGCTACGCATGCTGAGCACATGAAGAGAGAGGCAGGAGGGCAGCTGGTGCTCTGCAAAGCATGACTCTGCTCTTCCAGGCAGTCTGAGGGCACTTGTTCGCTTCTTTCAAGTCAGTCAGCAGCTTGTTTCAAGTGCAGCATGAGGAAGCAAAAAGCCTCTTGGAAAGGTATCCCCCACAGCTCCTGTGATCCCTCAGCACAGGGATGTGGCACCTTCACTCTGCAGGCGCAGCGAGCCTGCCTCCCGCCTCAGTGCGGCTAAGAGCCGGTTGCGCTTGCACCACTCCTGATAAAAGTTGTTGTCTGCCGGAGGGGAAGGACGGCTCTTGTCTGGCGTGCAGAGGTTTGGACACTCATTGACAGCCCCAGCTCCTCGGCAGGACACAGGGGCGGCCAAGGGTGTCACCCTCCCCATCAGCCCTGCATTGGGAGCAGCAATGGCACAAGCAAATAGAGGCCACTCACCCCATGTGTCCACTGCTCTCATGACCAGCACACCCTTAACTCTGTGTGCAGTCTCTCTGGGCAGCCCCTTCCCCAGGAAAGACCACGAGTCCTGGCCCTGGGGCACGTCAGGGGAGGTGCCGCCTACCCCGAGCTCACACACATAGGGAGAGGTTTTTCATATCTTCCCCAGCACAAGCACACCATTGCTCCTCTGCTATTATTGCAGACGTCCCTGCTCCCCAGAGCCTTTCCCACCTCTGTGTGCCCATGCTAGGCTGGCCAGCTGTTCGTGCAACCCTCCTGTGTGCTGCCCACAGGGCCCCACGCTGGTAGTGCTGCTCTGCGGAGCAGTGGGCTGAGAGGCCACAAGGTGACTCCTCACTGGCCACAGTGGTCAGGGCACACAGGGACATCAATTTTTAAGGTTCTTTCCAGAGCCATGGCAGCTCTGGTTAATGACACTGCAACTCTTTTTGCAGCTTCATCCGCTTTCCAATTTCCTCTGGTTACATTGGTTTGTCCAGGCTCGTATGCCTTGCAGGGCATCACTCTTATCTTGAGGTTTATTAACAGCCTCAAGTAGCACCATTAATCTCTTTTGCTGCATTTATGGAGTATCCTTGAGAAGATAACAATCCCCTTTCCTTCCAAATTGCCCAAGTGCGTGTACTACCCCAAAGGTATATTTCAAGTCAAGATAGATATTGGTCCACTTTCCTTCTCCTAACTTCAGAGCCTGTGTTAAAGCAATAAGTTCAGCTTTCTGAGCTGATGTATTTACTGTCAATGCTTTTGCCTCTATTTCTTCTAGGGAGACAATCACACAACCGATCTTCTCTTCTGTTTTCAACCAAACAGCTTCCATCAGTCAAGAACTCCCAGGCTGGATTTTGGAAAGGAGGATCTCTCAGGTCTGAACACCCGGAGCACATGTGTCCAATACTTGCTCATGTACCCTGTAACAAGGTAACAGTAGGCTTTGTACCTTGCCACATACCCTGTTCTTTTGACAAAACATTACCAAAGAGTAGGGTGATGTTTAAAGCCTTGAGGGAGCACGATCCAGGACAGATGCATCCTGCTGTGGGCCTTTCTTATTAAAAGGAAAAAACTTACAACTGTGTTCTTCCCAAATGATACAAAAGAAAGTGTCTTTTAAATCCAATAGTATAAAAGAGGCTTTACACAATTATTGTTCTTAAGAGTAGAAGGCTTAGGTACAACTGGATATACATCAACCACTCTTTAAACGAGAGCCCTTCGCGCTCATCCTCTGATTGTCTTTGTTGTAAAGACTTTGCCCCCGGCTTTAATTCTACTCTTATTGGTGAAATACCACTGGACAGAACCCTCCAGCTAGCCTCGGCATTGTTGATCACAACCCTCAGAGCTCTGCCATCCAGCCAGTCCTTGATCCACCCACATGGACCTTGAACCAGCCAGTCCTTGAACCACACTTCTGGAGCTTCCCAGATTCCCTGTAAAGATGTATGGGAGACAATGGGAATGAGGAGCTTACTTAAGACCTGCTTTACAAACACGTTCTCCTGCTTGCTTCTGTGACTTTCATCACTGCAGTCAGCAGCTACTCCAGCAATGGGCAGATCTCCTGTCCTGTCTCCCTTAAGCTTTACCTAAAGAAAGGCCAAGGAGCAATCGAGACCCCTTCCCCTCCACGGGTCCGCGGGATTTCAGGCAGCCGTCCCCCCAGCACCTCCAAATCCTCCTTCCAGATAGCGTATCGGAGGAGACCCACATGTAAAGCTGGTGACGAACAAGCCAGAGCATTGCAAATGCTGAGCGAGGGCAGTACCTGTGCAGAGGATAAAGATGTTGCTCGCAAGGGCCCTTGTCCCCGAGTCGCAAGGCAGACAAGCCGCAGCTTCTTTGCAAGCAGCCTGCATGGGGCAAGGGCTTCCCAGTGTGCTTTCTGCCAGTGGGGGGACTGCGCACGCCTGGGCTCTGCAGGCATCATGCACACAGCCAAGGGGGCTCCCAGCACTTGCCCTCACAGCCACGGTCGTAAGCTTGTTCCCAGAGGACTGGGAACTGACCTCTGTTAGCAAATGATCATGGTAGCCCAGTGCTGGGCAGAGCTGCAGCAGCTTCATGTCCCTGCTACTGCTGAGGGTAAATATGTGCTTGCTCTGCCCTCAACAACCCTAGGAAGCCAAGGCAGGGGCAGCAGTGCAGAAGCCGCAGGAATGCTGCTCTCAACAACAGCACATGGCTGTGCTCAACCACGGCACATGGCAAGCTCCAGACTCTCACACACTCTAAGTCTCTGCCCTGTTGCCTGCACCAAAGACAAGAGCCGTCCTTCCCCTCCGGCAGACAGCTCCTTTTATCAGGAGTGGTGCAAGCGCAACTGGCTCTTAGCGGCACTGAGGTGGGAGGCAGGCTGGCTGCGCCTGCAGAGTGAAGGTGCCACATCCCTGTGCTGAGGGATCACAGGAGCTGTGGGGGATACCTTTCCAAGAGCCTCCTGCCCTCCTGCCTCTCTCTTCATGTGCTCAGCATGCGTAGCTTGTGCAGCTTGCCTCAGGAATTGAACTCCAGGGGCCACGCATAACACCAATGTGAAATGACACACGACTGACTCCTTTATTTTGGTTCACAGGACCTCTCTGCTCTCCTGGCTCAGCTGGAACCTCTGAGCTGCCATTATCCCATGAACCTGCAGTCGGTAAAGGCAGGTGTACTCGCGCTTCCCCCAGTTGCTCTGCACCTGGAATTTGATGAACTGGAAGGCTCTGGGAAGCTGCTTCTGTAAAGGAAACGTGGGGAGCCATCATTACTCACTTGTAAAGAACAAGAGCACAGCATAGTGCTGTTCTTTGCCAGAGCTAGCCCTGCTGGGAAGCAAAAAGTATCCCTGGGCCAGGAGGCAGCCACAGTTCCCAAGGCAGAGCCACCAGGCACAGGACTCTCTGGGTCACACTCTGCTGCCCAAGCCCTTGCAGACAAACTCAGCTCCCTCCTTGCGTGGTGCCCACACGCACTCACAGTACCTTGAGGTGGAAGGTCTGAACCGCCTCTTGCTCCACATCATATGCAAAAAGCCCCAGGAGCTCTTCTTCTGGCCCTTCCTCATCCACGCCCTTAAAAGCAACCGACAAGGGCAGCCGGTCACGCTCAAGCAGAGCCAAAGGAGAAGAGCCCGCTCAGTCACCATTGGGAAGCCTGCATTATGTCCCACTCCTCTAGCAACAGCTGGGAATTGTGGCTGTGCATCAGGCGCTATTTTAGCCAGTGCTCCAAGACCCCGACACCCAGAAAGCACAACGCTGGAGAGGCCAAACCGCACCGGAGCTCCCCACATGGCCCATGCAGGACACGCTGCCCTGTAGCAACAAGGCCGCCCTTCTCGGAGAGGAGGCGCCAAGACAACGAGGCCTCCCTTGGCCCTTCCCTCCCGGCAGGTGCAAAGCAGAGACTTACAAAGACGGCAAAATCTTTGGGGGCGCTGCTCACTTCCCCAGATGGAGACACCGCCTTTGAGATGTGCTCCACGGTGACAGCCACTGGCCAGATGTGCTGCGGCAGACGTATGACCACATGGCCCTCCGCTCCTTGGAAAGCCCAGCATTGACCAGGGGAGGTCTTTGGCTGCAAGCAGAAAGCAGCCTCCTTCAGAGACAAGGCCCTCCAAGACCCACAGTGGCACACTGGGGGCTGTGCAAGAAGCGCACACCTGGGTCTGGCATGGTGCATGGAGAGGCACACAAGGAGCGCAAAGGGGAAGGAGGACACTGGCCACCTGTGCTCAGCAGACCAAAACCCTCAGTAGGAAACAACTCAGAGCGAGTGCCTTCCCAAAAGACGCTCTCATTTTGCACGCCACTGAGAGAGAGCACAGGGCTCCCTAGTGGAGACCATGCCAGAGCCTTCAAAGCCTGAGGTAGTGGCAAGGCCCATACGAGCCCCCCTCAAGGGCTCATATGAGCCCCCACACTTCCTTCAAGAGGACAGACCCCAGCAGGCCCTCCTCAACCTCCCTCTCTCAAAAAGGGGGCCCTCACGTGAAGGGAGCAAAATGCAGCTGCCAAGGACCAGGGCCCCAGAAAAATGCCACCAACACTTGTGGGCAGCTTGCTGCTGTTGGCTTCAGCCCTGTCTCCTCCCAGGCGGGAGTGCTGTGGCCAAGGGCACGTGGTGGTCAGGAAGAGGGGCAGTGCAGTAGGACTCAGTGAGCCTGGGGCTGTGAAGGGAGGTGCTTGGCCTTGGTGCCGCGGCTAGAAACAAGGAACTGCCTCGGACGTCCTGCATGCTCTCCACGCTGGTACCTGCAAAATGGTGTCCGGAGGATTGGCCAGGGTAAAGACTTGACAAAGCCAGCAAGCTCCAGAGTCTCGCCCATTGTAAGTCTCCGATGTGCGGGCTGAATCGATGGTGGCCCCTGAAATGCACATGCAAAGCAGCTGCCTAGGACACTCCAAGAACTAGGAGAAGCAGTGAGCTAGCCGGGATCTCTGAGGCTGCAAGCCCACCTACGCGTCCTTCTGGGGAGGCCCATACACCAGCCCAGTGCCCGCACACTTTCCAAAGGCCTACCTGTGCTTTTCAGAGCCCAGTCAGCCATCTCAAGATACTTGGCCCCTATGCGCTCAAGAGCTGCCCGGGTCAACGCGAGAAGGGCCTGAGGAAAACATTGCAAGGGCAGAGATGGAAATGAACACAGAGCATGAGAGCAGCTCCTCAATGGGCACGCCTGCATGAACACTAAGTGCGAGCCAAGGGCAGCCGCGCAGTGCGTCTGCCTAGGGCAGCTCCCGGTGGGGAATGGTGCCACAGCTTTTGGTGAGCGCTTTGTGACGAGTCAAGGGGGCAGGGCAGGAGAACAGCAGTCTCCAGAGCCGCAGTGCAGACCTCGCTCAGCTCCCCGCTGCCCCAAGGAGCCCTGAGAGCCACCTTTGCCACGGGCAGCAAGAGGGCACAGTCACTCTGAAAGGGCCAAGAGCAAGCAGCAGCGGGGAGCCTCCAAACGAGAGCAAGGCCTGGCATCAAATGACAGCCTCTTTACCTCTCTCTTCTCAGTGGCCATCTCCCTCTCCTCCAAGACGTCTTCCACGGAGCGCAGGATGGCCTCTTGTTCGTGCCTTATCTCTTCATGCAGGCGAGTCACCTGCTTTTCTAGAAGCTCCCGCTCTCTCGTTTTCTCCTTGAGCAACCCCAACGTGTTGCTAAAGACAAAGGGAAAGCGGGTCTTGTGCAGCAGCTGTGCAGCCCCTGCAGGCAGCTCCCCAATGCACTCGCAAGCACGCTGCCCCCTTTTGTCCCCATCCCCTTCCCTCTCTCGCATTAACAAAGGCTTCCCTTGCAGTCTGAGCACAGGCGGCAGCCTGCAGCCCTGCCTGTTTTTCCATTGAAACCGCTGCGGGCCAAGGAAGCACTCTTACCTGAGAGCTGAGAGCTCAGCTTCAGGCACGCCGGCCTTCTCCTGAAACACAAAGACCCTCCGTGAGAGCAAGTCCCACGAGCAGCGTGGGCACTTACCACGGGAGCCTTCCCTGGGAGGCAGAGGCAGCAGGGGCTGCTGCTTTCCAGCACTCTGGAGCAAGGCAGAGCAGTGAGGCCTCTCAGCAGCCAGTGTCTTGGGGCAGCCCATTTCCTCCTGGAGCACTTGCAGGCTCCAGGAGCTAAGGCAAGAGCAAAGGCACCTCCTGCCCAAGGTCTCTCGTCTGCTGCCTATCAAGCTACAGAGCTGGCTCCAGTGGGGAGATCTTGGCCTCACAGCTCATTCAACAGCTATGCAGGCACAATGACAAGCACAAGCATCTCCACAAGTCCCTCTCCCGCGCTGATCTCTGTGAGGACAAGTCCTGCAAAGCTGCACCACATTCCGAACTTTTGTAGAGGGGGCAGGAGCTCCGCTCTTCGGCCTTCTCCACACTTTTCTTTCCCACAACAAGAGGCACGTACCAGCAGCACTCCCTCTTTGCACTTCGTCTTGGCGAGGAGCAAGCCCCAGCAGTAAACGCCAACTGCAAGCCACCATATCAAGAGTCAGTTCTACTAAGGAGGTTTCTAATGGTCCCCGCAGCCACATTTCCTCCTCCCACACCAAGGGGCGAGAGCTTGGCTTGCAGAGCTGGAGCTGCATCCAGAGCAAAAGGAGGATGTGGCCCCGACCTCTGGAGCACCCTCCGCACATAAGAGCCTGGGGAATGCAGACACATGGCAGCCACAGCCCCACACCCTAGGAAGCCCTGTGCTACTGAGGCAGAGAAAATGCACCAGCCCATGGATATTTCTGCACAAACATTCCATCCCAAGAGCTTCTGAAGCAGGGAGGCACCTCTAGCCATAATGCTCCTATGCACTCCACTCTTTCATACTGCCTGAACCCATGGAAGGCAGGAGGCAGGCTGTGCTCCCCCTAACTGACCCGCCCTGGCATTCCCAGCTTCCCATCTTGGAGATCACAGGATCTACCGCCTCTCCCTCCCCCTCAAAGCTGCCCTCCAGCATGCCTGGGCAGCTCCAAAACATGGTTGGTCAGCACTGCTCACCAGCAAACACTGGGGCCAGCAGGAGAAGGACCTTGATGAGCCTTCTGCCACCCCGAGGTGAGGAGATGCATGGCCTGCAGGAGAAGGAATGCAGGTGTTCTCCCAGCCTAAAGCTGAGCTTTGGTGTCCCGCTCTAGTGCCTGGGGGCTCCACTTCCGTCAGGTTTCCCAGTGCGGCAGGACGGAGAAGCCCCGCGGCCTTCAGGAAGCTCTGCGGTGGAGCAGCCCTCCCTGTGCGCGCTGAGGCAGATGAAGACCTCTGGCTTGCACACACACAGTCCCTGCCAGGTGTCGCGTTCTGGCCCGACACAGTGTGGTGCCCCTGGGCTCTCCCAAGGAGAACGGGCTGTGCCTGGTGCCCTGAAAGGCTCTGCTGGGCTGCCTGGCTCCCCAGGCTGGAGGGCAGTGCTGCCCACAGCCCAGTGCTCAGGAGCGCTCTGGCCCCACCAAGGACGCTGCCAGGAGGCACACAGGGCTTCTGCTCTTCTCCCTCCCTGCTCTTTGGGCCCCATTGCACCCACCGGACCAGACCGGCTGGCATCTCTGCTCTGCTCCAGGAAAGCTTCCAGCAAGAGAGAAAAGGTCGCTGATCTGCAAAGACACCAACATCTCTTCCCAAGCACTTGCTGGCCTCTGCAAACCTGTTCACTCGCAGAGCTACAGCCCTCTGCGCACTGGCCTTTTATGTAGGGCAGCTGAGGATGAGGTCACAAGAGCCAAGTGCTGTGAGGGCAGGGGCCACCTGTGATGACCTGCGCAGAGGGGCCTTAGCGCAGAGTGAGGCCGCAGTCTGTGGCCTCTGTGTGGCTCTGCTGCAGCCTCTGCAGTCCCCTCTCAGCCTTCTCTTCTCCAGGCTGAACAGGCCCAGCCCTCTCCGTCTTTCTCTTTCCTCATAGGGCAGATGTTCCAGGCCTCTAATCATCCTCGTAGCCCTGTGCTGGACTCTCTCCAGCAGCTCCACATCCCTCTTGTCCTGTGGGGCCCAGAACTGGACACAATACTCCAGATGTGGCCTCACCAAGGCTGAGTAGAGGGGCAGGATCCCCTCCCTCGACCTGCTGGAGACGCTCTTCTTAATGCACCCCAGGATCCCATTGGCCTTCTTGGCCACAAGGGCACACTGCTGCCTCATGGTCAACTTGTCGTCCACCATGACACCCAGGTCCCTCTCTGCAGAGCTGCTCTCCAGAAAGTCAGTCCCCAGCCTGTACTGGTGTCTGGGGTTATTCCTCCCCAGGTGCAGGATCTTGCACTTGGCTTTGTTGAATTGCATGAGGTTTTTCACCACGCACTCGTCCAGTCTGTCCAGGTCCCTCTGGATGGCAGCGCAGCCCTCTGGGGTATCGGCTACTCCTCCCAGTTTCGTGTCATCAGCAAACTTGCTGAGGGAGCACTCTGTGCCTTCATCCAGGTCATTGATGAATAAATTGAACAGGACTGGACCAAGGACTGACCCCTGAGGGACACCGCTAGCTACAGGCCTCCAACTAGATTCTGCACTGCTGATCACCACCCTCTGAGCTCTGCCATCCAGCCAGTTCCTAATCCCCCTCACTGTGCACTCATCTATCCCACACTTCCAGAGCTTACCCAGGAGGATGTTGTGAGGGATGGTGTCAAAAGCCTTGGTGAAGTCGAGATAGACGACATCCACCGCTCTCCCCTCATCTATCCAGCTGGTCGTTACATCATAGAAGGCTATCAGATTAGTCAAGCAAGATTTCCCCTTGGTGAATCCATGCTGACTACTCTTGAGCACCTCCTTGTCCTCCATGTGCCCGGAGACAACAGCCAGTATGAGCCGTTCCATCACTTTTCCGGGGACGGAGGTGAGACTGACTGGCCTGTAGTTGCCTGGCTCCTCCTTCTTGCCTTTTTTGAAGACTGCCGTGACACTGGCCTTCTTCCAGTCTTCCGGCACCTCCCCACATCTCCAGGATCTTACAAAGATGATGGAGAGTGGCCTAGCTATGACCTCTGCCAGCTCACGCAGCACTCTGGGGTGCATCCCATCAGGGCCCATGGATTTGTGGATATCGAGGTTCCTTAGGTGCTCTCTGACCCAATCTTCCTCTACCCAGGGCAAGTCTTCCTCTCCCCCGGCTTCTTCTCTTGTCCCTAGGGCCTGGAGCTCTAAAGGGCTGCCCTTGGTAAACACCGAAGCAAAGAAGGCATTCAGCAACTCTGCTTTTTTGTGTTATTTGTAACCAGGGTGCCCATCTCGTCCACCAGCGGACCCAGCCGGCTAGGCTGGCCGCCTGTTCATGCAACCCTCCTGTGTGCTGCCCACAGGGCCCCACGCTGGCAGTGCTGCTCTGCGGCGCAGTGGGCTGAGAGGCCACAAGGTGACTCCTCTATGACCAAGGTGGTCAGGGCACACCCAGCTGGCCCAGCGTCAATGCACCTGGCAACACCCTGGCCAGGCTCTGTGGCTGTGGAGGACGAACGGAGCAATCAGCGGGCATTTCACATTGCTCAGGATGTGTTTGGCGGTGCCATTACACCCATCCCACTGCCTCTCCTGAGAGTGCGGAGCCCTCATTTGGTGCATTCCTAGGTTTGGTCCTTTAGTTTTGGGTGACATTTGGTTTAAGGAGTGTTCACTCATTCATCCCTGGCAAACACTACCCATGGAGAAGCCCTCTGCTCCTCCGGTGACTCCTTACTCCCTTCCTGAAGCATGGGCATATTTCCTCAGCCTTATATCATGTGGGACAGCCCCAGCAGAAACCTCTTGATCACTCCCTCTCTCCAGAGCCACTGGGCATCTCTAACTGAGGGCTCAGCACAAGAGAGATCTGGAACTTCTAGAGAGGGTCCAGTGCGGAGCAACAATGATGGTTTAAGGGATTGGAGCATCTGTTGTACGAGGAAAGACTACTAAGTGATCGAGGCCTGTTTACCCTCTAGAAAAGACTGAGAGGAGATCTGATCAATATGTATAAAAACCTGAGGGGAGAATGTAAAGAAGATGGGGACAAACTCTTCTCGGTGGCCAGGGACAGGACAAGGGGTAAGGGATATAAATGAAAACACAGGAAGTTCCATCTCCATGTGAGGAAGAACTTCTTTCTTGGGAGGGTGTCAGAGCCCTGGAACAGGCTGCCCAGAGAGGCTGTGGAGTTTCCTTCTCTGGAGATCTTCAAACCTGCCTGGATGCCACCCTGTGCCACGTGCCCTGGGTGTCCCTGCTGGGGCAGGGGGGTTGGACTAGGTGATCTCTGGAGGTGCCTTCCAACACCAGCCATTCTGTGATTCTGTGAGGCCAGCCCTGTCCTCATGCCAGTTTACCATCTGTGCCCTTCCTCCCAGCACTGCAGAGGGAAAAGGAGGTGACTAACTGATGCACACATCCCCCAGTAGATTATGTCCACTCCATATGTGAAAGGACTCTTTAACATTCAGAAACCCACTTTGCTCATGTTTGCAAAATGATCATTGGAGCAATCGGATGAAAAAGTTTTGCACTTATACCTCCCTCAGGTGACAACCACATTCACAAGTTCCTCTAAGAATGAAACTGGACTGAGCTGGGGCAGAGGAGTTCACTTTCACAGTAAAGATTTCCAAATTCTTTTCTCTCTGCCCTGAGAGAGATAGAGAAAATGATGGAGAGAGCAACATGGTTTGCGAGTCGCTTGGTGAGCACAGCAAGGAGAGAAATGCTCTGGAGAAGCTGTGCTTTCCAAGAGGACAGCATGCACCTTGACAGCACAGAGAAGCAGTCAGGGCTCCTAAAGATGGTTCTCCTGAAAGGAGAGTCAGCTCATTCCCCAGCCTGGTCAGAAGGGGACCGTGGCTGCTCACTGCCATGAAGACAGCACCATGCAGGACACTCGGGGCTGGTGTCTTTTTTACAACTGAACACCACCAACAGGGCTGAGAGCAACCTCAGCGTGTGTCTTCAGGCCAGTTTCAGCCTACAGACAAGACTAACATCATCGTCTTGACCTTGTGAGGCTTTGTCTGACCTGCTCCTTAGAATGTGCAAGCAGAGAGACACCCCTGGACAGGGAGCTGCCTCTGTGAGGCTTCTGGAAGGCAGGAAGGAGCACACACAGGATGGGATGGGATCTATGAGCACTGGTACGTGCCTCTTGTTGTGGGAAAGAAAAGTGTGCTGAAGGCCGTAGAGCCTCCAACTCCAAATCCAGGCCTCCAACTAGACTCGGCACCACTGATCACCACCCTCTGAGCTCTGCCATCCAGCCAGTTCCTAATCCACCTCACTGTGCACTCATCTATCCCACACTTACGGAGCTTGCCCAGGAGGATGTTGTGAGGGATGGTGTCGGAAGCCTTGGTGAAGTCGAGATAGATGACACCCACCGCTCTCCCCTCATCTATCCAGCCGGTCATTCCATCATAGAAGGCTATCAGATTAGTCAAGCAAGATTTCCCCTTGGTGAATCCATGCTGACTAGTCTTGAGCACCTTCTTGTCCTCCATGTGCCCAGAGACAACAGCCAGTATGAGCCATTCCATCACTTTTCCGGGGATGGAGGTGAGGCTCACTGGATGTAGCTGCCTGTGTCCTTCTTCTTGCCTTTTTGGAAGACTGGCGTGACATTGGCCTTCTTCCAGTCCTAAGATCTCACAACCAGAGGCAGCTCTGTGGCTTGATAAGGCAGCAGACGAGAGGTCTTGGGCAGCCGACGAGAGGCCTTGGGCAGGAGGTGCCTTTGCTCTTGCCTTAGCTCCTGGAGCCTGCAAGTGCTCCAGGAGGAAATGGGCTGCCCCAAGACACTGGCTGCTGAGAGGCCTCACTCCTCTGCCCTGCTCCAAAGTGCTGGAAAGCAGCAGCCACTGCTGCCTCTGCCTCCTAGGGAAGGCTCCCGTGGGAAGTGCCCACGCTGCTCGTGGGACTTGCTCTCACGGAGGGCCTTTGTGTTTCAGGAGAAGGCCGGCGTGCCTGAAGCTGAGCTCTCAGCTCTCAGGTCAGAACGGTTTCTTTTCCTGCACCTGCGTGAATGGAAAAACAGGCAGGGCTGCAGGGTGCCACCTCTGCTCAGAGTGCAAGGGAAGCCTTTGTTAATGTGGGCACGAATATGAGGCCATCCTGCGCTCCGTGGAAGACGTCCTGGCCCCTGGAGTTCAATTCCTGAGGCAAGCTGCACAAGCTACGCATGCTGAGCACATGAAGAGAGAGGCAGGAGGGCAGCTGGTGCTCTGCAAAGCATGACTCTGCTCTTCCAGGCAGTCTGAGGGCACTTGTTCGCTTCTTTCAAGTCAGTCAGCAGCTTGTTTCAAGTGCAGCATGAGGAAGCAAAAAGCCTCTTGGAAAGGTATCCCCCACAGCTCCTGTGATCCCTCAGCACAGGGATGTGGCACCTTCACTCTGCAGGCGCAGCGAGCCTGCCTCCCGCCTCAGTGCGGCTAAGAGCCGGTTGCGCTTGCACCACTCCTGATAAAAGTTGTTGTCTGCCGGAGGGGAAGGACGGCTCTTGTCTGGCGTGCAGAGGTTTGGACACTCATTGACAGCCCCAGCTCCTCGGCAGGACACAGGGGCGGCCAAGGGTGTCACCCTCCCCATCAGCCCTGCATTGGGAGCAGCAATGGCACAAGCAAATAGAGGCCACTCACCCCATGTGTCCACTGCTCTCATGACCAGCACACCCTTAACTCTGTGTGCAGTCTCTCTGGGCAGCCCCTTCCCCAGGAAAGACCACGAGTCCTGGCCCTGGGGCACGTCAGGGGAGGTGCCGCCTACCCCGAGCTCACACACATAGGGAGAGGTTTTTCATATCTTCCCCAGCACAAGCACACCATTGCTCCTCTGCTATTATTGCAGACGTCCCTGCTCCCCAGAGCCTTTCCCACCTCTGTGTGCCCATGCTAGGCTGGCCAGCTGTTCATGCAACCCTCCTGTGTGCTGCCCACAGGGCCCCACGCTGGTAGTGCTGCTCTGCGGAGCAGTGGGCTGAGAGGCCACAAGGTGACTCCTCACTGGCCACAGTGGTCAGGGCACACAGGGACATCAATTTTTAAGGTTCTTTCCAGAGCCATGGCAGCTCTGGTTAATGACACTGCAACTCTTTTTGCAGCTTCATCCGCTTTCCAATTTCCTCTGGTTACATTGGTTTGTCCAGGCTCGTATGCCTTGCAGGGCATCACTCTTATCTTGAGGTTTATTAACAGCCTCAAGTAGCACCATTAATCTCTTTTGCTGCATTTATGGAGTATCCTTGAGAAGATAACAATCCCCTTTCCTTCCAAATTGCCCAAGTGCGTGTACTACCCCAAAGGTATATTTCAAGTCAAGATAGATATTGGTCCACTTTCCTTCTCCTAACTTCAGAGCCTGTGTTAAAGCAATAAGTTCAGCTTTCTGAGCTGATGTATTTACTGTCAATGCTTTTGCCTCTATTTCTTCTAGGGAGACAATCACACAACCGATCTTCTCTTCTGTTTTCAACCAAACAGCTTCCATCAGTCAAGAACTCCCAGGCTGGATTTTGGAAAGGAGGATCTCTCAGGTCTGAACACCCGGAGCACATGTGTCCAATACTTGCTCATGTACCCTGTAACAAGGTAACAGTAGGCTTTGTACCTTGCCACATACCCTGTTCTTTTGACAAAACATTACCAAAGAGTAGGGTGATGTTTAAAGCCTTGAGGGAGCACGATCCAGGACAGATGCATCCTGCTGTGGGCCTTTCTTATTAAAAGGAAAAAACTTACAACTGTGTTCTTCCCAAATGATACAAAAGAAAGTGTCTTTTAAATCCAATAGTATAAAAGAGGCTTTACACAATTATTGTTCTTAAGAGTAGAAGGCTTAGGTACAACTGGATATACATCAACCACTCTTTAAACGAGAGCCCTTCGAGCTCATCCTCTGATTGTCTTTGTTGTAAAGACTTTGCCCCCGGCTTTAATTCTACTCTTATTGGTGAAATACCACTGGACAGAACCCTCCAGCTAGCCTCGGCATTGTTGATCACAACCCTCAGAGCTCTGCCATCCAGCCAGTCCTTGATCCACCCACATGGACCTTGAACCAGCCAGTCCTTGAACCACACTTCTGGAGCTTCCCAGATTCCCTGTAAAGATGTATGGGAGACAATGGGAATGAGGAGCTTACTTAAGACCTGCTTTACAAACACGTTCTCCTGCTTGCTTCTGTGACTTTCATCACTGCAGTCAGCAGCTACTCCAGCAATGGGCAGATCTCCTGTCCTGTCTCCCTTAAGCTTTACCTAAAGAAAGGCCAAGGAGCAATCGAGACCCCTTCCCCTCCACGGGTCCGCGGGATTTCAGGCAGCCGTCCCCCCAGCACCTCCAAATCCTCCTTCCAGATAGCGTATCGGAGGAGACCCACATGTAAAGCTGGTGACGAACAAGCCAGAGCATTGCAAATGCTGAGCGAGGGCAGTACCTGTGCAGAGGATAAAGATGTTGCTCGCAAGGGCCCTTGTCCCCGAGTCGCAAGGCAGACAAGCCGCAGCTTCTTTGCAAGCAGCCTGCATGGGGCAAGGGCTTCCCAGTGTGCTTTCTGCCAGTGGGGGGACTGCGCACGCCTGGGCTCTGCAGGCATCATGCACACAGCCAAGGGGGCTCCCAGCACTTGCCCTCACAGCCACGGTCGTAAGCTTGTTCCCAGAGGACTGGGAACTGACCTCTGTTAGCAAATGATCATGGTAGCCCAGTGCTGGGCAGAGCTGCAGCAGCTTCATGTCCCTGCTACTGCTGAGGGTAAATATGTGCTTGCTCTGCCCTCAACAACCCTAGGAAGCCAAGGCAGGGGCAGCAGTGCAGAAGCCGCAGGAATGCTGCTCTCAACAACAGCACATGGCTGTGCTCAACCACGGCACATGGCAAGCTCCAGACTCTCACACACTCTAAGTCTCTGCCCTGTTGCCTGCACCAAAGACAAGAGCCGTCCTTCCCCTCCGGCAGACAGCTCCTTTTATCAGGAGTGGTGCAAGCGCAACTGGCTCTTAGCGGCACTGAGGTGGGAGGCAGGCTGGCTGCGCCTGCAGAGTGAAGGTGCCACATCCCTGTGCTGAGGGATCACAGGAGCTGTGGGGGATACCTTTCCAAGAGCCTCCTGCCCTCCTGCCTCTCTCTTCATGTGCTCAGCATGCGTAGCTTGTGCAGCTTGCCTCAGGAATTGAACTCCAGGGGCCACGCATAACACCAATGTGAAATGACACACGACTGACTCCTTTATTTTGGTTCACAGGACCTCTCTGCTCTCCTGGCTCAGCTGGAACCTCTGAGCTGCCATTATCCCATGAACCTGCAGTCGGTAAAGGCAGGTGTACTCGCGCTTCCCCCAGTTGCTCTGCACCTGGAATTTGATGAACTGGAAGGCTCTGGGAAGCTGCTTCTGTAAAGGAAACGTGGGGAGCCATCATTACTCACTTGTAAAGAACAAGAGCACAGCATAGTGCTGTTCTTTGCCAGAGCTAGCCCTGCTGGGAAGCAAAAAGTATCCCTGGGCCAGGAGGCAGCCACAGTTCCCAAGGCAGAGCCACCAGGCACAGGACTCTCTGGGTCACACTCTGCTGCCCAAGCCCTTGCAGACAAACTCAGCTCCCTCCTTGCGTGGTGCCCACACGCACTCACAGTACCTTGAGGTGGAAGGTCTGAACCGCCTCTTGCTCCACATCATATGCAAAAAGCCCCAGGAGCTCTTCTTCTGGCCCTTCCTCATCCACGCCCTTAAAAGCAACCGACAAGGGCAGCCGGTCACGCTCAAGCAGAGCCAAAGGAGAAGAGCCCGCTCAGTCACCATTGGGAAGCCTGCATTATGTCCCACTCCTCTAGCAACAGCTGGGAATTGTGGCTGTGCATCAGGCGCTATTTTAGCCAGTGCTCCAAGACCCCGACACCCAGAAAGCACAACGCTGGAGAGGCCAAACCGCACCGGAGCTCCCCACATGGCCCATGCAGGACACGCTGCTCTGCAGCAACAAGGCCGCCCTTCTCGGAGAGGAGGCGCCAAGACAACGAGGCCTCCCTTGGCCCTTCCCTCCCGGCAGGTGCAAAGCAGAGACTTACAAAGACGGCAAAATCTTTGGGGGCGCTGCTCACTTCCCCAGATGGAGACACCGCCTTTGAGATGTGCTCCACGGTGACAGCCACTGGCCAGATGTGCTGCGGCAGACGTATGACCACATGGCCCTCCGCTCCTTGGAAAACCCAGCATTGACCAGGGGAGGTCTTTGGCTGCAAGCAGAAAGCAGCCTCCTTCAGCGACAAGGCCCTCCAAGACCCACAGTGGCACACTGGGGGCTGTGCAAGAAGCGCACACCTGGGTCTGGCATGGTGCATGGAGAGGCACACAAGGAGCGCAAAGGGGAAGGAGGACACTGGCCACCTGTGCTCAGCAGACCAAAACCCTCAGTAGGAAACAACTCAGAGCGAGTGCCTTCCCAAAAGACGCTCTCATTTTGCACGCCACTGAGAGAGAGCACAGGGCTCCCTAGTGGAGACCATGCCAGAGCCTTCAAAGCCTGAGGTAGTGGCAAGGCCCATACGAGCCCCCCTCAAGGGCTCATATGAGCCCCCACACTTCCTTCAAGAGGACAGACCCCAGCAGGCCCTCCTCAACCTCCCTCTCTCAAAAAGGGGGCCCTCACGTGAAGGGAGCAAAATGCAGCTGCCAAGGACCAGGGCCCCAGAAAAATGCCACCAACACTTGTGGGCAGCTTGCTGCTGTTGGCTTCAGCCCTGTCTCCTCCCAGGCGGGAGTGCTGTGGCCAAGGGCACGTGGTGGTCAGGAAGAGGGGCAGTGCAGTAGGACTCAGTGAGCCTGGGGCTGTGAAGGGAGGTGCTTGGCCTTGGTGCCGCGGCTAGAAACAAGGAACTGCCTCGGACGTCCTGCATGCTCTCCACGCTGTTACCTGCAAAATGGTGTCCGGAGGATTGGCCAGGGTAAAGACTTGACAAAGCCAGCAAGCTCCAGAGTCTCGCCCATTGTAAGTCTCCGATGTGCGGGCTGAATCGATGGTGGCCCCTGAAATGCACATGCAAAGCAGCTGCCTAGGACACTCCAAGAACTAGGAGAAGCAGTGAGCTAGCCGGGATCTCTGAGGCTGCAAGCCCACCTACGCGTCCTTCTGGGGAGGCCCATACACCAGCCCAGTGCCCGCACACTTTCCAAAGGCCTACCTGTGCTTTTCAGAGCCCAGTCAGCCATCTCAAGATACTTGGCCCCTATGCGCTCAAGAGCTGCCCGGGTCAACGCGAGAAGGGCCTGAGGAAAACATTGCAAGGGCAGAGATGGAAATGAACACAGAGCATGAGAGCAGCTCCTCAATGGGCACGCCTGCATGAACACTAAGTGCGAGCCAAGGGCAGCCGCGCAGTGCGTCTGCCTAGGGCAGCTCCCGGTGGGGAATGGTGCCACAGCTTTTGGTGAGCGCTTTGTGACGAGTCAAGGGGGCAGGGCAGGAGAACAGCAGTCTCCAGAGCCGCAGTGCAGACCTCGCTCAGCTCCCCGCTGCCCCAAGGAGCCCTGAGAGCCACCTTTGCCACGGGCAGCAAGAGGGCACAGTCACTCTGAAAGGGCCAAGAGCAAGCAGCAGCGGGGAGCCTCCAAACGAGAGCAAGGCCTGGCATCAAATGACAGCCTCTTTACCTCTCTCTTCTCAGTGGCCATCTCCCTCTCCTCCAAGACGTCTTCCACGGAGCGCAGGATGGCCTCTTGTTCGTGCCTTATCTCTTCATGCAGGCGAGTCACCTGCTTTTCTAGAAGCTCCCGCTCTCTCGTTTTCTCCTTGAGCAACCCCAACGTGTTGCTAAAGACAAAGGGAAAGCGGGTCTTGTGCAGCAGCTGTGCAGCCCCTGCAGGCAGCTCCCCAATGCACTCGCAAGCACGCTGCCCCCTTTTGTCCCCATCCCCTTCCCTCTCTCGCATTAACAAAGGCTTCCCTTGCAGTCTGAGCACAGGCGGCAGCCTGCAGCCCTGCCTGTTTTTCCATTGAAACCGCTGCGGGCCAAGGAAGCACTCTTACCTGAGAGCTGAGAGCTCAGCTTCAGGCACGCCGGCCTTCTCCTGAAACACAAAGACCCTCCGTGAGAGCAAGTCCCACGAGCAGCGTGGGCACTTACCACGGGAGCCTTCCCTGGGAGGCAGAGGCAGCAGGGGCTGCTGCTTTCCAGCACTCTGGAGCAAGGCAGAGCAGTGAGGCCTCTCAGCAGCCAGTGTCTTGGGGCAGCCCATTTCCTCCTGGAGCACTTGCAGGCTCCAGGAGCTAAGGCAAGAGCAAAGGCACCTCCTGCCCAAGGTCTCTCGTCTGCTGCCTATCAAGCTACAGAGCTGGCTCCAGTGGGGAGATCTTGGCCTCACAGCTCATTCAACAGCTATGCAGGCACAATGACAAGCACAAGCATCTCCACAAGTCCCTCTCCCGCGCTGATCTCTGTGAGGACAAGTCCTGCAAAGCTGCACCACATTCCGAACTTTTGTAGAGGGGGCAGGAGCTCCGCTCTTCGGCCTTCTCCACACTTTTCTTTCCCACAACAAGAGGCACGTACCAGCAGCACTCCCTCTTTGCACTTCGTCTTGGCGAGGAGCAAGCCCCAGCAGTAAACGCCAACTGCAAGCCACCATATCAAGAGTCAGTTCTACTAAGGAGGTTTCTAATGGTCCCCGCAGCCACATTTCCTCCTCCCACACCAAGGGGCGAGAGCTTGGCTTGCAGAGCTGGAGCTGCATCCAGAGCAAAAGGAGGATGTGGCCCCGACCTCTGGAGCACCCTCCGCACATAAGAGCCTGGGGAATGCAGACACATGGCAGCCACAGCCCCACACCCTAGGAAGCCCTGTGCTACTGAGGCAGAGAAAATGCACCAGCCCATGGATATTTCTGCACAAACATTCCATCCCAAGAGCTTCTGAAGCAGGGAGGCACCTCTAGCCATAATGCTCCTATGCACTCCACTCTTTCATACTGCCTGAACCCATGGAAGGCAGGAGGCAGGCTGTGCTCCCCCTAACTGACCCGCCCTGGCATTCCCAGCTTCCCATCTTGGAGATCACAGGATCTACCGCCTCTCCCTCCCCCTCAAAGCTGCCCTCCAGCATGCCTGGGCAGCTCCAAAACATGGTTGGTCAGCACTGCTCACCAGCAAACACTGGGGCCAGCAGGAGAAGGACCTTGATGAGCCTTCTGCCACCCCGAGGTGAGGAGATGCATGGCCTGCAGGAGAAGGAATGCAGGTGTTCTCCCAGCCTAAAGCTGAGCTTTGGTGTCCCGCTCTAGTGCCTGGGGGCTCCACTTCCGTCAGGTTTCCCAGTGCGGCAGGACGGAGAAGCCCCGCGGCCTTCAGGAAGCTCTGCGGTGGAGCAGCCCTCCCTGTGCGCGCTGAGGCAGATGAAGACCTCTGGCTTGCACACACACAGTCCCTGCCAGGTGTCGTGTTCTGGCCCGACACAGTGTGGTGCCCCTGGGCTCTCCCAAGGAGAACGGGCTGTGCCTGGTGCCCTGAAAGGCTCTGCTGGGCTGCCTGGCTCCCCAGGCTGGAGGGCAGTGCTGCCCACAGCCCAGTGCTCAGGAGCGCTCTGGCCCCACCAAGGACGCTGCCAGGAGGCACACAGGGCTTCTGCTCTTCTCCCTCCCTGCTCTTTGGGCCCCATTGCACCCACCGGACCAGACCGGCTGGCATCTCTGCTCTGCTCCAGGAAAGCTTCCAGCAAGAGAGAAAAGGTCGCTGATCTGCAAAGACACCAACGTCTCTTCCCAAGCACTTGCTGGCCTCTGCAAACCTGTTCACTCGCAGAGCTACAGCCCTCTGCGCACTGGCCTTTTATGTAGGGCAGCTGAGGATGAGGTCACAAGAGCCAAGTGCTGTGAGGGCAGGGGCCACCTGTGATGACCTGCGCAGAGGGGCCTTAGCGCAGAGTGAGGCCGCAGTCTGTGGCCTCTGTGTGGCTCTGCTGCAGCCTCTGCAGTCCCCTCTCAGCCTTCTCTTCTCCAGGCTGAACAGGCCCAGCCCTCTCCGTCTTTCTCTTTCCTCATAGGGCAGATGTTCCAGGCCTCTAATCATCCTTGTAGCCCTGTGCTGGACTCTCTCCAGCAGCTCCACATCCCTCTTGTCCTGTGGGGCCCAGAACTGGACACAATACTCCAGATGTGGCCTCACCAAGGCTGAGTAGAGGGGCAGGATCCCCTCCCTCGACCTGCTGGAGACGCTCTTCTTAATGCACCCCAGGATCCCATTGGCCTTCTTGGCCACAAGGGCACACTGCTGCCTCATGGTCAACTTGTCGTCCACCATGACACCCAGGTCCCTCTCTGCAGAGCTGCTCTCCAGAAAGTCAGTCCCCAGCCTGTACTGGTGTCTGGGGTTATTCCTCCCCAGGTGCAGGATCTTGCACTTGGCTTTGTTGAATTGCATGAGGTTTTTCACCGCCCAGTTGTCCAGTCTGTCCAGGTCCCTCTGGATGGCAGCGCAGCCCTCTGGGGTATCGGCTACTCCTCCCAGTTTCGTGTCATCAGCAAACCTGCTGAGGGAGCACTCCGTGCCTTCATCCAGGTCATTGATGAATAAATTGAACAGGACTGGACCAAGGACTGACCCCTGAGGGACACCGCTAGCTACAGGCCTCCAACTAGATTCTGCACTGCTGATCACCACCCTCTGAGCTCTGCCATCCAGCCAGTTCCTAATCCCCCTCACTGTGCACTCATCTATCCCACACTTCCAGAGCTTACCCAGGAGGATGTTGTGAGGGATGGTGTCAAAAGCCTTGGTGAAGTCGAGATAGACGACATCCACCGCTCTCCCCTCATCTATCCAGCTGGTCGTTACATCATAGAAGGCTATCAGATTAGTCAAGCAAGATTTCCCCTTGGTGAATCCATGCTGACTACTCTTGAGCACCTCCTTGTCCTCCATGTGCCCGGAGACAACAGCCAGTATGAGCCGTTCCATCACTTTTCCGGGGACGGAGGTGAGACTGACTGGCCTGTAGTTGCCTGGCTCCTCCTTCTTGCCTTTTTTGAAGACTGCCGTGACACTGGCCTTCTTCCAGTCTTCCGGCACCTCCCCACATCTCCAGGATCTTACAAAGATGATGGAGAGTGGCCTAGCTATGACCTCTGCCAGCTCACGCAGCACTCTGGGATGCATCCCATCAGGGCCCATGGATTTGTGGATATCGAGGTTCCTTAGGTGCTCTCTGACCCAATCTTCCTCTACCCAGGGCAAGTCTTCCTCTCCCCCGGCTTCTTCTCTTGTCCCTAGGGCCTGGAGCTCTAAAGGGCTGCCCTTGGTAAACACCGAAGCAAAGAAGGCATTCAGCAACTCTGCTTTTTTGTGTTATTTGTAACCAGGGTGCCCATCTCGTCCACCAGCGGACCCAGCCGGCTAGGCTGGCCGCCTGTTCATGCAACCCTCCTGTGTGCTGCCCACAGGGCCCCACGCTGGCAGTGCTGCTCTGCGGCGCAGTGGGCTGAGAGGCCACAAGGTGACTCCTCTATGACCAAGGTGGTCAGGGCACACCCAGCTGGACCAGCGTCAATGCACCTGGCAACACCCTGGCCAGGCTCTGTGGCTGTGGAGGACGAACGGAGCAATCAGCGGGCATTTCACATTGCTCAGGATGTGTTTGGCGGTGCCATTACACCCATCCCACTGCCTCTCCTGAGAGTGCGGAGCCCTCATTTGGTGCATTCCTAGGTTTGGTCCTTTAGTTTTGGGTGACATTTGGTTTAAGGAGTGTTCACTCATTCATCCCTGGCAAACACTACCCATGGAGAAGCCCTCTGCTCCCCCGGTGACTCCTTACTCCCTTCCTGAAGCATGGGCATATTTCCTCAGCCTTATATTATGTGGGACAGCCCCAGCAGAAACCTCTTGATCACTCCCTCTCTCCAGAGCCACTGGGCATCTCTAACTGAGGGCTCAGCACAAGAGAGATCTGGAACTTCTAGAGAGGGTCCAGTGCGGAGCAACAATGATGGTTTAAGGGATTGGAGCATCTGTTGTACGAGGAAAGACTACTAAGTGATCGAGGCCTGTTTACCCTCTAGAAAAGACTGAGAGGAGATCTGATCAATATGTATAAAAACCTGAGGGGAGAATGTAAAGAAGATGGGGACAAACTCTTCTCGGTGGCCAGGGACAGGACAAGGGGTAATGGATATAAATGAAAACACAGGAAGTTCCATCTCCATGTGAGGAAGAACTTCTTTCTTGGGAGGGTGTCAGAGCCCTGGAACAGGCTGCCCAGAGAGGCTGTGGAGTTTCCTTCTCTGGAGATCTTCAAACCTGCCTGGATGCCACCCTGTGCCACGTGCCCTGGGTGTCCCTGCTGGGGCAGGGGGGTTGGACTAGGTGATCTCTGGAGGTGCCTTCCAACACCAGCCATTCTGTGATTCTGTGAGGCCAGCCCTGTCCTCATGCCAGTTTACCATCTGTGCCCTTCCTCCCAGCACTGCAGAGGGAAAAGGAGGTGACTAACTGATGCACACATCCCCCAGTAGATTATGTCCACTCCATATGTGAAAGGACTCTTTAACATTCAGAAACCCACTTTGCTCATGTTTGCAAAATGATCATTGGAGCAATCGGATGAAAAAGTTTTGCACTTATACCTCCCTCAGGTGACAACCACATTCACAAGTTCCTCTAAGAATGAAACTGGACTGAGCTGGGGCAGAGGAGTTCACTTTCACAGTAAAGATTTCCAAATTCTTTTCTCTCTGCCCTGAGAGAGATAGAGAAAATGATGGAGAGAGCAACATGGTTTGCGAGTCGCTTGGTGAGCACAGCAAGGAGAGAAATGCTCTGGAGAAGCTGTGCTTTCCAAGAGGACAGCATGCACCTTGACAGCACAGAGAAGCAGTCAGGGCTCCTAAAGATGGTTCTCCTGAAAGGAGAGTCAGCTCATTCCCCAGCCTGGTCAGAAGGGGACCGTGGCTGCTCACTGCCATGAAGACAGCACCATGCAGGACACTCGGGGCTGGTGTCTTTTTTACAACTGAACACCACCAACAGGGCTGAGAGCAACCTCAGCGTGTGTCTTCAGGCCAGTTTCAGCCTACAGACAAGACTAACATCATCGTCTTGACCTTGTGAGGCTTTGTCTGACCTGCTCCTTAGAATGTGCAAGCAGAGAGACACCCCTGGACAGGGAGCTGCCTCTGTGAGGCTTCTGGAAGGCAGGAAGGAGCACACACAGGATGGGATGGGATCTATGAGCACTGGTACGTGCCTCTTGTTGTGGGAAAGAAAAGTGTGCTGAAGGCCGTAGAGCCTCCAACTCCAAATCCAGGCCTCCAACTAGACTCGGCACCACTGATCACCACCCTCTGAGCTCTGCCATCCAGCCAGTTCCTAATCCCCCTCACTGTGCACTCATCTATCCCACACTTACGGAGCTTGCCCAGGAGGATGTTGTGAGGGATGGTGTCGGAAGCCTTGGTGAAGTCGAGATAGATGACACCCACCGCTCTCCCCTCATCTATCCAGCCGGTCATTCCATCATAGAAGGCTATCAGATTAGTCAAGCAAGATTTCCCCTTGGTGAATCCATGCTGACTAGTCTTGAGCACCTTCTTGTCCTCCATGTGCCCAGAGACAACAGCCAGTATGAGCCATTCCATCACTTTTCCGGGGATGGAGGTGAGGCTCACTGGATGTAGCTGCCTGTGTCCTTCTTCTTGCCTTTTTGGAAGACTGGCGTGACATTGGCCTTCTTCCAGTCCTAAGATCTCACAACCAGAGGCAGCTCTGTGGCTTGATAAGGCAGCAGACGAGAGGTCTTGGGCAGCCGACGAGAGGCCTTGGGCAGGAGGTGCCTTTGCTCTTGCCTTAGCTCCTGGAGCCTGCAAGTGCTCCAGGAGGAAATGGGCTGCCCCAAGACACTGGCTGCTGAGAGGCCTCACTCCTCTGCCCTGCTCCAAAGTGCTGGAAAGCAGCAGCCACTGCTGCCTCTGCCTCCTAGGGAAGGCTCCCGTGGGAAGTGCCCACGCTGCTCGTGGGACTTGCTCTCACGGAGGGCCTTTGTGTTTCAGGAGAAGGCCGGCGTGCCTGAAGCTGAGCTCTCAGCTCTCAGGTCAGAACGGTTTCTTTTCCTGCACCTGCGTGAATGGAAAAACAGGCAGGGCTGCAGGGTGCCACCTCTGCTCAGAGTGCAAGGGAAGCCTTTGTTAATGTGGGCACGAATATGAGGCCATCCTGCGCTCCGTGGAAGACGTCCTGGCCCCTGGAGTTCAATTCCTGAGGCAAGCTGCACAAGCTACGCATGCTGAGCACATGAAGAGAGAGGCAGGAGGGCAGCTGGTGCTCTGCAAAGCATGACTCTGCTCTTCCAGGCAGTCTGAGGGCACTTGTTCGCTTCTTTCAAGTCAGTCAGCAGCTTGTTTCAAGTGCAGCATGAGGAAGCAAAAAGCCTCTTGGAAAGGTATCCCCCACAGCTCCTGTGATCCCTCAGCACAGGGATGTGGCACCTTCACTCTGCAGGCGCAGCGAGCCTGCCTCCCGCCTCAGTGCGGCTAAGAGCCGGTTGCGCTTGCACCACTCCTGATAAAAGTTGTTGTCTGCCGGAGGGGAAGGACGGCTCTTGTCTGGCGTGCAGAGGTTTGGACACTCATTGACAGCCCCAGCTCCTCGGCAGGACACAGGGGCGGCCAAGGGTGTCACCCTCCCCATCAGCCCTGCATTGGGAGCAGCAATGGCACAAGCAAATAGAGGCCACTCACCCCATGTGTCCACTGCTCTCATGACCAGCACACCCTTAACTCTGTGTGCAGTCTCTCTGGGCAGCCCCTTCCCCAGGAAAGACCACGAGTCCTGGCCCTGGGGCACGTCAGGGGAGGTGCCGCCTACCCCGAGCTCACACACATAGGGAGAGGTTTTTCATATCTTCCCCAGCACAAGCACACCATTGCTCCTCTGCTATTATTGCAGACGTCCCTGCTCCCCAGAGCCTTTCCCACCTCTGTGTGCCCATGCTAGGCTGGCCAGCTGTTCATGCAACCCTCCTGTGTGCTGCCCACAGGGCCCCACGCTGGTAGTGCTGCTCTGCGGAGCAGTGGGCTGAGAGGCCACAAGGTGACTCCTCACTGGCCACAGTGGTCAGGGCACACAGGGACATCAATTTTTAAGGTTCTTTCCAGAGCCATGGCAGCTCTGGTTAATGACACTGCAACTCTTTTTGCAGCTTCATCCGCTTTCCAATTTCCTCTGGTTACATTGGTTTGTCCAGGCTCGTATGCCTTGCAGGGCATCACTCTTATCTTGAGGTTTATTAACAGCCTCAAGTAGCACCATTAATCTCTTTTGCTGCATTTATGGAGTATCCTTGAGAAGATAACAATCCCCTTTCCTTCCAAATTGCCCAAGTGCGTGTACTACCCCAAAGGTATATTTCAAGTCAAGATAGATATTGGACACATTCTCCGTTCTCAGACCTTGAGAGATCCTGCCTGTTCCAAAAGTCCAGCTCTGGTGATGTCTTTACTGATGAATGCTGTTTGGTTGAAAACAGAAGAGAAGATCAATCACACAACCGATCTTCTCTTCTGTTTTCAACCAAACAGCTTCCATCAGTCAAGAACTCCCAGGCTGGATTTTGGAAAGGAGGATCTCTCAGGTCTGAACACCCGGAGCACATGTGTCCAATACTTGCTCATGTACCCTGTAACAAGGTAACAGTAGGCTTTGTACCTTGCCACATACCCTGTTCTTTTGACAAAACATTACCAAAGAGTAGGGTGATGTTTAAAGCCTTGAGGGAGCACGATCCAGGACAGATGCATCCTGCTGTGGGCCTTTCTTATTAAAAGGAAAAAACTTACAACTGTGTTCTTCCCAAATGATACAAAAGAAAGTGTCTTTTAAATCCAATAGTATAAAAGAGGCTTTACACAATTATTGTTCTTAAGAGTAGAAGGCTTAGGTACAACTGGATATACATCAACCACTCTTTAAACGAGAGCCCTTCGAGCTCATCCTCTGATTGTCTTTGTTGTAAAGACTTTGCCCCCGGCTTTAATTCTACTCTTATTGGTGAAATACCACTGGACAGAACCCTCCAGCTAGCCTCGGCATTGTTGATCACAACCCCCAGAGCTCTGCCATCCAGCCAGTCCTTGATCCACCCACATGGACCTTGAACCAGCCAGTCCTTGAACCACACTTCTGGAGCTTCCCAGATTCCCTATAAAGATGTATGGGAGACAATGGGAATGAGGAGCTTACTTAAGACCTGCTTTACAAACACGTTCTCCTGCTTGCTTCTGTGACTTTCATCACTGCAGTCAGCAGCTACTCCAGCAATGGGCAGATCTCCTGTCCTGTCTCCCTTAAGCTTTACCTAAAGAAAGGCCAAGGAGCAATCGAGACCCCTTCCCCTCCACGGGTCCGCGGGATTTCAGGCAGCCGTCCCCCCAGCACCTCCAAATCCTCCTTCCAGATAGCGTATCGGAGGAGACCCACATGTAAAGCTGGTGACGAACAAGCCAGAGCATTGCAAATGCTGAGCGAGGGCAGTACCTGTGCAGAGGATAAAGATGTTGCTCGCAAGGGCCCTTGTCCCCGAGTCGCAAGGCAGACAAGCCGCAGCTTCTTTGCAAGCAGCCTGCATGGGGCAAGGGCTTCCCAGTGTGCTTTCTGCCAGTGGGGGGACTGCGCACGCCTGGGCTCTGCAGGCATCATGCACACAGCCAAGGGGGCTCCCAGCACTTGCCCTCACAGCCACGGTCGTAAGCTTGTTCCCAGAGGACTGGGAACTGACCTCTGTTAGCAAATGATCATGGTAGCCCAGTGCTGGGCAGAGCTGCAGCAGCTTCATGTCCCTGCTACTGCTGAGGGTAAATATGTGCTTGCTCTGCCCTCAACAACCCTAGGAAGCCAAGGCAGGGGCAGCAGTGCAGAAGCCGCAGGAATGCTGCTCTCAACAACAGCACATGGCTGTGCTCAACCACGGCACATGGCAAGCTCCAGACTCTCACACACTCTAAGTCTCTGCCCTGTTGCCTGCACCAAAGAGAAGAGCCGTCCTTCCCCTCCGGCAGACAGCTCCTTTTATCAGGAGTGGTGCAAGCGCAACTGGCTCTTAGCGGCACTGAGGTGGGAGGCAGGCTGGCTGCGCCTGCAGAGTGAAGGTGCCACATCCCTGTGCTGAGGGATCACAGGAGCTGTGGGGGATACCTTTCCAAGAGCCTCCTGCCCTCCTGCCTCTCTCTTCATGTGCTCAGCATGCGTAGCTTGTGCAGCTTGCCTCAGGAATTGAACTCCAGGGGCCATGCATAACACCAATGTGAAATGACACACGACTGACTCCTTTATTTTGGTTCACAGGACCTCTCTGCTCTCCTGGCTCAGCTGGAACCTCTGAGCTGCCATTATCCCATGAACCTGCAGTCGGTAAAGGCAGGTGTACTCGCGCTTCCCCCAGTTGCTCTGCACCTGGAATTTGATGAACTGGAAGGCTCTGGGAAGCTGCTTCTGTAAAGGAAACGTGGGGAGCCATCATTACTCACTTGTAAAGAACAAGAGCACAGCATAGTGCTGTTCTTTGCCAGAGCTAGCCCTGCTGGGAAGCAAAAAGTATCCCTGGGCCAGGAGGCAGCCACAGTTCCCAAGGCAGAGCCACCAGGCACAGGACTCTCTGGGTCACACTCTGCTGCCCAAGCCCTTGCAGACAAACTCAGCTCCCTCCTTGCGTGGTGCCCACACGCACTCACAGTACCTTGAGGTGGAAGGTCTGAACCGCCTCTTGCTCCACATCATATGCAAAAAGCCCCAGGAGCTCTTCTTCTGGCCCTTCCTCATCCACGCCCTTAAAAGCAACCGACAAGGGCAGCCGGTCACGCTCAAGCAGAGCCAAAGGAGAAGAGCCCGCTCAGTCACCATTGGGAAGCCTGCATTATGTCCCACTCCTCTAGCAATAGCTGGGAATTGTGGCTGTGCATCAGGCGCTATTTTAGCCAGTGCTCCAAGACCCCGACACCCAGAAAGCACAACGCTGGAGAGGCCAAACCGCACCGGAGCTCCCCACATGGCCCATGCAGGACACGCTGCCCTGTAGCAACAAGGCCGCCCTTCTCGGAGAGGAGGCGCCAAGACAACGAGGCCTCCCTTGGCCCTTCCCTCCCGGCAGGTGCAAAGCAGAGACTTACAAAGACGGCAAAATCTTTGGGGGCGCTGCTCACTTCCCCAGATGGAGACACCGCCTTTGAGATGTGCTCCACGGTGACAGCCACTGGCCAGATGTGCTGCGGCAGACGTATGACCACATGGCCCTCCGCTCCTTGGAAAGCCCAGCATTGACCAGGGGAGGTCTTTGGCTGCAAGCAGAAAGCAGCCTCCTTCAGAGACAAGGCCCTCCAAGACCCACAGTGGCACACTGGGGGCTGTGCAAGAAGCGCACACCTGGGTCTGGCGTGGTGCATGGAGAGGCACACAAGGAGCGCAAAGGGGAAGGAGGACACTGGCCACCTGTGCTCAGCAGACCAAAACCCTCAGTAGGAAACAACTCAGAGCGAGTGCCTTCCCAAAAGACGCTCTCATTTTGCACGCCACTGAGAGAGAGCACAGGGCTCCCTAGTGGAGACCATGCCAGAGCCTTCAAAGCCTGAGGTAGTGGCAAGGCCCATACGAGCCCCCCTCAAGGGCTCATATGAGCCACTTCCTTCAAGAGGACAGACCCCAGCAGGCCCCCCTCAACCTCCCTCTCTCAAAAAGGGGGCCCTCACGTGAAGGGAGCAAAATGCAGCTGCCAAGGACCAGGGCCCCAGAAAAATGCCACCAACACTTGTGGGCAGCTTGCTGCTGTTGGCTTCAGCCCTGTCTCCTCCCAGGCGGGAGTGCTGTGGCCAAGGGCACGTGGTGGTCAGGAAGAGGGGCAGTGCAGTAGGACTCAGTGAGCCTGGGGCTGTGAAGGGAGGTGCTTGGCCTTGGTGCCGCGGCTAGAAACAAGGAACTGCCTCGGACGTCCTGCATGCTCTCCACGCTGTTACCTGCAAAATGGTGTCCGGAGGATTGGCCAGGGTAAAGACTTGACAAAGCCAGCAAGCTCCAGAGTCTCGCCCATTGTAAGTCTCCGATGTGCGGGCTGAATCGATGGTGGCCCCTGAAATGCACATGCAAAGCAGCTGCCTAGGACACTCCAAGAACTAGGAGAAGCAGTGAGCTAGCCGGGATCTCTGAGGCTGCAAGCCCACCTACGCGTCCTTCTGGGGAGGCCCATACACCAGCCCAGTGCCCGCACACTTTCCAAAGGCCTACCTGTGCTTTTCAGAGCCCAGTCAGCCATCTCAAGATACTTGGCCCCTATGCGCTCAAGAGCTGCCCGGGTCAACGCGAGAAGGGCCTGAGGAAAACATTGCAAGGGCAGAGATGGAAATGAACACAGAGCATGAGAGCAGCTCCTCAATGGGCACGCCTGCATGAACACTAAGTGCGAGCCAAGGGCAGCCGCGCAGTGCGTCTGCCTAGGGCAGCTCCCGGTGGGGAATGGTGCCACAGCTTTTGGTGAGCGCTTTGTGACGAGTCAAGGGGGCAGGGCAGGAGAACAGCAGTCTCCAGAGCCGCAGTGCAGACCTCGCTCAGCTCCCCGCTGCCCCAAGGAGCCCTGAGAGCCACCTTTGCCACGGGCAGCAAGAGGGCACAGTCACTCTGAAAGGGCCAAGAGCAAGCAGCAGCGGGGAGCCTCCAAACGAGAGCAAGGCCTGGCATCAAATGACAGCCTCTTTACCTCTCTCTTCTCAGTGGCCATCTCCCTCTCCTCCAAGACGTCTTCCACGGAGCGCAGGATGGCCTCTTGTTCGTGCCTTATCTCTTCATGCAGGCGAGTCACCTGCTTTTCTAGAAGCTCCCGCTCTCTCGTTTTCTCCTTGAGCAACCCCAACGTGTTGCTAAAGACAAAGGGAAAGCGGGTCTTGTGCAGCAGCTGTGCAGCCCCTGCAGGCAGCTCCCCAATGCACTCGCAAGCACGCTGCCCCCTTTTGTCCCCATCCCCTTCCCTCTCTCGCATTAACAAAGGCTTCCCTTGCAGTCTGAGCACAGGCGGCAGCCTGCAGCCCTGCCTGTTTTTCCATTGAAACCGCTGCGGGCCAAGGAAGCACTCTGACCTGAGAGCTGAGAGCTCAGCTTCAGGCACGCCGGCCTTCTCCTGAAACACAAAGACCCTCCGTGAGAGCAAGTCCCACGAGCAGCGTGGGCACTTACCACGGGAGCCTTCCCTGGGAGGCAGAGGCAGCAGGGGCTGCTGCTTTCCAGCACTCTGGAGCAAGGCAGAGCAGTGAGGCCTCTCAGCAGCCAGTGTCTTGGGGCAGCCCATTTCCTCCTGGAGCACTTGCAGGCTCCAGGAGCTAAGGCAAGAGCAAAGGCACCTCCTGCCCAAGGTCTCTCGTCTGCTGCCTATCAAGCTACAGAGCTGGCTCCAGTGGGGAGATCTTGGCCTCACAGCTCATTCAACAGCTATGCAGGCACAATGACAAGCACAAGCATCTCCACAAGTCCCTCTCCCGCGCTGATCTCTGTGAGGACAAGTCCTGCAAAGCTGCACCACATTCCGAACTTTTGTAGAGGGGGCAGGAGCTCCGCTCTTCGGCCTTCTCCACACTTTTCTTTCCCACAACAAGAGGCACGTACCAGCAGCACTCCCTCTTTGCACTTCGTCTTGGCGAGGAGCAAGCCCCAGCAGTAAACGCCAACTGCAAGCCACCATATCAAGAGTCAGTTCTACTAAGGAGGTTTCTAATGGTCCCCGCAGCCACATTTCCTCCTCCCACACCAAGGGGCGAGAGCTTGGCTTGCAGAGCTGGAGCTGCATCCAGAGCAAAAGGAGGATGTGGCCCCGACCTCTGGAGCACCCTCCGCACATAAGAGCCTGGGGAATGCAGACACATGGCAGCCACAGCCCCACACCCTAGGAAGCCCTGTGCTACTGAGGCAGAGAAAATGCACCAGCCCATGGATATTTCTGCACAAACATTCCATCCCAAGAGCTTCTGAAGCAGGGAGGCACCTCTAGCCATAATGCTCCTATGCACTCCACTCTTTCATACTGCCTGAACCCATGGAAGGCAGGAGGCAGGCTGTGCTCCCCCTAACTGACCCGCCCTGGCATTCCCAGCTTCCCATCTTGGAGATCACAGGATCTACCGCCTCTCCCTCCCCCTCAAAGCTGCCCTCCAGCATGCCTGGGCAGCTCCAAAACATGGTTGGTCAGCACTGCTCACCAGCAAACACTGGGGCCAGCAGGAGAAGGACCTTGATGAGCCTTCTGCCACCCCGAGGTGAGGAGATGCATGGCCTGCAGGAGAAGGAATGCAGGTGTTCTCCCAGCCTAAAGCTGAGCTTTGGTGTCCCGCTCTAGTGCCTGGGGGCTCCACTTCCGTCAGGTTTCCCAGTGCGGCAGGACGGAGAAGCCCCGCGGCCTTCAGGAAGCTCTGCGGTGGAGCAGCCCTCCCTGTGCGCGCTGAGGCAGATGAAGACCTCTGGCTTGCACACACACAGTCCCTGCCAGGTGTCGTGTTCTGGCCCGACACAGTGTGGCGCCCCTGGGCTCTCCCAAGGAGAACGGGCTGTGCCTGGTGCCCTGAAAGGCTCTGCTGGGCTGCCTGGCTCCCCAGGCTGGAGGGCAGTGCTGCTCACAGCCCAGTGCTCAGGAGCGCTCTGGCCCCACCAAGGACGCTGCCAGGAGGCACACAGGGCTTCTGCTCTTCTCCCTCCCTGCTCTTTGGGCCCCATTGCACCCACCGGACCAGACCGGCTGGCATCTCTGCTCTGCTCCAGGAAAGCTTCCAGCAAGAGAGAAAAGGTCGCTGATCTGCAAAGACACCAACGTCTCTTCCCAAGCACTTGCTGGCCTCTGCAAACCTGTTCACTCGCAGAGCTACAGCCCTCTGCGCACTGGCCTTTTATGTAGGGCAGCTGAGGATGAGGTCACAAGAGCCAAGTGCTGTGAGGGCAGGGGCCACCTGTGATGACCTGCGCAGAGGGGCCTTAGCGCAGAGTGAGGCCGCAGTCTGTGGCCTCTGTGTGGCTCTGCTGCAGCCTCTGCAGTCCCCTCTCAGCCTTCTCTTCTCCAGGCTGAACAGGCCCAGCCCTCTCCGTCTTTCTCTTTCCTCATAGGGCAGATGTTCCAGGCCTCTAATCATCCTTGTAGCCCTGTGCTGGACTCTCTCCAGCAGCTCCACATCCCTCTTGTCCTGTGGGGCCCAGAACTGGACACAATACTCCAGATGTGGCCTCACCAAGGCTGAGTAGAGGGGCAGGATCCCCTCCCTCGACCTGCTGGAGACGCTCTTCTTAATGCACCCCAGGATCCCATTGGCCTTCTTGGCCACAAGGGCACACTGCTGCCTCATGGTCAACTTGTCGTCCACCATGACACCCAGGTCCCTCTCTGCAGAGCTGCTCTCCAGAAAGTCAGTCCCCAGCCTGTACTGGTGTCTGGGGTTATTCCTCCCCAGGTGCAGGATCTTGCACTTGGCTTTGTTGAATTGCATGAGGTTTTTCACCACGCACTCGTCCAGTCTGTCCAGGTCCCTCTGGATGGCAGCACAGCCCTCTGGGGTATCGGCTACTCCTCCCAGTTTCGTGTCATCAGCAAACTTGCTGAGGGAGCACTCTGTGCCTTCATCCAGGTCATTGATGAATAAATTGAACAGGACTGGACCAAGGACTGACCCCTGAGGGACACCGCTAGCTACAGGCCTCCAACTAGATTCTGCACTGCTGATCACCACCCTCTGAGCTCTGCCATCCAGCCAGTTCCTAATTCCCCTCACTGTGCACTCATCTATCCCACACTTCCAGAGCTTACCCAGGAGGATGTTGTGAGGGATGGTGTCAAAAGCCTTGGTGAAGTCGAGATAGACGACATCCACCGCTCTCCCCTCATCTATCCAGCTGGTCGTTACATCATAGAAGGCTATCAGATTAGTCAAGCAAGATTTCCCCTTGGTGAATCCATGCTGACTACTCTTGAGCACCTCCTTGTCCTCCATGTGCCCGGAGACAACAGCCAGTATGAGCCGTTCCATCACTTTTCCGGGGACGGAGGTGAGACTGACTGGCCTGTAGTTGCCTGGCTCCTCCTTCTTGCCTTTTTTGAAGACTGCCATGACACTGGCCTTCTTCCAGTCTTCCGGCACCTCCCCACATCTCCAGGATCTTACAAAGATGATGGAGAGTGGCCTAGCTATGACCTCTGCCAGCTCACGCAGCACTCTGGGGTGCATCCCATCAGGGCCCATGGATTTGTGGATATCGAGGTTCCTTAGGTGCTCTCTGACCCAATCTTCCTCTACCCAGGGCAAGTCTTCCTCTCCCCCGGCTTCTTCTCTTGTCCCTAGGGCCTGGAGCTCTAAAGGGCTGCCCTTGGTAAACACCGAAGCAAAGAAGGCATTCAGCAACTCTGCTTTTTTGTGTTATTTGTAACCAGGGTGCCCATCTCGTCCACCAGCGGACCCAGCCGGCTAGGCTGGCCGCCTGTTCATGCAACCCTCCTGTGTGCTGCCCACAGGGCCCCACGCTGGCAGTGCTGCTCTGCGGCGCAGTGGGCTGAGAGGCCACAAGGTGACTCCTCTATGACCAAGGTGGTCAGGGCACACCCAGCTGGCCCAGCGTCAATGCACCTGGCAACACCCTGGCCAGGCTCTGTGGCTGTGGAGGACGAACGGAGCAATCAGCGGGCATTTCACATTGCTCAGGATGTGTTCGGCGGTGCCATTACACCCATCCCACTGCCTCTCCTGAGAGTGCGGAGCCCTCATTTGGTGCATTCCTAGGTTTGGTCCTTTAGTTTTGGGTGACATTTGGTTTAAGGAGTGTTCACTCATTCATCCCTGGCAAACACTACCCATGGAGAAGCCCTCTGCTCCCCCGGTGACTCCTTACTCCCTTCCTGAAGCATGGGCATATTTCCTCAGCCTTATATCATGTGGGACAGCCCCAGCAGAAACCTCTTGATCACTCCCTCTCTCCAGAGCCACTGGGCATCTCTAACTGAGGGCTCAGCACAAGAGAGATCTGGAACTTCTAGAGAGGGTCCAGTGCGGAGCAACAATGATGGTTTAAGGGATTGGAGCATCTGTTGTACGAGGAAAGACTACTAAGTGATCGAGGCCTGTTTACCCTCTAGAAAAGACTGAGAGGAGATCTGATCAATATGTATAAAAACCTGAGGGGAGAATGTAAAGAAGATGGGGACAAACTCTTCTCGGTGGCCAGGGACAGGACAAGGGGTAATGGATATAAATGAAAACACAGGAAGTTCCATCTCCATGTGAGGAAGAACTTCTTTCTTGGGAGGGTGTCAGAGCCCTGGAACAGGCTGCCCAGAGAGGCTGTGGAGTTTCCTTCTCTGGAGATCTTCAAACCTGCCTGGATGCCACCCTGTGCCACGTGCCCTGGGTGTCCCTGCTGGGGCAGGGGGGTTGGACTAGGTGATCTCTGGAGGTGCCTTCCAACACCAGCCATTCTGTGATTCTGTGAGGCCAGCCCTGTCCTCATGCCAGTTTACCATCTGTGCCCTTCCTCCCAGCACTGCAGAGGGAAAAGGAGGTGACTAACTGATGCACACATCCCCCAGTAGATTATGTCCACTCCATATGTGAAAGGACTCTTTAACATTCAGAAACCCACTTTGCTCATGTTTGCAAAATGATCATTGGAGCAATCGGATGAAAAAGTTTTGCACTTATACCTCCCTCAGGTGACAACCACATTCACAAGTTCCTCTAAGAATGAAACTGGACTGAGCTGGGGCAGAGGAGTTCACTTTCACAGTAAAGATTTCCAAATTCTTTTCTCTCTGCCCTGAGAGAGATAGAGAAAATGATGGAGAGAGCAACATGGTTTGCGAGTCGCTTGGTGAGCACAGCAAGGAGAGAAATGCTCTGGAGAAGCTGTGCTTTCCAAGAGGACAGCATGCACCTTGACAGCACAGAGAAGCAGTCAGGGCTCCTAAAGATGGTTCTCCTGAAAGGAGAGTCAGCTCATTCCCCAGCCTGGTCAGAAGGGGACCGTGGCTGCTCACTGCCATGAAGACAGCACCATGCAGGACACTCGGGGCTGGTGTCTTTTTTACAACTGAACACCACCAACAGGGCTGAGAGCAACCTCAGCGTGTGTCTTCAGGCCAGTTTCAGCCTACAGACAAGACTAACATCATCGTCTTGACCTTGTGAGGCTTTGTCTGACCTGCTCCTTAGAATGTGCAAGCAGAGAGACACCCCTGGACAGGGAGCTGCCTCTGTGAGGCTTCTGGAAGGCAGGAAGGAGCACACACAGGATGGGATGGGATCTATGAGCACTGGTACGTGCCTCTTGTTGTGGGAAAGAAAAGTGTGCTGAAGGCCGTAGAGCCTCCAACTCCAAATCCAGGCCTCCAACTAGACTCGGCACCACTGATCACCACCCTCTGAGCTCTGCCATCCAGCCAGTTCCTAATCCACCTCACTGTGCACTCATCTATCCCACACTTACGGAGCTTGCCCAGGAGGATGTTGTGAGGGATGGTGTCGGAAGCCTTGGTGAAGTCGAGATAGATGACACCCACCGCTCTCCCCTCATCTATCCAGCCGGTCATTCCATCATAGAAGGCTATCAGATTAGTCAAGCAAGATTTCCCCTTGGTGAATCCATGCTGACTAGTCTTGAGCACCTTCTTGTCCTCCATGTGCCCAGAGACAACAGCCAGTATGAGCCATTCCATCACTTTTCCGGGGATGGAGGTGAGGCTCACTGGATGTAGCTGCCTGTGTCCTTCTTCTTGCCTTTTTGGAAGACTGGCGTGACATTGGCCTTCTTCCAGTCCTAAGATCTCACAACCAGAGGCAGCTCTGTGGCTTGATAAGGCAGCAGACGAGAGGTCTTGGGCAGCCGACGAGAGGCCTTGGGCAGGAGGTGCCTTTGCTCTTGCCTTAGCTCCTGGAGCCTGCAAGTGCTCCAGGAGGAAATGGGCTGCCCCAAGACACTGGCTGCTGAGAGGCCTCACTCCTCTGCCCTGCTCCAAAGTGCTGGAAAGCAGCAGCCACTGCTGCCTCTGCCTCCTAGGGAAGGCTCCCGTGGGAAGTGCCCACGCTGCTCGTGGGACTTGCTCTCACGGAGGGCCTTTGTGTTGCAGGAGAAGGCCGGCGTGCCTGAAGCTGAGCTCTCAGCTCTCAGGTCAGAACGGTTTCTTTTCCTGCACCTGCGTGAATGGAAAAACAGGCAGGGCTGCAGGGTGCCACCTCTGCTCAGAGTGCAAGGGAAGCCTTTGTTAATGTGGGCACGAATATGAGGCCATCCTGCGCTCCGTGGAAGACGTCCTGGCCCCTGGAGTTCAATTCCTGAGGCAAGCTGCACAAGCTACGCATGCTGAGCACATGAAGAGAGAGGCAGGAGGGCAGCTGGTGCTCTGCAAAGCATGACTCTGCTCTTCCAGGCAGTCTGAGGGCACTTGTTCGCTTCTTTCAAGTCAGTCAGCAGCTTGTTTCAAGTGCAGCATGAGGAAGCAAAAAGCCTCTTGGAAAGGTATCCCCCACAGCTCCTGTGATCCCTCAGCACAGGGATGTGGCACCTTCACTCTGCAGGCGCAGCGAGCCTGCCTCCCGCCTCAGTGCGGCTAAGAGCCGGTTGCGCTTGCACCACTCCTGATAAAAGTTGTTGTCTGCCGGAGGGGAAGGACGGCTCTTGTCTGGCGTGCAGAGGTTTGGACACTCATTGACAGCCCCAGCTCCTCGGCAGGACACAGGGGCGGCCAAGGGTGTCACCCTCCCCATCAGCCCTGCATTGGGAGCAGCAATGGCACAAGCAAATAGAGGCCACTCACCCCATGTGTCCACTGCTCTCATGACCAGCACACCCTTAACTCTGTGTGCAGTCTCTCTGGGCAGCCCCTTCCCCAGGAAAGACCACGAGTCCTGGCCCTGGGGCACGTCAGGGGAGGTGCCGCCTACCCCGAGCTCACACACATAGGGAGAGGTTTTTCATATCTTCCCCAGCACAAGCACACCATTGCTCCTCTGCTATTATTGCAGACGTCCCTGCTCCCCAGAGCCTTTCCCACCTCTGTGTGCCCATGCTAGGCTGGCCAGCTGTTCATGCAACCCTCCTGTGTGCTGCCCACAGGGCCCCACGCTGGTAGTGCTGCTCTGCGGAGCAGTGGGCTGAGAGGCCACAAGGTGACTCCTCACTGGCCACAGTGGTCAGGGCACACAGGGACATCAATTTTTAAGGTTCTTTCCAGAGCCATGGCAGCTCTGGTTAATGACACTGCAACTCTTTTTGCAGCTTCATCCGCTTTCCAATTTCCTCTGGTTACATTGGTTTGTCCAGGCTCGTATGCCTTGCAGGGCATCACTCTTATCTTGAGGTTTATTAACAGCCTCAAGTAGCACCATTAATCTCTTTTGCTGCATTTATGGAGTATCCTTGAGAAGATAACAATCCCCTTTCCTTCCAAATTGCCCAAGTGCGTGTACTACCCCAAAGGTATATTTCAAGTCAAGATAGATATTGGTCCACTTTCCTTCTCCTAACTTCAGAGCCTGTGTTAAAGCAATAAGTTCAGCTTTCTGAGCTGATGTATTTACTGTCAATGCTTTTGCCTCTATTTCTTCTAGGGAGACAATCACACAACCGATCTTCTCTTCTGTTTTCAACCAAACAGCTTCCATCAGTCAAGAACTCCCAGGCTGGATTTTGGAAAGGAGGATCTCTCAGGTCTGAACACCCGGAGCACATGTGTCCAATACTTGCTCATGTACCCTGTAACAAGGTAACAGTAGGCTTTGTACCTTGCCACATACCCTGTTCTTTTGACAAAACATTACCAAAGAGTAGGGTGATGTTTAAAGCCTTGAGGGAGCACGATCCAGGACAGATGCATCCTGCTGTGGGCCTTTCTTATTAAAAGGAAAAAACTTACAACTGTGTTCTTCCCAAATGATACAAAAGAAAGTGTCTTTTAAATCCAATAGTATAAAAGAGGCTTTACACAATTATTGTTCTTAAGAGTAGAAGGCTTAGGTACAACTGGATATACATCAACCACTCTTTAAACGAGAGCCCTTCGAGCTCATCCTCTGATTGTCTTTGTTGTAAAGACTTTGCCCCCGGCTTTAATTCTACTCTTATTGGTGAAATACCACTGGACAGAACCCTCCAGCTAGCCTCGGCATTGTTGATCACAACCCCCAGAGCTCTGCCATCCAGCCAGTCCTTGATCCACCCACATGGACCTTGAACCAGCCAGTCCTTGAACCACACTTCTGGAGCTTCCCAGATTCCCTATAAAGATGTATGGGAGACAATGGGAATGAGGAGCTTACTTAAGACCTGCTTTACAAACACGTTCTCCTGCTTGCTTCTGTGACTTTCATCACTGCAGTCAGCAGCTACTCCAGCAATGGGCAGATCTCCTGTCCTGTCTCCCTTAAGCTTTACCTAAAGAAAGGCCAAGGAGCAATCGAGACCCCTTCCCCTCCACGGGTCCGCGGGATTTCAGGCAGCCGTCCCCCCAGCACCTCCAAATCCTCCTTCCAGATAGCGTATCGGAGGAGACCCACATGTAAAGCTGGTGACGAACAAGCCAGAGCATTGCAAATGCTGAGCGAGGGCAGTACCTGTGCAGAGGATAAAGATGTTGCTCGCAAGGGCCCTTGTCCCCGAGTCGCAAGGCAGACAAGCCGCAGCTTCTTTGCAAGCAGCCTGCATGGGGCAAGGGCTTCCCAGTGTGCTTTCTGCCAGTGGGGGGACTGCGCACGCCTGGGCTCTGCAGGCATCATGCACACAGCCAAGGGGGCTCCCAGCACTTGCCCTCACAGCCACGGTCGTAAGCTTGTTCCCAGAGGACTGGGAACTGACCTCTGTTAGCAAATGATCATGGTAGCCCAGTGCTGGGCAGAGCTGCAGCAGCTTCATGTCCCTGCTACTGCTGAGGGTAAATATGTGCTTGCTCTGCCCTCAACAACCCTAGGAAGCCAAGGCAGGGGCAGCAGTGCAGAAGCCGCAGGAATGCTGCTCTCAACAACAGCACATGGCTGTGCTCAACCACGGCACATGGCAAGCTCCAGACTCTCACACACTCTAAGTCTCTGCCCTGTTGCCTGCACCAAAGAGAAGAGCCGTCCTTCCCCTCCGGCAGACAGCTCCTTTTATCAGGAGTGGTGCAAGCGCAACTGGCTCTTAGCGGCACTGAGGTGGGAGGCAGGCTGGCTGCGCCTGCAGAGTGAAGGTGCCACATCCCTGTGCTGAGGGATCACAGGAGCTGTGGGGGATACCTTTCCAAGAGCCTCCTGCCCTCCTGCCTCTCTCTTCATGTGCTCAGCATGCGTAGCTTGTGCAGCTTGCCTCAGGAATTGAACTCCAGGGGCCATGCATAACACCAATGTGAAATGACACACGACTGACTCCTTTATTTTGGTTCACAGGACCTCTCTGCTCTCCTGGCTCAGCTGGAACCTCTGAGCTGCCATTATCCCATGAACCTGCAGTCGGTAAAGGCAGGTGTACTCGCGCTTCCCCCAGTTGCTCTGCACCTGGAATTTGATGAACTGGAAGGCTCTGGGAAGCTGCTTCTGTAAAGGAAACGTGGGGAGCCATCATTACTCACTTGTAAAGAACAAGAGCACAGCATAGTGCTGTTCTTTGCCAGAGCTAGCCCTGCTGGGAAGCAAAAAGTATCCCTGGGCCAGGAGGCAGCCACAGTTCCCAAGGCAGAGCCACCAGGCACAGGACTCTCTGGGTCACACTCTGCTGCCCAAGCCCTTGCAGACAAACTCAGCTCCCTCCTTGCGTGGTGCCCACACGCACTCACAGTACCTTGAGGTGGAAGGTCTGAACCGCCTCTTGCTCCACATCATATGCAAAAAGCCCCAGGAGCTCTTCTTCTGGCCCTTCCTCATCCACGCCCTTAAAAGCAACCGACAAGGGCAGCCGGTCACGCTCAAGCAGAGCCAAAGGAGAAGAGCCCGCTCAGTCACCATTGGGAAGCCTGCATTATGTCCCACTCCTCTAGCAATAGCTGGGAATTGTGGCTGTGCATCAGGCGCTATTTTAGCCAGTGCTCCAAGACCCCGACACCCAGAAAGCACAACGCTGGAGAGGCCAAACCGCACCGGAGCTCCCCACATGGCCCATGCAGGACACGCTGCCCTGTAGCAACAAGGCCGCCCTTCTCGGAGAGGAGGCGCCAAGACAACGAGGCCTCCCTTGGCCCTTCCCTCCCGGCAGGTGCAAAGCAGAGACTTACAAAGACGGCAAAATCTTTGGGGGCGCTGCTCACTTCCCCAGATGGAGACACCGCCTTTGAGATGTGCTCCACAGTGACAGCCACTGGCCAGATGTGCTGCGGCAGACGTATGACCACATGGCCCTCCGCTCCTTGGAAAGCCCAGCATTGACCAGGGGAGGTCTTTGGCTGCAAGCAGAAAGCAGCCTCCTTCAGAGACAAGGCCCTCCAAGACCCACAGTGGCACACTGGGGGCTGTGCAAGAAGCGCACACCTGGGTCTGGCGTGGTGCATGGAGAGGCACACAAGGAGCGCAAAGGGGAAGGAGGACACTGGCCACCTGTGCTCAGCAGACCAAAACCCTCAGTAGGAAACAACTCAGAGCGAGTGCCTTCCCAAAAGACGCTCTCATTTTGCACGCCACTGAGAGAGAGCACAGGGCTCCCTAGTGGAGACCATGCCAGAGCCTTCAAAGCCTGAGGTAGTGGCAAGGCCCATACGAGCCCCCCTCAAGGGCTCATATGAGCCACTTCCTTCAAGAGGACAGACCCCAGCAGGCCCCCCTCAACCTCCCTCTCTCAAAAAGGGGGCCCTCACGTGAAGGGAGCAAAATGCAGCTGCCAAGGACCAGGGCCCCAGAAAAATGCCACCAACACTTGTGGGCAGCTTGCTGCTGTTGGCTTCAGCCCTGTCTCCTCCCAGGCGGGAGTGCTGTGGCCAAGGGCACGTGGTGGTCAGGAAGAGGGGCAGTGCAGTAGGACTCAGTGAGCCTGGGGCTGTGAAGGGAGGTGCTTGGCCTTGGTGCCGCGGCTAGAAACAAGGAACTGCCTCGGACGTCCTGCATGCTCTCCACGCTGTTACCTGCAAAATGGTGTCCGGAGGATTGGCCAGGGTAAAGACTTGACAAAGCCAGCAAGCTCCAGAGTCTCGCCCATTGTAAGTCTCCGATGTGCGGGCTGAATCGATGGTGGCCCCTGAAATGCACATGCAAAGCAGCTGCCTAGGACACTCCAAGAACTAGGAGAAGCAGTGAGCTAGCCGGGATCTCTGAGGCTGCAAGCCCACCTACGCGTCCTTCTGGGGAGGCCCATACACCAGCCCAGTGCCCGCACACTTTCCAAAGGCCTACCTGTGCTTTTCAGAGCCCAGTCAGCCATCTCAAGATACTTGGCCCCTATGCGCTCAAGAGCTGCCCGGGTCAACGCGAGAAGGGCCTGAGGAAAACATTGCAAGGGCAGAGATGGAAATGAACACAGAGCATGAGAGCAGCTCCTCAATGGGCACGCCTGCATGAACACTAAGTGCGAGCCAAGGGCAGCCGCGCAGTGCGTCTGCCTAGGGCAGCTCCCGGTGGGGAATGGTGCCACAGCTTTTGGTGAGCGCTTTGTGACGAGTCAAGGGGGCAGGGCAGGAGAACAGCAGTCTCCAGAGCCGCAGTGCAGACCTCGCTCAGCTCCCCGCTGCCCCAAGGAGCCCTGAGAGCCACCTTTGCCACGGGCAGCAAGAGGGCACAGTCACTCTGAAAGGGCCAAGAGCAAGCAGCAGCGGGGAGCCTCCAAACGAGAGCAAGGCCTGGCATCAAATGACAGCCTCTTTACCTCTCTCTTCTCAGTGGCCATCTCCCTCTCCTCCAAGACGTCTTCCACGGAGCGCAGGATGGCCTCTTGTTCGTGCCTTATCTCTTCATGCAGGCGAGTCACCTGCTTTTCTAGAAGCTCCCGCTCTCTCGTTTTCTCCTTGAGCAACCCCAACGTGTTGCTAAAGACAAAGGGAAAGCGGGTCTTGTGCAGCAGCTGTGCAGCCCCTGCAGGCAGCTCCCCAATGCACTCGCAAGCACGCTGCCCCCTTTTGTCCCCATCCCCTTCCCTCTCTCGCATTAACAAAGGCTTCCCTTGCAGTCTGAGCACAGGCGGCAGCCTGCAGCCCTGCCTGTTTTTCCATTGAAACCGCTGCGGGCCAAGGAAGCACTCTTACCTGAGAGCTGAGAGCTCAGCTTCAGGCACGCCGGCCTTCTCCTGAAACACAAAGACCCTCCGTGAGAGCAAGTCCCACGAGCAGCGTGGGCACTTCCCACGGGAGCCTTCCCTGGGAGGCAGAGGCAGCAGGGGCTGCTGCTTTCCAGCACTCTGGAGCAAGGCAGAGCAGTGAGGCCTCTCAGCAGCCAGTGTCTTGGGGCAGCCCATTTCCTCCTGGAGCACTTGCAGGCTCCAGGAGCTAAGGCAAGAGCAAAGGCACCTCCTGCCCAAGGTCTCTCGTCTGCTGCCTATCAAGCTACAGAGCTGGCTCCAGTGGGGAGATCTTGGCCTCACAGCTCATTCAACAGCTATGCAGGCACAATGACAAGCACAAGCATCTCCACAAGTCCCTCTCCCGCGCTGATCTCTGTGAGGACAAGTCCTGCAAAGCTGCACCACATTCCGAACTTTTGTAGAGGGGGCAGGAGCTCCGCTCTTCGGCCTTCTCCACACTTTTCTTTCCCACAACAAGAGGCACGTACCAGCAGCACTCCCTCTTTGCACTTCGTCTTGGCGAGGAGCAAGCCCCAGCAGTAAACGCCAACTGCAAGCCACCATATCAAGAGTCAGTTCTACTAAGGAGGTTTCTAATGGTCCCCGCAGCCACATTTCCTCCTCCCACACCAAGGGGCGAGAGCTTGGCTTGCAGAGCTGGAGCTGCATCCAGAGCAAAAGGAGGATGTGGCCCCGACCTCTGGAGCACCCTCCGCACATAAGAGCCTGGGGAATGCAGACACATGGCAGCCACAGCCCCACACCCTAGGAAGCCCTGTGCTACTGAGGCAGAGAAAATGCACCAGCCCATGGATATTTCTGCACAAACATTCCATCCCAAGAGCTTCTGAAGCAGGGAGGCACCTCTAGCCATAATGCTCCTATGCACTCCACTCTTTCATACTGCCTGAACCCATGGAAGGCAGGAGGCAGGCTGTGCTCCCCCTAACTGACCCGCCCTGGCATTCCCAGCTTCCCATCTTGGAGATCACAGGATCTACCGCCTCTCCCTCCCCCTCAAAGCTGCCCTCCAGCATGCCTGGGCAGCTCCAAAACATGGTTGGTCAGCACTGCTCACCAGCAAACACTGGGGCCAGCAGGAGAAGGACCTTGATGAGCCTTCTGCCACCCCGAGGTGAGGAGATGCATGGCCTGCAGGAGAAGGAATGCAGGTGTTCTCCCAGCCTAAAGCTGAGCTTTGGTGTCCCGCTCTAGTGCCTGGGGGCTCCACTTCCGTCAGGTTTCCCAGTGCGGCAGGACGGAGAAGCCCCGCGGCCTTCAGGAAGCTCTGCGGTGGAGCAGCCCTCCCTGTGCGCGCTGAGGCAGATGAAGACCTCTGGCTTGCACACACACAGTCCCTGCCAGGTGTCGCGTTCTGGCCCGACACAGTGTGGCGCCCCTGGGCTCTCCCAAGGAGAACGGGCTGTGCCTGGTGCCCTGAAAGGCTCTGCTGGGCTGCCTGGCTCCCCAGGCTGGAGGGCAGTGCTGCCCACAGCCCAGTGCTCAGGAGCGCTCTGGCCCCACCAAGGACGCTGCCAGGAGGCACACAGGGCTTCTGCTCTTCTCCCTCCCTGCTCTTTGGGCCCCATTGCACCCACCGGACCAGACCGGCTGGCATCTCTGCTCTGCTCCAGGAAAGCTTCCAGCAAGAGAGAAAAGGTCGCTGATCTGCAAAGACACCAACGTCTCTTCCCAAGCACTTGCTGGCCTCTGCAAACCTGTTCACTCGCAGAGCTACAGCCCTCTGCGCACTGGCCTTTTATGTAGGGCAGCTGAGGATGAGGTCACAAGAGCCAAGTGCTGTGAGGGCAGGGGCCACCTGTGATGACCTGCGCAGAGGGGCCTTAGCGCAGAGTGAGGCCGCAGTCTGTGGCCTCTGTGTGGCTCTGCTGCAGCCTCTGCAGTCCCCTCTCAGCCTTCTCTTCTCCAGGCTGAACAGGCCCAGCCCTCTCCGTCTTTCTCTTTCCTCATAGGGCAGATGTTCCAGGCCTCTAATCATCCTTGTAGCCCTGTGCTGGACTCTCTCCAGCAGCTCCACATCCCTCTTGTCCTGTGGGGCCCAGAACTGGACACAATACTCCAGATGTGGCCTCACCAAGGCTGAGTAGAGGGGCAGGATCCCCTCCCTCGACCTGCTGGAGACGCTCTTCTTAATGCACCCCAGGATCCCATTGGCCTTCTTGGCCACAAGGGCACACTGCTGCCTCATGGTCAACTTGTCGTCCACCATGACACCCAGGTCCCTCTCTGCAGAGCTGCTCTCCAGAAAGTCAGTCCCCAGCCTGTACTGGTGTCTGGGGTTATTCCTCCCCAGGTGCAGGATCTTGCACTTGGCTTTGTTGAATTGCATGAGGTTTTTCACCGCCCAGTTGTCCAGTCTGTCCAGGTCCCTCTGGATGGCAGCGCAGCCCTCTGGGGTATCGGCTACTCCTCCCAGTTTCGTGTCATCAGCAAACTTGCTGAGGGAGCACTCTGTGCCTTCATCCAGGTCATTGATGAATAAATTGAACAGGACTGGACCAAGGACTGACCCCTGAGGGACACCGCTAGCTACAGGCCTCCAACTAGATTCTGCACTGCTGATCACCACCCTCTGAGCTCTGCCATCCAGCCAGTTCCTAATCCCCCTCACTGTGCACTCATCTATCCCACACTTCCAGAGCTTACCCAGGAGGATGTTGTGAGGGATGGTGTCAAAAGCCTTGGTGAAGTCGAGATAGACGACATCCACCGCTCTCCCCTCATCTATCCAGCTGGTCGTTACATCATAGAAGGCTATCAGATTAGTCAAGCAAGATTTCCCCTTGGTGAATCCATGCTGACTACTCTTGAGCACCTCCTTGTCCTCCATGTGCCCGGAGACAACAGCCAGTATGAGCCGTTCCATCACTTTTCCGGGGACGGAGGTGAGACTGACTGGCCTGTAGTTGCCTGGCTCCTCCTTCTTGCCTTTTTTGAAGACTGCCGTGACACTGGCCTTCTTCCAGTCTTCCGGCACCTCCCCACATCTCCAGGATCTTACAAAGATGATGGAGAGTGGCCTAGCTATGACCTCTGCCAGCTCACGCAGCACTCTGGGGTGCATCCCATCAGGGCCCATGGATTTGTGGATATCGAGGTTCCTTAGGTGCTCTCTGACCCAATCTTCCTCTACCCAGGGCAAGTCTTCCTCTCCCCCGGCTTCTTCTCTTGTCCCTAGGGCCTGGAGCTCTAAAGGGCTGCCCTTGGTAAACACCGAAGCAAAGAAGGCATTCAGCAACTCTGCTTTTTTGTGTTATTTGTAACCAGGGTGCCCATCTCGTCCACCAGCGGACCCAGCCGGCTAGGCTGGCCGCCTGTTCATGCAACCCTCCTGTGTGCTGCCCACAGGGCCCCACGCTGGCAGTGCTGCTCTGCGGCGCAGTGGGCTGAGAGGCCACAAGGTGACTCCTCTATGACCAAGGTGGTCAGGGCACACCCAGCTGGCCCAGCGTCAATGCACCTGGCAACACCCTGGCCAGGCTCTGTGGCTGTGGAGGACGAACGGAGCAATCAGCGGGCATTTCACATTGCTCAGGATGTGTTCGGCGGTGCCATTACACCCATCCCACTGCCTCTCCTGAGAGTGCGGAGCCCTCATTTGGTGCATTCCTAGGTTTGGTCCTTTAGTTTTGGGTGACATTTGGTTTAAGGAGTGTTCACTCATTCATCCCTGGCAAACACTACCCATGGAGAAGCCCTCTGCTCCTCCGGTGACTCCTTACTCCCTTCCTGAAGCATGGGCATATTTCCTCAGCCTTATATCATGTGGGACAGCCCCAGCAGAAACCTCTTGATCACTCCCTCTCTCCAGAGCCACTGGGCATCTCTAACTGAGGGCTCAGCACAAGAGAGATCTGGAACTTCTAGAGAGGGTCCAGTGCGGAGCAACAATGATGGTTTAAGGGATTGGAGCATCTGTTGTACGAGGAAAGACTACTAAGTGATCGAGGCCTGTTTACCCTCTAGAAAAGACTGAGAGGAGATCTGATCAATATGTATAAAAACCTGAGGGGAGAATGTAAAGAAGATGGGGACAAACTCTTCTCGGTGGCCAGGGACAGGACAAGGGGTAATGGATATAAATGAAAACACAGGAAGTTCCATCTCCATGTGAGGAAGAACTTCTTTCTTGGGAGGGTGTCAGAGCCCTGGAACAGGCTGCCCAGAGAGGCTGTGGAGTTTCCTTCTCTGGAGATCTTCAAACCTGCCTGGATGCCACCCTGTGCCACGTGCCCTGGGTGTCCCTGCTGGGGCAGGGGGGTTGGACTAGGTGATCTCTGGAGGTGCCTTCCAACACCAGCCATTCTGTGATTCTGTGAGGCCAGCCCTGTCCTCATGCCAGTTTACCATCTGTGCCCTTCCTCCCAGCACTGCAGAGGGAAAAGGAGGTGACTAACTGATGCACACATCCCCCAGTAGATTATGTCCACTCCATATGTGAAAGGACTCTTTAACATTCAGAAACCCACTTTGCTCATGTTTGCAAAATGATCATTGGAGCAATCGGATGAAAAAGTTTTGCACTTATACCTCCCTCAGGTGACAACCACATTCACAAGTTCCTCTAAGAATGAAACTGGACTGAGCTGGGGCAGAGGAGTTCACTTTCACAGTAAAGATTTCCAAATTCTTTTCTCTCTGCCCTGAGAGAGATAGAGAAAATGATGGAGAGAGCAACATGGTTTGCGAGTCGCTTGGTGAGCACAGCAAGGAGAGAAATGCTCTGGAGAAGCTGTGCTTTCCAAGAGGACAGCATGCACCTTGACAGCACAGAGAAGCAGTCAGGGCTCCTAAAGATGGTTCTCCTGAAAGGAGAGTCAGCTCATTCCCCAGCCTGGTCAGAAGGGGACCGTGGCTGCTCACTGCCATGAAGACAGCACCATGCAGGACACTCGGGGCTGGTGTCTTTTTTACAACTGAACACCACCAACAGGGCTGAGAGCAACCTCAGCGTGTGTCTTCAGGCCAGTTTCAGCCTACAGACAAGACTAACATCATCGTCTTGACCTTGTGAGGCTTTGTCTGACCTGCTCCTTAGAATGTGCAAGCAGAGAGACACCCCTGGACAGGGAGCTGCCTCTGTGAGGCTTCTGGAAGGCAGGAAGGAGCACACACAGGATGGGATGGGATCTATGAGCACTGGTACGTGCCTCTTGTTGTGGGAAAGAAAAGTGTGCTGAAGGCCGTAGAGCCTCCAACTCCAAATCCAGGCCTCCAACTAGACTCGGCACCACTGATCACCACCCTCTGAGCTCTGCCATCCAGCCAGTTCCTAATCCACCTCACTGTGCACTCATCTATCCCACACTTACGGAGCTTGCCCAGGAGGATGTTGTGAGGGATGGTGTCGGAAGCCTTGGTGAAGTCGAGATAGATGACACCCACCGCTCTCCCCTCATCTATCCAGCCGGTCATTCCATCATAGAAGGCTATCAGATTAGTCAAGCAAGATTTCCCCTTGGTGAATCCATGCTGACTAGTCTTGAGCACCTTCTTGTCCTCCATGTGCCCAGAGACAACAGCCAGTATGAGCCATTCCATCACTTTTCCGGGGATGGAGGTGAGGCTCACTGGATGTAGCTGCCTGTGTCCTTCTTCTTGCCTTTTTGGAAGACTGGCGTGACATTGGCCTTCTTCCAGTCCTAAGATCTCACAACCAGAGGCAGCTCTGTGGCTTGATAAGGCAGCAGACGAGAGGTCTTGGGCAGCCGACGAGAGGCCTTGGGCAGGAGGTGCCTTTGCTCTTGCCTTAGCTCCTGGAGCCTGCAAGTGCTCCAGGAGGAAATGGGCTGCCCCAAGACACTGGCTGCTGAGAGGCCTCACTCCTCTGCCCTGCTCCAAAGTGCTGGAAAGCAGCAGCCACTGCTGCCTCTGCCTCCTAGGGAAGGCTCCCGTGGGAAGTGCCCACGCTGCTCGTGGGACTTGCTCTCACGGAGGGCCTTTGTGTTGCAGGAGAAGGCCGGCGTGCCTGAAGCTGAGCTCTCAGCTCTCAGGTCAGAACGGTTTCTTTTCCTGCACCTGCGTGAATGGAAAAACAGGCAGGGCTGCAGGGTGCCACCTCTGCTCAGAGTGCAAGGGAAGCCTTTGTTAATGTGGGCACAAATATGAGGCCATCCTGCGCTCCGTGGAAGACGTCCTGGCCCCTGTAGTTCAATTCCTGAGGCAAGCTGCACAAGCTACGCATGCTGAGCACATGAAGAGAGAGGCAGGAGGGCAGCTGGTGCTCTGCAAAGCATGACTCTGCTCTTCCAGGCAGTCTGAGGGCACTTGTTCGCTTCTTTCAAGTCAGTCAGCAGCTTGTTTCAAGTGCAGCATGAGGAAGCAAAAAGCCTCTTGGAAAGGTATCCCCCACAGCTCCTGTGATCCCTCAGCACAGGGATGTGGCACCTTCACTCTGCAGGCGCAGCGAGCCTGCCTCCCGCCTCAGTGCGGCTAAGAGCCGGTTGCGCTTGCACCACTCCTGATAAAAGTTGTTGTCTGCCGGAGGGGAAGGACGGCTCTTGTCTGGCGTGCAGAGGTTTGGACACTCATTGACAGCCCCAGCTCCTCGGCAGGACACAGGGGCGGCCAAGGGTGTCACCCTCCCCATCAGCCCTGCATTGGGAGCAGCAATGGCACAAGCAAATAGAGGCCACTCACCCCATGTGTCCACTGCTCTCATGACCAGCACACCCTTAACTCTGTGTGCAGTCTCTCTGGGCAGCCCCTTCCCCAGGAAAGACCACGAGTCCTGGCCCTGGGGCACGTCAGGGGAGGTGCCGCCTACCCCGAGCTCACACACATAGGGAGAGGTTTTTCATATCTTCCCCAGCACAAGCACACCATTGCTCCTCTGCTATTATTGCAGACGTCCCTGCTCCCCAGAGCCTTTCCCACCTCTGTGTGCCCATGCTAGGCTGGCCAGCTGTTCATGCAACCCTCCTGTGTGCTGCCCACAGGGCCCCACGCTGGTAGTGCTGCTCTGCGGAGCAGTGGGCTGAGAGGCCACAAGGTGACTCCTCACTGGCCACAGTGGTCAGGGCACACAGGGACATCAATTTTTAAGGTTCTTTCCAGAGCCATGGCAGCTCTGGTTAATGACACTGCAACTCTTTTTGCAGCTTCATCCGCTTTCCAATTTCCTCTGGTTACATTGGTTTGTCCAGGCTCGTATGCCTTGCAGGGCATCACTCTTATCTTGAGGTTTATTAACAGCCTCAAGTAGCACCATTAATCTCTTTTGCTGCATTTATGGAGTATCCTTGAGAAGATAACAATCCCCTTTCCTTCCAAATTGCCCAAGTGCGTGTACTACCCCAAAGGTATATTTCAAGTCAAGATAGATATTGGTCCACTTTCCTTCTCCTAACTTCAGAGCCTGTGTTAAAGCAATAAGTTCAGCTTTCTGAGCTGATGTATTTACTGTCAATGCTTTTGCCTCTATTTCTTCTAGGGAGACAATCACACAACCGATCTTCTCTTCTGTTTTCAACCAAACAGCTTCCATCAGTCAAGAACTCCCAGGCTGGATTTTGGAAAGGAGGATCTCTCAGGTCTGAACACCCGGAGCACATGTGTCCAATACTTGCTCATGTACCCTGTAACAAGGTAACAGTAGGCTTTGTACCTTGCCACATACCCTGTTCTTTTGACAAAACATTACCAAAGAGTAGGGTGATGTTTAAAGCCTTGAGGGAGCACGATCCAGGACAGATGCATCCTGCTGTGGGCCTTTCTTATTAAAAGGAAAAAACTTACAACTGTGTTCTTCCCAAATGATACAAAAGAAAGTGTCTTTTAAATCCAATAGTATAAAAGAGGCTTTACACAATTATTGTTCTTAAGAGTAGAAGGCTTAGGTACAACTGGATATACATCAACCACTCTTTAAACGAGAGCCCTTCGAGCTCATCCTCTGATTGTCTTTGTTGTAAAGACTTTGCCCCCGGCTTTAATTCTACTCTTATTGGTGAAATACCACTGGACAGAACCCTCCAGCTAGCCTCGGCATTGTTGATCACAACCCTCAGAGCTCTGCCATCCAGCCAGTCCTTGATCCACCCACATGGACCTTGAACCAGCCAGTCCTTGAACCACACTTCTGGAGCTTCCCAGATTCCCTATAAAGATGTATGGGAGACAATGGGAATGAGGAGCTTACTTAAGACCTGCTTTACAAACACGTTCTCCTGCTTGCTTCTGTGACTTTCATCACTGCAGTCAGCAGCTACTCCAGCAATGGGCAGATCTCCTGTCCTGTCTCCCTTAAGCTTTACCTAAAGAAAGGCCAAGGAGCAATCGAGACCCCTTCCCCTCCACGGGTCCACGGGATTTCAGGCAGCCGTCCCCCCAGCACCTCCAAATCCTCCTTCCAGATAGCGTATCGGAGGAGACCCACATGTAAAGCTGGTGACGAACAAGCCAGAGCATTGCAAATGCTGAGCGAGGGCAGTACCTGTGCAGAGGATAAAGATGTTGCTCGCAAGGGCCCTTGTCCCCGAGTCGCAAGGCAGACAAGCCGCAGCTTCTTTGCAAGCAGCCTGCATGGGGCAAGGGCTTCCCAGTGTGTTTTCTGCCAGTGGGGGGACTGCGCACGCCTGGGCTCTGCAGGCATCATGCACACAGCCAAGGGGGCTCCCAGCACTTGCCCTCACAGCCACGGTCATAAGCTTGTTCCCAGAGGACTGGGAACTGACCTCTGTTAGCAAATGATCATGGTAGCCCAGTGCTGGGCAGAGCTGCAGCAGCTTCATGTCCCTGCTACTGCTGAGGGGGGTAAATATGTGCTTGCTCTGCCCTCAACAACCCTAGGAAGCCAAGGCAGGGGCAGCAGTGCAGAAGCCGCAGGAATGCTGCTCTCAACAACAGCACATGGCTGTGCTCAACCACGGCACATGGCAAGCTCCAGACTCTCACACACTCTAAGTCTCTGCCCTGTTGCCTGCACCAAAGACAAGAGCCGTCCTTCCCCTCCGGCAGACAGCTCCTTTTATCAGGAGTGGTGCAAGCGCAACTGGCTCTTAGCGGCACTGAGGTGGGAGGCAGGCTGGCTGCGCCTGCAGAGTGAAGGTGCCACATCCCTGTGCTGAGGGATCACAGGAGCTGTGGGGGATACCTTTCCAAGAGCCTCCTGCCCTCCTGCCTCTCTCTTCATGTGCTCAGCATGCGTAGCTTGTGCAGCTTGCCTCAGGAATTGAACTCCAGGGGCCACGCATAACACCAATGTGAAATGACACACGACTGACTCCTTTATTTTGGTTCACAGGACCTCTCTGCTCTCCTGGCTCAGCTGGAACCTCTGAGCTGCCATTATCCCATGAACCTGCAGTCGGTAAAGGCAGGTGTACTCGCGCTTCCCCCAGTTGCTCTGCACCTGGAATTTGATGAACTGGAAGGCTCTGGGAAGCTGCTTCTGTAAAGGAAACGTGGGGAGCCATCATTACTCACTTGTAAAGAACAAGAGCACAGCATAGTGCTGTTCTTTGCCAGAGCTAGCCCTGCTGGGAAGCAAAAAGTATCCCTGGGCCAGGAGGCAGCCACAGTTCCCAAGGCAGAGCCACCAGGCACAGGACTCTCTGGGTCACACTCTGCTGCCCAAGCCCTTGCAGACAAACTCAGCTCCCTCCTTGCGTGGTGCCCACACGCACTCACAGTACCTTGAGGTGGAAGGTCTGAACCGCCTCTTGCTCCACATCATATGCAAAAAGCCCCAGGAGCTCTTCTTCTGGCCCTTCCTCATCCACACCCTTAAAAGCAACCGACAAGGGCAGCCGGTCACGCTCAAGCAGAGCCAAAGGAGAAGAGCCCGCTCAGTCACCATTGGGAAGCCTGCATTATGTCCCACTCCTCTAGCAACAGCTGGGAATTGTGGCTGTGCATCAGGCGCTATTTTAGCCAGTGCTCCAAGACCCCGACACCCAGAAAGCACAACGCTGGAGAGGCCAAACCGCACCGGAGCTCCCCACATGGCCCATGCAGGACACGCTGCCCTGTAGCAACAAGGCCGCCCTTCTCGGAGAGGAGGCGCCAAGACAACGAGGCCTCCCTTGGCCCTTCCCTCCCGGCAGGTGCAAAGCAGAGACTTACAAAGACGGCAAAATCTTTGGGGGCGCTGCTCACTTCCCCAGATGGAGACACCGCCTTTGAGATGTGCTCCACTGTGACAGCCACTGGCCAGATGTGCTGCGGCAGACGTATGACCACATGGCCCTCCGCTCCTTGGAAAGCCCAGCATTGACCAGGGGAGGTCTTTGGCTGCAAACAGAAAGCAGCCTCCTTCAGCGACAAGGCCCTCCAAGACCCACAGTGGCACACTGGGGGCTGTGCAAGAAGCGCACACCTGGGTCTGGCGTGGTGCATGGAGAGGCACACAAGGAGCGCAAAGGGGAAGGAGGACACTGGCCACCTGTGCTCAGCAGACCAAAACCCTCAGTAGGAAACAACTCAGAGCGAGTGCCTTCCCAAAAGACGCTCTCATTTTGCACGCCACTGAGAGAGAGCACAGGGCTCCCTAGTGGAGACCACGCCAGAGCCTTCAAAGCCTGAGGTAGTGGCAAGGCCCATACGAGCCCCCCTCAAGGGCTCATATGAGCCCCCACACTTCCTTCAAGAGGACAGACCCCAGCAGGCCCTCCTCAACCTCCCTCTCTCAAAAAGGGGGCCCTCACGTGAAGGGAGCAAAATGCAGCTGCCAAGGACCAGGTCCCCAGAAAAATGCCACCAACACTTGTGGGCATCTTGCTGCTGTTGGCTTCAGCCCTGTCTCCTCCCAGGCGGGAGTGCTGTGGCCAAGGGCACGTGGTGGTCAGGAAGAGGGGCAGTGCAGTAGGACTCAGTGAGCCTGGGGCTGTGAAGGGAGGTGCTTGGCCTTGGTGCCGCGGCTAGAAACAAGGAACTGCCTCGGACGTCCTGCATGCTCTCCACGCTGTTACCTGCAAAATGGTGTCCGGAGGATTGGCCAGGGTAAAGACTTGACAAAGCCAGCAAGCTCCAGAGTCTCGCCCACTGTAAGTCTCCGATGTGCGGGCTGAATCGATGGTGGCCCCTGAAATGCACATGCAAAGCAGCTGCCTAGGACACTCCAAGAACTAGGAGAAGCAGTGAGCTAGCCGGGATCTCTGAGGCTGCAAGCCCACCTACGCGTCCTTCTGGGGAGGCCCATACACCAGCCCAGTGCCCGCACACTTTCCAAAGGCCTACCTGTGCTTTTCAGAGCCCAGTCAGCCATCTCAAGATACTTGGCCCCTATGTGCTCAAGAGCTGCCCGGGTCAAAGCGAGAAGGGCCTGACGAAAACATTGCAAGGGCAGAGATGGAAATGAACACAGAGCATGAGAGCACCTCCTCAATGGGCACGCCTGCATGAACACTAAGTGCGAGCCAAGGGCAGCCGCGCAGGGCGTCTGCCTAGGGCAGCTCCCGGTGGGGAATGGTGCCACAGCTTTTGGTGAGCGCTTTGTGACGAGTCAAGGGGGCAGGGCAGGAGAACAGCAGTCTCCAGAGCCGCAGTGCAGACCTCGCTCAGCTCCCCGCTGCCCCAAGGAGCCCTGAGAGCCACCTTTGCCACGGGCAGCAAGAGGGCACAGTCACTCTGAAAGGGCCAAGAGCAAGCAGCAGCGGGGAGCCTCCAAACGACAGCAAGGCCTGGCATCAAATGACAGCCTCTTTACCTCTCTCTTCTCAGTGGCCATCTCCCTCTCCTCCAAGACGTCTTCCACGGAGCGCAGGATGACCTCATGTTCGTGCCCTATCTCTTCATGCAGGCGAGCCACCTGCTTTTCTAGAAGTTCCCGCTCTCTCGTTTTCTCCTTGAGCAACCCCAACGTGTTGCTAAAGACAAAGGGAAAGCGGGTCTTGTGCAGCAGCTGTGCAGCCCCTGCAGGCAGCTCCCCAATGCACTCGCAAGCACGCTGCCACCTTCTTGTCCCCATCCCCTTGCCTCTCTCGCATTAACAAAGGCTTCCCTTGCACTCTGAGCACAGGCGGCAGCATGCAGCCCTGCCTGTTTCTCCATTCAAGCAGGTGCGGGCCAAGGAAGCGCTCTGACCTGAGAGCTGAGAGCTCAGCTTCAGGCACGCCGGCCTTCTCCTGCAACACAAAGGCCCTCCGTGAGAGCAAGTCCCACGAGCAGCGTGGGCACTTCCCACGGGAGCCTTCCCTGGGAGGCAGAGGCAGCAGGGGCTGCTGCTTTCCAGCACTCTGGAGCAAGGCAGAGCAGTGAGGCCTCTCAGCAGCCAGTGTCTTGGGGCAGCCCATTTCCTCCTAGAGCACTTGCAGGCTCCAGGAGCTAAGGCAAGAGCAAAGGCACCTCCTGCCCAAGGTCTCTCGTCTGCTGCCTATCAAGCTACAGAGCTGGCTCCAGTGGGGAGATCTTGGCCTCACAGCTCATTCAACAGCTATGCAGGCACAATGACAAGCACAAGCATCTCCACATGTCCCTCTCCCGCGCTGATCTCTGTGAGGACAAGTCCTGCAAAGCTGCACCACATTCCGAACTTTTGTAGAGGGGGCAGGAGCTCTGCTCTTCGGCCTTCTCCACACTTTTCTTTCCCACAACAAGAGGCACGTACCAGTAGCCCGTCCTCTTGGCACTTGGTCTTGGCGAGGAGCAAGCCCCAGCAGTAAACGCCAACTGCAAGCCACCATATCAAGAGTCACTTCTACTAAGGAGGTTTCTAATGGTCCCCGCAGCCACATTTCCTCCTCCCACACCAAGGGGCGAGAGCTTGGCTTGCAGAGCTGGAGCTGCATCCAGAGCAAAAGGAGGATGTGGCCCCGACCTCTGGAGCACCCTCCGCACATAAGAGCCTGGGGAATGCAGACACATGGCAGCCACAGCCCCACACCCTAGGAAGCCCTGTGCTACTGAGGCAGAGAAAATGCACCAGCCCATGGATATTTCTGCACAAACATTCCATCCCAAAAGTTTCTGAAGCAGGGAGGCACCTCTAGCCATAATGCTCCTATGCACTCCACTCTTTCATACTGCCTGAACCCATGGAAGGCAGGAGGCAGGCTGTGCTCCCCCTAACTGACCCGCCCTGGCATTCCCAGCTTCCCATCTTGGAGATCACAGGATCTACCGCCTCTCCCTCCCCCTCAAAGCTGCCCTCCAGCATGCCTGGGCAGCTCCAAAACATGGTTGGTCAGCACTGCTCACCAGCAAACACTGGGGCCAGCAGGAGAAGGACCTTGATGAGCCTTCTGCCACCCCGAGGTGAGGAGATGCATGGCCTGCAGGAGAAGGAATGCAGGTGTTCTCCCAGCCTAAAGCTGAGCTTTGGTGTCCCGCTCTAGTGCCTGGGGGCTCCACTTCCGTCAGGTTTCCCAGTGCGGCAGGACGGAGAAGCCCCGCGGCCTTCAGGAAGCTCTGCGGTGGAGCAGCCCTCCCTGTGCGCGCTGAGGCAGATGAAGACCTCTGGCTTGCACACACACAGTCCCTGCCAGGTGTCGCGTTCTGGCCCAACACAGTGTGGTGCCCCTGGGCTCTCCCAAGGAGAACGGGCTGTGCCTGGTGCCCTGAAAGGCTCTGCTGGGCTGCCTGGCTCCCCAGGCTGGAGGGCAGTGCTGCCCACAGCCCAGTGCTCAGGAGCGCTCTGGCCCCACCAAGGACGCTGCCAGGAGGCACACAGGGCTTCTGCTCTTCTCCCTCCCTGCTCTTTGGGCCCCATTGCACCCACCGGACCAGACCGGCTGGCATCTCTGCTCTGCTCCAGGAAAGCTTCCAGCAAGAGAGAAAAGGTCGCTGATCTGCAAAGACACCAACGTCTCTTCCCAAGCACTTGCTGGCCTCTGCAAACCTGTTCACTCGCAGAGCTACAGCCCTCTGCGCACTGGCCTTTTATGTAGGGCAGCTGAGGATGAGGTCACAAGAGCCAAGTGCTGTGAGGGCAGGGGCCACCTGTGATGACCTGCGCAGAGGGGCCTTAGCGCAGAGTGAGGCCGCAGTCTGTGGCCTCTGTGTGGCTCTGCTGCAGCCTCTGCAGTCCCCTATCAGCCTTCTCTTCTCCAGGCTGAACAGGCCCAGCCCTCTCAGTCTTTCTCTTTCCTCATAGGGCAGATGTTCCAGGCCTCTAATCATCCTTGTAGCCCTGTGCTGGACTCTCTCCAGCAGCTCCACATCCCTCTTGTCCTGTGGGGCCCAGAACTGGACACAATACTCCAGATGTGGCCTCACCAGGGCTGAGTAGAGGGGCAGGATCCCCTCCCTCGACCTGCTGGAGACGCTCTTCTTAATGCACCCCAGGATCCCATTGGCCTTCTTGGCCACAAGGGCACACTGCTGCCTCATGGTCACCTTGTCGTCCACCATGACACCCAGGTCCCTCTCTGCAGAGCTGCTCTCCAGAAAGTCAGTCCCCAGCCTGTACTGGTGTCTGGGGTTATTCCTCCCCAGGTGCAGGATCTTGCACTTGGCTTTGTTGAATTGCATGAGGTTTTTCACCGCGCACTTGTCCAGTCTGTCCAGGTGCCTCTGGATGGCAGCGCAGCCCTCTGGGGTATCGGCTACTCCTCCCAGTTCGGTATCATCAGCAAACTCGCTGAGAGAGCACTCTGTGCCTTCATCCAGGTCATTGATGAATAAATTGAACAGGACTGGACCAAGGACTGACCCCTGAGGGACACCGCTAGCTACAGGCCTCCAACTAGATTCTGCACTGCTGATCACCACCCTCTGAGCTCTGCCATCCAGCCAGTTCCTAATCCCCCTCACTGTGCACTCATCTATCCCACACTTCCAGAGCTTACCCAGGAGGATGTTGTGAGGGACGGTGTCAAAAGCCTTGGTGAAGTCGAGATAGACGACATCCACCGCTCTCCCCTCATCTATCCAGCTGGTCGTTACATCATAGAAGGCTATCAGATTAGTCAAGCAAGATTTCCCCTTGGTGAATCCATGCTGACTACTCTTGAGCACCTCCTTGTCCTCCATGTGCCCGGAGACAACAGCCAGTATGAGCCGTTCCATCACTTTTCCGGGGACGGAGGTGAGACTGACTGGCCTGTAGTTGCCTGGCTCCTCCTTCTTGCCTTTTTTGAAGACTGCTGTGACACTGGCCTTCTTCCAGTCTTCCGGCACCTCCCCACATCTCCAGGATCTTTCAAAGATGATGGAGAGTGGCCTAGCTATGACCTCTGCCAGCTCACGCAGCACTCTGGGGTGCATCCCATCAGGGCCCATGGATTTGTGGGTATCAAGGTTCCTTAGGTGCTCTCTGACCCAATCTTCCTCTACCCAGGGCAAGTCTTCCTCTCCCCCGGCTTCTTCTCTTGTCCCTAGGGCCTGGGGCTCTAAAGGGCTGCCCTTGGTAAACACCGAAGCAAAGAAGGCATTCAGCAACTCTGCTTTTTTGTGTTATTTGTAACCAGGGTGCCCATCTCGTCCACCAGCGGACCCAGCCGGCTAGGCTGGCCGCCTGTTCATGCAACCCTCCTGTGTGCTGCCCACAGGGCCCCACGCTGGCAGTGCTGCTCTGCGGTGCAGTGGGCTGAGAGGCCACAAGGTGACTCCTCACTGGCCAAGGTGGTCAGGGCACACCCAGCTGGCCCAGCGTCAATGCACCTGGCAACACCCTGGCCAGGCTCTGTGGCTGTGGAGGACGAATGGAGCAATCAGCGGGCATTTCACATTGCTCAGGATGTGTTTGGCGGTGCCATTACACCCATCCCACTGCCTCTCCTGAGAGTGCGGAGCCCTCATTTGGTGCATTCCTAGGTTTGGTCCTTTAGTTTTGGGTGACATTTGGTTTAAGGAGTGTTCACTCATTCATCCCTGGCAAACACTACCCATGGAGAAGCCCTCTGCTCCTCCGGTGACTCCTTACTCCCTTCCTGAAGCATGGGCATATTTCCTCAGCCTTATATTATGTGGGACAGCCCCAGCAGAAACCTCTTGATCACTCCCTCTCTCCAGAGCCACTGGGCATCTCTAACTGAGGGCTCAGCACAAGAGAGATCTGGAACTTCTAGAGAGGGTCCAGTGTGGAGCAACAATGATGGTTTAAGGGATTGGAGCATCTGTTGTACGAGGAAAGACTACTAAGTGATCGAGGCCTGTTTACCCTCTAGAAAAGACTGAGAGGAGATCTGATCAATATGTATAAAAACCTGAGGGGAGAATGTAAAGAAGATGGGGACAAACTCTTCTCGGTGGCCAGGGACAGGACAAGGGGTAATGGATATAAATGAAAACACAGGAAGTTCCATCTCCATGTGAGGAAGAACTTCTTTCTTGGGAGGGTGTCAGAGCCCTGGAACAGGCTGCCCAGAGAGGCTGTGGAGTTTCCTTCTCTGGAGATCTTCAAACCTGCCTGGATGCCACCCTGTGCCACGTGCCCTGGGTGTCCCTGCTGGGGCAGGGGGGTTGGACTAGGTGATCTCTGGAGGTGCCTTCCAACATCAGCCATTCTGTGATTCTGTGAGGCCAGCCCTGTCCTCATGCCAGTTTACCATCTGTGCCCTTCCTCCCAGCACTGCAGAGGGAAAAGGAGGTGACTAACTGATGCACACATCCCCCAGTAGATTATGTCCACTCCATATGTGAAAGGACTCTTTAACATTCAGAAACCCACTTTGCTCATGTTTGCAAAATGATCATTGGAGCAATCGGATGAAAAAGTTTTGCACTTATACCTCCCTCAGGTGGCAACCACATTCACAAGTTCCTCTAAGAATGAAACTGGACTGAGCTGGGGCAGAGGAGTTCAGTTTCACAGTAAAGATTTCCAAATTCTTTTCTCTCTGCCCTGAGAGAGATAGAGAAAATGATGGAGAGAGCAACATGGTTTGCGAGTCGCTTGGTGAGCACAGCAAGGAGAGAAATGCTCTGGAGAAGCTGTGCTTTCCAAGAGGACAGCATGCACCTTGACAGCACAGAGAAGCAGTCAGGGCTCCTAAAGATGGTTCTCCTGAAAGGAGAGTCAGCTCATTCCCCAGCCTGGTCAGAAGGGGACCGTGGCTGCTCACTGCCATGAAGACAGCACCATGCAGGACACTCGGGGCTGGTGTCTTTTTTGCAACTGAACACCACCAACAGGGCTGAGAGCAACCTCAGCGTGTGTCTTCAGGCCAGTTTCAGCCTACAGACAAGACTAACATCATCGTCTTGACCTTGTGAGGCTTTGTCTGACCTGCTCCTTAGAATGTGCAAGCAGAGAAACACCCCTGGACAGGGAGCTGCCTCTGTGAGGCTTCTGGAAGGCAGGAAGGAGCACACACAGGATGGGATGGGATCTATGAGCACCAACCAGGAAAATATATTGCGACAGAGAAACAGCTCTCAGCAGGGACCGCTCCAGGCAGCAGAGACGGGCGAGCCACGAGAGGGAACTTCTCCCAGGGCCATTATGGGCATATGGAGCTGAGCAAGTCCTGGTCAGTCCCTGCAGTGCCAGCAGCGCAGTTCTCCCTGCACAAACCTCCCAGTAGCAGGGGACCATCCAGAGGCATCCCCATGTTTGCACGTGCTAAGGAGCAGGCCAGAGAAACGCTGACGCAGCAGCCAAGGGGAAGCTGGTGCTATCTATGGACGAAGGGATGGATGAAGAGACCCAGCTGAACTCATGAACTTCTTTGTCCCTTGTGCTCCCTCTTCCTGGGAAATGTGCACTGGAATAAATTGCCATTGCACACACGGTGTTCTTGGCTCTTGGGGACGGGTTTCACTATTATCAGTCTCTGTCCCACTGAAGGCAGCTCTGAAGGGCAGTGGAAGGGAAGAAAAGCAGCAGGTCTTGCCGACCCCGCGGCTGCTCCCCCGCGCCCAGCACGGCCCCCACAGGGCAGCCGGGAGCACCACGGGCACCTGCGGCCGGGCCTCGCACTGCTCGGGCACATGGGGGAGCTGCCCCGAGGCGCCACCATCCCCGCGCTGCTGCCCACAACATGGCGCCCACCGCTGGCGGGGGAGGGCAGGGAGGGCAAGGGCGGGAAGGGGAGAGGCTACGCACGGCTCACACAGGGCAGTGCTGTTGCCATGGCATCGCCCTAGTGCTGCCCTCCTATTGGCCGGCAAGGGCAGGAGGGGGCCCTCAGCCAGCCAATGGGAGCGCAGCAGGTGCCCACGGCAGCCTGGGGCCCAGGGGAGTCGCCCTGTGAGGCCACCGGGCAGAGGCAGCTGGGCCCGCGGGGCGGGAGGCTCTGACACTGCTGGGGCCAGGCCCGTGCTCTGGCCTTGCCCTGAGTCTTTGGCTCCCCAAGGGTCGTTTGGCTGCACTGAGGCCAGTGGGAGGCCATGGGGACACTCAGGGAGGCTGCTCGGGGGCTGTCGCAGCCTTGGGGGAGGCTGGGGCAGTGCCAGGTGGCAGGAGCTGCATGGCTCAGCTGAGTCGCCACATTTCCTCCGAGAGGAGAGATTCCACCAGGCTTGAGGGCCTGCAGGAGGTTCTGCCCTTGCCTCCGTGGCTTGAAAGACTGGCCCCCTGCGGCCACATTCCCCTCCCTCCAGAAAGGGAGCTTTGGTGGGTAGGTGGGAAAAAGCAGGTGCCAAGCACAGGTGTCCCCAAAGATGCCACCAATGCCTGTGGGCCGATTGCCGCTACTTCAAGACAAGGAATGCTCTCCGAACATGCCCTCTTGTGGCTGTAGATGTTTGAGCCCGGTTTTTGGGAGCACAGCGCGGAGATGGCTGGGTTGCCTGATGCCATGGGCAGCGTCTTGCGGCCCCAGGGCAGGGCAGTGTCCTCTGGGCCTTGTGCTCCAGCCCCTGCCCACAGCTGCCCCGTGGCTCTGGGGTTCTCCCACTGTGCCTGGCAGCTCTGGGCAATGGCCAGGCAGGGTCTTCTCTCTGTGCAGCCGGGCTCTGCCCCAAGGGAGGCCTCTGTGCAGGCCTGAAGACCCCACGGGGGCAAGGGGCAGTATCGGGGAGACCTCGTGCTCTGGGCCTGCACGTGCTGGGGAGCTGTGGTGTTTGCTTACAGAGACTCTCTTTTCTCCTGGCTCAGCTGGTCCATCGGGGCTGACATTATGCCACAAACCTGTACTCGATAGAGGTTTGGGTGCTCCCCCAGCTTCTCCACCCTGGTTCCATTTGCTCCCTCCAAAAGAGAACGTGACATGTGCTTGAGGCTGGAGAGAGGCGCTTAGTGTCCAGGTGGAACCCAGATCGATTCCATGTTGTGAGAACTCTCAGGGTGCTCTGTCCAAGCCAGTGCCTCTGGGATTGGGAGCATGACCCCTTGTAGGACCTCTGCAGCCCAGCGGTCCCAGGCTTTTCCTGGAGCTGGCACATACGGACCCTTTCCGTTCAGTGCCTTGTTGCCAGGCCTGAGTTTTTGCCTCCTGTTTTATGCCGGACAAGGAATAGGGCACAGACACACCCTCATCTCCTCCCAGAGAGCACTCAGACACTTTCTGAAGAAGTGGCAATTCTTCAGGTGTCTTCTCACCAGTGCTCTGGACCTGCACACAGTTCCCAGTGGCTTAGTGCTCTGCTTCCAAGTCCACTCAGCTGCTCTCAGCATGCGCAAGTGACAGATGCATTAAAAGAGTAGAGCACAAGTGGTGTCTTTGAAAGCAAGTCCCTGGCACAGGCAGTGAGGGCTCAAAGGAACACATTGGAGGGGTCCAAAGGAACACAGTGGTTGCTGCCCATCGGCTGATGCTTTTCAATAATTCAGAGTGGCACAAGCAGCACCTCATACATGAGGAGCCTCTTCTGCCTCCTGAGGGCCCTCATTGTCCGGCTTCGCAGCTGCTGGTGGGGTTGCAACTGATGTTCTCATCCCACCTTGTTCTGCTACCTGCGTGAAGGGCCTCGGGATACAACTTTTGGAGGGCAGCTTTGAGGGAGAGGGAGAGGCGATAGATCCCGTGATCTCCAAGATGGGAAGCTGGGAATGCCAGGGCGGGTCAGTTAGGGGGAGCACAGCCTGCCTCCTGCCTTCCATGGGTTCAGGCAGTATGAAAGAGTGGAGTACATAGGAGCATTAGGGCTAGAGGTGCCTCCCTGCTTCAGAAACTTTTGGGATGGAATGTTTGTGCAGAAATATCCATGGACTGGTGCATTTTCTCCTGCCTCAGGAGCACAGGGCTTCCTCAGGGCATGGGGCTGTGGCTGCCATGTGTCCGCATTCCCCAGGCTCTTATGTTCGGAGGGTGCTCCAGAGGTCGGGGCCACATCCTCCTTTTGCTCTGGATGCAGCTCCAGCTCTGCTAGGCAAGCTCTCGCCTCTTGGTGTGGGAGGAGGAAATGTGGCTGCGGGGACCATTAGAAACCTCCTTAGTAGAAGTGACTCTTGATATGGTGGCTTGCAGTTGGCGTTTACTGCTGGGGCTTGCTCCTCGCCAAGACCAAGTGCCAAGAGTAAGCACTACTGGTACGTGCCTCTTGTTGTGGGAAAGAAAAGTGTGCTGAAGGCCGTAGAGCCTCCAACTCCAAATCCAGGCCTCCAACTAGACTCGGCACCACTGATCACCACCCTCTGAGCTCTGCCATCCAGCCAGTTCCTAATCCACCTCACTGTGCACTCATCTATCCCACACTTCTGGAGCTTGCCCCCGAGGATGTTGTGAGGGACGGTGTCAAAAGCCTTGGTGAAGTCGAGATAGACGACATCCACCGCTCTCCCCTCATCTATCCAGCCGGTCATTTCATCATAGAAGGCTATCAGATTAGTCAAGCAAGATTTCCCCTTGGTGAATCCATGTTGACTAGTCTTGAGCACCTTCTTGTCCTCCATGTGCCCAGAGACAACAGCCAGTATGAGCCGTTCCATCACTTTTCCGGGGACAGAGGTGAGGCTCACTGGCCTGTAGTTGCCTGGGTCCCCCTTCTTGCCTTTTTGGAAGACTGGCGTGACATTGGCCTTCTTCCAGTCTTAAGATCTCACAACCAGAGGCAGCTCTGTGGCTTGATAAGGCAGCAGACGAGAGGTCTTGGGCAGCAGACGAGAGGCCTTGGGCAGGAGGTGCCTTTGCTCTTGCCTTAGCTCCTGGAGCCTGCAAGTGCTCCAGGAGGAAATGGGCTGCCCCAAGACACTGGCTGCTGAGAGGCCTCACTGCTCTGCCTTGCTCCAGAGTGCTGGAAAGCAGCAGCCCCTGCTGCCTCTGCCTCCCAGGGAAGGCTCCCGTGGGAAGTGCCCACGCTGCTCGTGGGACTTGCTCTCACGGAGGGCCTTTGTGTTGCAGGAGAAGGCCGGCGTGCCTGAAGCTGAGCTCTCAGCTCTCAGGTCAGAGCGCTTCCTTGGCCCGCACCTGCTTGAATGGAGAAACAGGCAGGGCTGCATGCTGCCGCCTGTGCTCAGAGTGCAAGGGAAGCCTTTGTTAATGCGAGAGAGGCAAGGGGATGGGGACAAGAAGGTGGCAGCGTGCTTGCGAGTGCATTGGGGAGCTGCCTGCAGGGGCTGCACAGCTGCTGCACAAGACCCGCTTTCCCTTTGTCTTTAGCAACACGTTGGGGTTGCTCAAGGAGAAAACGAGAGAGCGGGAGCTTCTAGAAAAGCAGGTGACTCGCCTGCATGAAGAGATAGGGCACGAACATGAGGCCATCCTGCGCTCCGTGGAAGACGTCTTGGAGGAGAGGGAGATGGCCACTGAGAAGAGAGAGGGAAAGAGGCTGTCATTCGATGCCAGGCCTTGCTCTCCTTTGGAGGCTCCCCGCTGCTGCTTGCTCTTGGCCCTTTCAGAGTGACTGTGCCCTCTTGCTGCCCGTGGCAAAGGTGGCTCTCAGGGCTCCTTGGGGCAGCGGGGAGCTGAGCGAGGTCTGCACTGCGGCTCTGGAGACTGCTGTTCTCCTGCCCTGCCCCCTTGACTCGTCACAAAGCGCTCACCAAAAGCTGTGGCACCATTCCCCACCGGGAGCTGCCCTAGGCAGACGCCCTGCGCGGCTGCCCTTGGCTCGCACTTAGTGTTCATGCAGGCGTGCCCATTGAGGAGCTGCTCTCATGCTCTGTGTTCATTTCCATCTCTACCCTTGCAATGTTTTCGTCAGGCCCTTCTCGCTTTGACCCGGGCAGCTCTTGAGCACATAGGGGCCAAGTATCTTGAGATGGCTGACTGGGCTCTGAAAAGCACAGGTAAGCCTTTTGAAAGTGTGCGGGCACTGGGCTGCTGTATGGCCCTCCCCAAAAGGATGCGTAGGTGGGCTTGCAGCCTCAGAGATCCCTGCTAGCTCACTGCTTCTCCTAGTTCTTGGAGTGTCCTAGGCAGCTGCTTTGCGTATGCATTTCAGGGGCCACCATCGATAGAGCCCGCACATCGGAGACTTACAGCGGGCGAGACTCTGAATCTTGCTGGCTTTGTCGGGTCTTCTTCACCCTGGCCAGTCCTCCGGACACCATTTTGCAGGTAACAGCGTGGAGAGCATGCAGGACATCCCAGGCAGTTCCTTGTTTCTAGCCGGGGCACCAAGGCCAAGCACCTCCCTTCACAGCCCCAGGCTCACTGAGTCCTACTGCACTGCCCCTCTTCCTGACCACCACGTGCCCTTGGCCACAGCACTCCCGCCTGGGAGGAGACAGGGCTGAAGCCAACAGCAGCAAGCTGCCCACAAGCGTTGGTGGCATTTTTCTGGGGACCTGGTCCTTGACATCTGCATTTTGCTACCTCTACTCAAGGGCCCCCTTTTTGAGAGGGAGAAGTTGAGGAGGGCCTGCTGGGGTCTGTCCCCTTGAAGGAAGTGTGGGGGCTCATATGGGCCCTTGAGGGGGGCTCCTATGGGCCTTGCCACTGCCTCAGGCTTTGAAGGCTCTGGCGTGGTCTCCACTAGGGAGCCCTGTGCTCTCTCTCAGTGGCGTGCAAAATGAGAGCGTCTTTTGGGAAGGCACTCGCTCTGAGATGTTTCCTACTGAGGGTTTTGGTCTGCTGAGCACAGGTGGCCAGTGTCCTCCTTCCCCTTTGCGCTCCTTGTGTGCCTCTCCATGCACCCTGTGAACTGCCCTGTGAGACCACTGGGCAGGGGCGGCTGGGCCCGCGGGGCGGGAGGCTCTGACACTGCTGGGGCCAGGCCCGTGCTCTGGCCTTGCCCTGAGTCTTCGGCTCCCCAAGGGTCGTTTGGCTGCACTGAGGCCAGTGGGAGGCCACGGGGACACTCAGGGAGGCTGCTCGGGGGCTGTCGCACCCTTGGGGGAGGCTGGGGCAGTGCCAGGTGGCAGGAGCTGCATGGCACAACTGAGCCGCCACATTTCCTCCGAGAGGAGAGATTCCACCAGGCTTGAGGGCCTGCAGGAGGTTCTGCCCTTGCCTCCGTGGCTTGAAAGACTCGCCCCCTGTGGCCACATTCCCCTCCCTCCAGAAAGGGAGCTTTGGTGGGTAGGTGGGAAAAAGCAGGTGCCAAGCACAGGCGTCCCCAAAGATGCCACCAATGCCTGTGGGCCGATTGCCGCTACTTCAAGACAAGGAATGATCTCCCGAACATGCCCTCTTGTGGCTGTAGATGTTTGAGCCCGGTTTTTGGGAGCACAGCGTGGAGATGGCTGGGTTGCCTGATGCCATGGGCAGCGTCTTGCGGCCCCAGGGCAGGGCAGTGTCCTCTGGGCCTTGTGCTCCAGCCCCTGCCCACAGCTGCCCCGTGGCTCTGGGGTTCTCCCGCTGTGCCTGGCAGCTCTGGGCAATGGCCAGGCAGGGTCTTCTCTCTGTGCAGCCGGGCTCTGCCCCAAGGGAGGCCTCTGTGAAGGCCTGAAGACCCCATGGGGGCAAGGGGCAGTATCGGGGAGACCTCGTGCTCTGGGCCTGCACGTGCTGGGGAGCTGTGGTGTTTGCTTACAGAACCTCTCTTTTCTCCTGGCTCAGCTGGTCCATCGGGGCTGCCATTATGCCACAAACCTGTACTCGATAGAGGTTTGGGTGCTCCCCCAGCTTCTCCACCCTGGTCCCATTTACACCCTCCAAAAGAGAACGTGGCATGTGCTTGAGGATGGAGAGAGGCGCTTAGTGTCCAGGTGGAACCCAGATGGATCCCATGTGGTGAGAACTCTCAGGGTGCTCTGTCCAAGCCAGTGCCTCTGGGATTGGGAGCATGACCCCTTGTAGGACCTCTGCTGCCCAGCGGTCCCAGGCTTTTCCTGGAGCTGGCACATACAGACCCTTTCTGTTCAGTGCCCTGTTGCTGGGCGTGAGTTTTTGCCTCCTGTTTTATGCCGGACAAGGAATAGAGCACAGACACACCCTCATCTCCTCCCAGAGAGCACTCAGACACTTTCTGAAGAAGTGGCAATTCTTCAGGTGTCTTCTCACCAGTGCTCTGGACCTGCACACAGTTCCCAGTGGGTTAGTGCTCTGCTTCCAAGTCCACTCAGCTGCTCTCAGCATGTGCAAGTGACAGATGCATTAAAAGAGTAGAGCACAAGTGGTGTCTTTGAAAGCAAGTCCCTGGCACAGGCAGTGAGGGCTCAAAGGAACACATTGGAGGGGTCCAAAGGAACACAGTGGTTGCTGCCCATCGGCTGATGCTTTTCAATAATTCAGAGTGGCACAAGCAGCACCTCATACATGAGGAGCCTTTTCTGCCTCCTGAGGGCCCTCATTGTCCAGCCTTGCAGCTGCTGGTGGGGTTGCAACTGATGTTCTCATCCCACCTTGTTCTGCTACCTGCGTGAAGGGCCTCGAGATACAACTTTTGGAGGGCAGCTTTGAGGGAGAGGGAGAGGCGATAGATCCCGTGATCTCCAAGATGGGAAGCTGGGAATGCCAGGGCGGGTCAGTTAGGGGGAGCACAGCCTGCCTCCTGCCTTCCATGGGTTCAGGCAGTATGAAAGAGTGGAGTACATAGGAGCATTAGGGCTAGAGGTGCCTCCCTGCTTCAAAAGCTTTTGGGATGGAATGTTTGTGCAGAAACATCCATGGGCTGGTGCATTTTCTCCTGCCTCAGGAGCACAGGGCTTCCTGAGGGCATGGGGCTGTGGCTGCCATGTGTCCGCATTCCCCAGGCTCTTATGTGCGGAGGGTGCTCCAGAGGTCGGGGCCACATCCTCCTTTTGCTCTGGATGCAGCTCCAGCTCTGCAAGCCAAGCTCTCGCCTCTTGGTGCAGGAGGAGGAAATGTGGCTGCGGGGACCATTAGAAACCTCCTTAGTAGAACTGACTCTTGATATGGTGGCTTGCAGTTGGCGTTTACTGCTGGGGCTTGCTCCTCGCCAAGACCAAGTGCCAAGAGGACGGGCTACTGGTACGTGCCTCTTGTTGTGGGAAAGAAAAGTGTGCTGAAGGCCGTAGAGCCTCCAACTCCAAATCCAGGCCTCCAACTAGACTCGGCACCACTGATCACCACCCTCTGAGCTCTGCCATCCAGCCAGTTCCTAATCCACCTCACTGTGCACTCATCTATCCCACACTTGCGGAGCTTGCCCAGGAGGATGTTGTGAGGGATGGTGTCGGAAGCCTTGGTGAAGTCGAGATAGATGACATCCACCGCTCTCCCCTCATCTATCCAGCCGGTCATTCCATCATAGAAGGCTATCAGATTAGTCAAGCAAGATTTCCCCTTGGTGAATCCATGCTGACTAGTCTTGAGCACCTTCTTGTCCTCCATGTGCCCAGAGACAACAGCCAGTATGAGCCATTCCATCACTTTTCCGGGGATGGAGGTGAGACTGACTGGCCTGTAGTTGCCTGTGTCCTTCTTGTTGCCTTTTTGGAAGACTGGCGTGACATTGGCCTTCTTCCAGTCCTAAGATCTCACAACCAGAGGCAGCTCTGTGGCTTGATAAGGCAGCAGACGAGAGGTCTTGGGCAGCCGACGAGAGGCCTTGGGCAGGAGGTGCCTTTGCTCTTGCCTTAGCTCCTGGAGCCTGCAAATGCTCCAGGAGGAAATGGGCTGCCCCAAGACACAGGCTGCTGAGAGGCCTCACTCCTCTGCCCTGCTCCAAAGTGCTGGAAAGCAGCAGCCACTGCTGCCTCTGCCTCCTAGGGAAGGCTCCCGTGGGAAGTGCCCACGCTGCTCGTGGGACTTGCTCTCACGGAGGGCCTTTGTGTTGCAGGAGAAGGCCGGCGTGCCTGAAGCTGAGCTCTCAGCTCTCAGGTCAGAACGGTTTCTTTTCCTGCACCTGCGTGAATGGAAAAACAGGCAGGGCTGCAGGGTGCCACCTCTGCTCAGAGTGCAAGGGAAGCCTTTGTTAATGTGGGCACGAATATGAGGCCATCCTGCGCTCCGTGGAAGACGTCCTGGCCCCTGGAGTTCAATTCCTGAGGCAAGCTGCACAAGCTACGCATGCTGAGCACATGAAGAGAGAGGCAGGAGGGCAGCTGGTGCTCTGCAAAGCATGACTCTGCTCTTCCAGGCAGTCTGAGGGCACTTGTTCGCTTCTTTCAAGTCAGTCAGCAGCTTGTTTCAAGTGCAGCATGAGGAAGCAAAAAGCCTCTTGGAAAGGTATCCCCCACAGCTCCTGTTATCCCTCAGCACAGGGATGTGGCACCTTCACTCTGCAGGCGCAGCGAGCCTGCCTCCCGCCTCAGTCCCGCTAAGAGCCGGTTGCGCTTGCACCACTCCTGATAAAAGTTGTTGTCTGCCGGAGGGGAAGGACGGCTCTTGTCTGGCATGCAGAGGTTTGGACACTCATTGACAGCCCCAGCTCCTCGGCAGGACACAGGGGCAGCCAAGGGTGTCACCCTCCCCATCAGCCCTGCATTGGGAGCAGCAATGGCACAAGCAAATAGAGGCCACTCACCCCATGTGTCCACTGCTCTCATGACCAGCACACCCTTAACTCTGTGTGCAGTCTCTCTGGGCAGCCCCTTCCCCAGGAAAGACCACGAGTCCTGGCGCTGGGGCACGTCAGGGGAGGTGCCGCCTACCCCGAGCTCACACACATAGGGAGAGGTTTTTCATATCTTCCCCAGCACAAGCACACCATTGCTCCTCTGCTATTATTGCAGACGTCCCTGCTCCCCAGAGCCTTTCCCACCTCTGTGTGCCCATGCTAGGCTGGCCAGCTGTTCATGCAACCCTCCTGTGTGCTGCCCACAGGGCCCCACGCTGGTAGTGCTGCTCTGCGGAGCAGTGGGCTGAGAGGCCACAAGGTGACTCCTCACTGGCCACAGTGGTCAGGGCACACAGGGACATCAATTTTTAAGGTTCTTTCCAGAGCCATGGCAGCTCTGGTTAATGACACTGCAACTCTTTTTGCAGCTTCATCCGCTTTCCAATTTCCTCTGGTTACATTGGTTTGTCCAGGCTCATATGCCTTGCAGGGCATCACTCTTATCTTGAGGTTTATTAACAGCCTCAAGTAGCACCATTAATCTCTTTTGCTGCATTTATGGAGTATCCTTGAGAAGATAACAATCCCCTTTCCTTCCAAATTGCCCAAGTGCGTGTACTACCCCAAAGGTATATTTCAAGTCAAGATAGATATTGGTCCACTTTCCTTCTCCTAACTTCAGAGCCTGTGTTAAAGCAATAAGTTCAGCTTTCTGAGCTGATGTATTTACTGTCAATGCTTTTGCCTCTATTTCTTCTAGGGAGACAATCACACAACCGATCTTCTCTTCTGTTTTCAACCAAACAGCTTCCATCAGTCAAGAACTCCCAGGCTGGATTTTGGAAAGGAGGATCTCTCAGGTCTGAACACCCGGAGCACATGTGTCCAATACTTGCTCATGTACCCTGTAACAAGGTAACAGTAGGCTTTGTACCTTGCCACATACCCTGTTCTTTTGACAAAACATTACCAAAGAGTAGGGTGATGGTTAAAGCCTTGAGGGAGCACGGTCCAGGACAGATGCATCCTGCTGTGGGCCTTTCTTATTAAAAGGAAAAAACTTACAACTGTGTTCTTCCCAAATGATACAAAAGAAAGTGTCTTTTAAATCCAATAGTATAAAAGAGGCTTTACACAATTATTGTTCTTAAGAGTAGAAGGCTTAGGTACAACTGGATATACATCAACCACTCTTTAAACGAGAGCCCTTCGAGCTCATCCTCTGATTGTCTTTGTTGTAAAGACTTTGCCCCCGGCTTTAATTCTACTCTTATTGGTGAAATACCACTGGACAGAACCCTCCAGCTAGCCTCGGCATTGTTGATCACAACCCTCAGAGCTCTGCCATCCAGCCAGTCCTTGATCCACCCACATGGACCTTGAACCAGCCAGTCCTTGAACCACACTTCTGGAGCTTCCCAGATTCCCTATAAAGATGTATGGGAGACAATGGGAATGAGGAGCTTACTGAAGACCTGCTTTACAAACACGTTCTCCTGCTTGCTTCTGTGACTTTCATCACTGCAGTCAGCAGCTCCAGCAATGGGCAGATCTCCTGTCCTGTCTCCCTTAAGCTTTACCTAAAGAAAGGCCAAGGAGCAATCGAGACCCCTTCCCCTCCACGGGTCCGCGGGATTTCAGGCAGCCGTCCCCCCAGCACCTCCAAATCCTCCTTCCAGATAGCGTATCGGAGGAGACCCACATGTAAAGCTGGTGACGAACAAGCCAGAGCATTGCAAATGCTGAGCGAGGGCAGTACCTGTGCAGAGGATAAAGATGTTGCTCGCAAGGGCCCTTGTCCCCGAGTCGCAAGGCAGACAAGCCGCAGCTTCTTTGCAAGCAGCCTGCATGGGGCAAGGGCTTCCCAGTGTGCTTTCTGCCAGTGGGGGGACTGCGCACGCCTGGGCTCTGCAGGCATCATGCACACAGCCAAGGGGGCTCCCAGCACTTGCCCTCACAGCCACGGTCATAAGCTTGTTCCCAGAGGACTGGGAACTGACCTCTGTTAGCAAATGATCATGGTAGCCCAGTGCTGGGCAGAGCTGCAGCAGCTTCATGTCCCTGCTACTGCTGAGGGTAAATATGTGCTTGCTCTGCCCTCAACAACCCTAGGAAGCCAAGGCAGGGGCAGCAGTGCAGAAGCCGCAGGAATGCTGCTCTCAACAACAGCACATGGCTGTGCTCAACCACGGCACATGGCAAGCTCCAGACTCTCACACACTCTAAGTCTCTGCCCTGTTGCCTGCACCAAAGAGAAGAGCCGTCCTTCCCCTCCGGCAGACAGCTCCTTTTATCAGGAGTGGTGCAAGCGCAACTGGCTCTTAGCGGCACTGAGGTGGGAGGCAGGCTGGCTGCGCCTGCAGAGTGAAGGTGCCACATCCCTGTGCTGAGGGATCACAGGAGCTGTGGGGGATACCTTTCCAAGAGCCTCCTGCCCTCCTGCCTCTCTCTTCATGTGCTCAGCATGCGTAGCTTGTGCAGCTTGCCTCAGGAATTGAACTCCAGGGGCCACGCATAACACCAATGTGAACTGACACACGACTGACTCCTTTATTTTGGTTCACAGGACCTCTCTGCTCTCCTGGCTCAGCTGGAACCTCTGAGCTGCCATTATCCCATGAACCTGCAGTCGGTAAAGGCAGGTGTACTCGCGCTTCCCCCAGTTGCTCTGCACCTGGAATTTGATGAACTGGAAGGCTCTGGGAAGCTGCTTCTGTAAAGGAAACGTGGGGAGCCATCATTACTCACTTGTAAAGAACAAGAGCACAGCATAGTGCTGTTCTTTGCCAGAGCTAGCCCTGCTGGGAAGCAAAAAGTATCCCTGGGCCAGGAGGCACCCACAGTTCCCAAGGACGAGCCACCAGGCACAGGACTCTCTGGGTCACACTCTGCTGCCCAAGCCCTTGCAGACAAACTCAGCTCCCTCCTTGCATGGTGCCCACACGCACTCACAGTACCTTGAGGTGGAAGGTCTGAACCGCCTCTTGCTCCACATCATATGCAAAAAGCCCCAGGAGCTCTTCTTCTGGCCCTTCCTCATCCACGCCCTTAAAAGCAACCGACAAGGGCAGCCGGTCACGCTCAAGCAGAGCCAAAGGAGAAGAGCCCGCTCAGTCACCATTGGGAAGCCTGCATTATGTCCCACTCCTCTAGCAACAGCTGGGAATTGTGGCTGTGCATCAGGCGCTATTTTAGCCAGTGCTCCAAGACCCCGACACCCAGAAAGCACAACGCTGGAGAGGCCAAACCGCACCGGAGCTCCCCACATGGCCCATGCAGGACACGCTGCTCTGCAGCAACAAGGCCGCCCTTCTCGGAGAGGAGGCGCCAAGACAACGAGGCCTCCCTTGGCCCTTCCCTCCCGGCAGGTGCAAAGCAGAGACTTACAAAGACGGCAAAATCTTTGGGGGCGCTGCTCACTTCCCCAGATGGAGACACCGCCTTTGAGATGTGCTCCACGGTGACAGCCACTGGCCAGATGTGCTGCGGCAGACGTATGACCACATGGCCCTCCGCTCCTTGGAAAGCCCAGCATTGACCAGGGGAGGTCTTTGGCTGCAAGCAGAAAGCAGCCTCCTTCAGCGACAAGGCCCTCCAAGACCCACAGTGGCACACTGGGGGCTGTGCAAGAAGCGCACACCTGGGGCTGGCATGGTGCATGGAGAGGCACACAAGGAGCGCAAAGGGGAAGGAGGACACTGGCCACCTGTGCTCAGCAGACCAAAACCCTCAGTAGGAAACAACTCAGAGCGAGTGCCTTCCCAAAAGACGCTCTCATTTTGCACGCCACTGAGAGAGAGCACAGGGCTCCCTACTGGAGACCATGCCAGAGCCTTCAAAGCCTGAGGTAGTGGCAAGGCCCATACAAGCCCCCCTCAAGGGCCCATATGAGCCCCCACACTTCCTTCAAGAGGACAGACCCCAGCAGGCCCTACTCAACCTCCCTCTCTCAAAAAGGGGGCCCTCACGTGAAGGGAGCAAAATGCAGCTGCCAAGGACCAGGTCCCCAGAAAAATGCCACCAACACTTGTGGGCAGCTTGCTGCTGTTGGCTTCAGCCCTGTCTCCTCCCAGGCGGGAGTGCTGTGGCCAAGGGCACGTGGTGGTCAGGAAGAGGGGCAGTGCAGTAGGGCTCAGTGAGCCTGGGGCTGTGAAGGGAGGTGCTTGGCCTTGGTGCCGCGGCTAGAAACAAGGAACTGCCTCGGACGTCCTGCATGCTCTCCATGCTGTTACCTGCAAAATGGTGTCCGGAGGATTGGCCAGGGTAAAGACTTGACAAAGCCAGCAAGCTCCAGAGTCTCGCCCACTGTAAGTCTCCGATGTGCGGGCTGAATCGATGGTGGCCCCTGAAATGCACATGCAAAGCAGCTGCCTAGGACACTCCAAGAACTAGGAGAAGCAGTGAGCTAGCCGGGATCTCTGAGGCTGCAAGCCCACCTACGCGTCCTTCTGGGGAGGCCCATACACCAGCCCAGTGCCCGCACACTTTCCAAAGGCCTACCTGTGCTTTTCAGAGCCCAGTCAGCCATCTCAAGATACTTGGCCCCTATGCGCTCAAGAGCTGCCCGGGTCAACGCGAGAAGGGCCTGAGGAAAACATTGCAAGGGCAGAGATGGAAATGAACACAGAGAATGAGAGCAGCTGCTCCTCAATGGGCACGCCTGCATGAACACTAAGTGCGAGCCAAGGGCAGCCGCGCAGTGCGTCTGCCTAGGGCAGCTCCCGGTGGGGAATGGTGCCACAGCTTTTGGTGAGCGCTTTGTGACGAGTCAAGGGGGCAGGGCAGGAGAACAGCAGTCTCCAGAGCCGCAGTGCAGACCTCGCTCAGCTCCCCGCTGCCCCAAGGAGCCCTGAGAGCCACCTTTGCCACGGGCAGCAAGAGGGCACAGTCACTCTGAAAGGGCCAAGAGCAAGCAGCAGCGGGGAGCCTCCAAACGAGAGCAAGGCCTGGCATCAAATGACAGCCTCTTTACCTCTCTCTTCTCAGTGGCCATCTCCCTCTCCTCCAAGACGTCTTCCACGGAGCGCAGGATGGCCTCTTGTTCGTGCCTTATCTCTTCATGCAGGCGAGTCACCTGCTTTTCTAGAAGCTCCCGCTCTCTCGTTTTCTCCTTGAGCAACCCCAACGTGTTGCTAAAGACAAAGGGAAAGCGGGTCTTGTGCAGCAGCTGTGCAGCCCCTGCAGGCAGCTCCCCAATGCACTCGCAAGCACGCTGCCCCCTTTTGTCCCCATCCCCTTCCCTCTCTCGCATTAACAAAGGCTTCCCTTGCAGTCTGAGCACAGGCGGCAGCCTGCAGCCCTGCCTGTTTTTCCATTCAAAGCGCTGCGGGCCAAGGAAGCACTCTTACCTGAGAGCTGAGAGCTCAGCTTCAGGCACGCCGGCCTTCTCCTGAAACACAAAGACCCTCCGTGAGAGCAAGTCCCACGAGCAGCGTGGGCACTTACCACGGGAGCCTTCCCTGGGAGGCAGAGGCAGCAGGGGCTGCTGCTTTCCAGCACTCTGGAGCAAGGCAGAGCAGTGAGGCCTCTCAGCAGCCTGTGTCTTGGGGCAGCCCATTTCCTCCTGGAGCACTTGCAGGCTCCAGGAGCTAAGGCAAGAGCAAAGGCACCTCCTGCCCAAGGCCTCTCGTCTGCTGCCTATCAAGCTACAGAGCTGGCTCCAGTGGGGAGATCTTGGCCTCACAGCTCATTCAACAGCTATGCAGGCACAATGACAAGCACAAGCATCTCCACAAGTCCCTCTCCCGCGCTGATCTCTGTGAGGACAAGTCCTGCAAAGCTGCACCACATTCCGAACTTTTGTAGAGGGGGCAGGAGCTCCGCTCTTCGGCCTTCTCCACACTTTTCTTTCCCACAACAAGAGGCACGTACCAGCAGCACTCCCTCTTTGCACTTCGTCTTGGCGAGGAGCAAGCCCCAGCAGTAAACGCCAACTGCAAGCCACCATATCAAGAGTCAGTTCTACTAAGGAGGTTTCTAATGGTCCCCGCAGCCACATTTCCTCCTCCCACACCAAGGGGCGAGAGCTAGGCTTGCAGAGCTGGAGCTGCATCCAGAGCAAAAGGAGGATGTGGCCCCGACCTCTGGAGCACCCTCCGCACATAAGAGCCTGGGGAATGCAGACACATGGCAGCCACAGCCCCACACCCTAGGAAACCCTGTGCTACTGAGGCAGAGAAAATGCACCAGCCCATGGATATTTCTGCACAAACATTCCATCCCAAGAGCTTCTGAAGCAGGGAGGCACCTCTAGCCATAATGCTCCTATGCACTCCACTCTTTCATACTGCCTGAACCCATGGAAGGCAGGAGGCAGGCTGTGCTCCCCCTAACTGACCCGCCCTGGCATTCCCAGCTTCCCATCTTGGAGATCACAGGATCTACCGCCTCTCCCTCCCCCTCAAAGCTGCCCTCCAGCATGCCTGGGCAGCTCCAAAACATGGTTGGTCAGCACTGCTCACCAGCAAACACTGGGGCCAGCAGGAGAAGGACCTTGATGAGCCTTCTGCCACCCCGAGGTGAGGAGATGCATGGCCTGCAGGAGAAGGAATGCAGGTGTTCTCCCAGCCTAAAGCTGAGCTTTGGTGTCCCGCTCTAGTGCCTGGGGGCTCCACTTCCGTCAGGTTTCCCAGTGCGGCAGGACGGAGAAGCCCCGCGGCCTTCAGGAAGCTCTGCGGTGGAGCAGCCCTCCCTGTGCACGCTGAGGCAGATGAAGACCTCTGGCTTGCACACACACAGTCCCTGCCAGGTGTCGTGTTCTGGCCCGACACAGTGTGGTGCCCCTGGGCTCTCCCAAGGAGAACGGGCTGTGCCTGGTGCCCTGAAAGGCTCTGCTGGGCTGCCTGGCTCCCCAGGCTGGAGGGCAGTGCTGCCCACAGCCCAGTGCTCAGGAGCGCTCTGGCCCCACCAAGGACGCTGCCAGGAGGCACACAGGGCTTCTGCTCTTCTCCCTCCCTGCTCTTTGGGCCCCATTGCACCCACCGGACCAGACCGGCTGGCATCTCTGCTCTGCTCCAGGAAAGCTTCCAGCAAGAGAGAAAAGGTCGCTGATCTGCAAAGACACCAACGTCTCTTCCCAAGCACTTGCTGGCCTCTGCAAACCTGTTCACTCGCAGAGCTACAGCCCTCTGCGCACTGGCCTTTTATGTAGGGCAGCTGAGGATGAGGTCACAAGAGCCAAGTGCTGTGAGGGCAGGGGCCACCTGTGATGACCTGCGCAGAGGGGCCTTAGCGCAGAGTGAGGCCGCAGTCTGTGGCCTCTGTGTGGCTCTGCTGCAGCCTCTGCAGTCCCCTCTCAGCCTTCTCTTCTCCAGGCTGAACAGGCCCAGCCCTCTCCGTCTTTCTCTTTCCTCATAGGGCAGATGTTCCAGGCCTCTAATCATCCTCGTAGCCCTGTGCTGGACTCTCTCCAGCAGCTCCACATCCCTCTTGTCCTGTGGGGCCCAGAACTGGACACAATACTCCAGATGTGGCCTCACCAAGGCTGAGTAGAGGGGCAGGATCCCCTCCCTCGACCTGCTGGAGACGCTCTTCTTAATGCACCCCAGGATCCCATTGGCCTTCTTGGCCACAAGGGCACACTGCTGCCTCATGGTCACCTTGTTGTCCACCATGACACCCAGGTCCCTCTCTGCAGAGCTGCTCTCCACAAGGTCGGTCCCCAGCCTGTAGTGGTGTCTGGGGTTATTCCTCCCCAGGTGCAGGATCTTGCACTTGGCTTTGTTGAATTGCATGAGGTTTTTCACCACGCACTCGTCCAGTCTGTCCAGGTGCCTCTGGATGGCAGCGCAGCCCTCTGGGGTATCGGCTACTCCTCCCAGTTCGGTATCATCAGCAAACTTGCTGAGGGAGCACTCTGTGCCTTCATCCAGGTCATTGATGAATAAATTGAACAGGACTGGACCAAGGACTGACCCCTGAGGGACACCACTAGCCACAGGCCTCCAACTAGATTCTGCACTGCTGATCACCACCCTCTGAGCTCTGCCATCCAGCCAGTTCCTAACCCACCTCACTGTCCACTCATCTATCCCACACTTCCAGAGCTTACCCAGGAGGATGTTGTGAGGGATGGTGTCAAAAGCCTTGGTGAAGTCGAGATAGATGACATCCACCGCTCTCCCCTCATCTATCCAGCTGGTCGTTACATCATAGAAGGCTATCAGATTAGTCAAGCAAGATTTCCCCTTGGTGAATCCATGCTGACTACTCTTGAGCACCTCCTTGTCCTCCATGTGCCTGGAGACAACAGCCAGTATGAGCCGTTCCATCACTTTTCCGGGGACGGAGGTGAGACTGACTGGCCTGTAGTTGCCTGGCTCCTCCTTCTTGCCTTTTTTGAAGACTGCCGTGACATTGGCCTTCTTCCAGTCTTCCGGCACCTCCCCACATCTCCAGGATCTTTCAAAGATGATGGAGAGCGGCTTAGCTATGGCATCTGCCAGCTCACGCAGCACTCTGGGGTGCATCCCATCAGGGCCCTTGGATTTGTGGGTGTCAAGGTTCCTTAGGTGCTCTCTGACCCAATCTTCCTCTACCCAGGGCAAGTCTTCCTCTCCCCCGGCTTCTTCTCTTGTCCCTAGGGCCTGGGGCCCTAAAGCGCTGCCCCTGGTAAACACCGAAGCAAAGTAGGCATTCAGCAACTCTGCTTTTTTGTGTTATTTGTAACCAGGGTGCCCATCTCGTCCACCAGCGGACCCAGCCGGCTAGGCTGGCCGCCTGTTCATGCAACCCTCCTGTGTGCTGCCCACAGGGCCCCACGCTGGTAGTGCTGCTCTGCGGTGCAGTGGGCTGAGAGGCCACAAGGTGACTCCTCTATGACCAAGGTGGTCAGGGCACACCCAGCTGGCCCAGCGTCAATGCACCTGGCAACACCCTGGCCAGGCTCTGTGGCTGTGGAGGACGAACGGAGCAATCAGCGGGCATTTCACATTGCTCAGGATGTGTTCGGCGGTGCCATTACACCCATCCCACTGCCTCTCCTGAGAGTGCGGAGCCCTCATTTGGTGCATTCCTAGGTTTGGTCCTTTAGTTTTGGGTGACGACATTTGGTTTAAGGAGTGTTCACTCATTCATCCCTGGCAAACACTACCCATGGAGAAGCCCTCCGCTCCTCCGGTGACTCCTTACTCCCTTCCTGAAGCATGGGCATATTTCCTCAGCCTTATATCATGTGGGACAGCCCCAGCAGAAACCTCTTGATCACTCCCTCTCTCCAGAGCCACTGGGCATCTCTAACTGAGGGCTCAGCACAAGAGAGATCTGGAACTTCTAGAGAGGGTCCAGTGCGGAGCAACAATGATGGTTTAAGGGATTGGAGCATCTGTTGTACGAGGAAAGACTACTAAGTGATCGAGGCCTGTTTACCCTCTAGAAAAGACTGAGAGGAGATCTGATCAATATGTATAAAAACCTGAGGGGAGAATGTAAAGAAGATGGGGACAAACTCTTCTCGGTGGCCAGGGACAGGACAAGGGGTAATGGATATAAATGAAAACACAGGAAGTTCCATCTCCATGTGAGGAAGAACTTCTTTCTTGGGAGGGTGTCAGAGCCCTGGAACAGGCTGCCCAGAGAGGCTGTGGAGTTTCCTTCTCTGGAGATCTTCAAACCTGCCTGGATGCCACCCTGTGCCACGTGCCCTGGGTGTCCCTGCTGGGGCAGGGGGGTTGGACTAGGTGATCTCTGGAGGTGCCTTCCAACACCAGCCATTCTGTGATTCTGTGAGGCCAGCCCTGTCCTCATGCCAGTTTACCATCTGTGCCCTTCCTCCCAGCACTGCAGAGGGAAAAGGAGGTGACTAACTGATGCACACATCCCCCAGTAGATTATGTCCACTCCATATGTGAAAGGACTCTTTAACATTCAGAAACCCACTTTGCTCATGTTTGCAAAATGATCATTGGAGCAATCGGATGAAAAAGTTTTGCACTTATACCTCCCTCAGGTGACAACCACATTCACAAGTTCCTCTAAGAATGAAACTGGACTGAGCTGGGGCAGAGGAGTTCACTTTCACAGTAAAGATTTCCGAATTCTTTTCTCTCTGCCCTGAGAGAGATGGAGAAAATGATGGAGAGAGCAACATGGTTTGCGAGTCGCTTGGTGAGCACAGCAAGGAGAGAAATGCTCTGGAGAAGCTGTGCTTTCCAAGAGGACAGCATGCACCTTGACAGCACAGAGAAGCAGTCAGGGCTCCTAAAGATGGTTCTCCTGAAAGGAGAGTCAGCTCATTCCCCAGCCTGGTCAGAAGGGGACCGTGGCTGCTCATTGCCATGAAGACAGCACCATGCAGGACACTCGGGGCTGGTGTCTTTTTTACAACTGAACACCACCAACAGGGCTGAGAGCAACCTCAGCGTGTGTCTTCAGGCCAGTTTCAGCCTACAGACAAGACTAACATCATCGTCTTGACCTTGTGAGGCTTTGTCTGACCTGCTCCTTAGAATGTGCAAGCAGAGAGACACCCCCGGACAGGGAGCTGCCTGTGTGAGGCTTCTGGAAAGCAGGAAGGAGCACACACAGGATGGGATGGGATCTATGAGCACCAACCAGGAAAATATATTGCGACAGAGAAACAGCTCTCAGCAGGGACCGCTCCAGGCAGCAGAGACGGGCGAGCCACGAGAGGGAACTTCTCCCAGGGCCATTATGGGCATATGGAGCTGAGCAAGTCCTGGTCAGTCCCTGCAGTGCCAGCAGCATAGTTCTCCCTGCACAAACCTCCCAGTAGCAGGGGACCATCCAGAGGCATCCCCATGTTTGCACGTGCTAAGGAGCAGGCCAGAGAAACGCTGACGCAGCAGCCAAGGGGAAGCTGGTGCTATCTATGGACGAAGGGATGGATGAAGAGACCCAGCTGAACTCATGAACTTCTTTGTCCCTTGTGCTCCCTCTTCCTGGGAAATGTGCACTGGAATAAATTGCCATTGCACACACGGTGTTCTTGGCTCTTGGGGACGGGTTTCACTATTATCAGTCTCTGTCCCACTGAAGGCAGCTCTGAAGGGCAGTGGAAGGGAAGAAAAGCAGCAGGTCTTGCCGACCCCGCGGCTGCTCCCCCGCGCCCAGCACGGCCCCCACAGGGCAGCCGGGAGCACAACGGGCACCTGCGGCCGGGCCTCGCACTGCTCGGGCACATGGGGGAGCTGCCCCGAGGCGCCGCCATCCCCGCGCTGCTGCCCACAACATGGCGCCCACCGCTGGCGGGGGAGCATAGGGAGGGCAAGGGCGAGAAGGGGAGAGGCTGCGCACGGCTCACACAGGGCAGCGCTGTTGCCATGGCATCGCCCTAGTGCTGCCCTCCTATTGGCCGGCAAGGGCAGGAGGGGGCCTTCAGCCAGCCAATGGGGGCACAGCAGGTGCCCACGGCAGCCTGGGGCCCAGGGGAGTCGCCCTGCGAGGCCACCGCACCATCATAGAAGGCTATCAGATTAGTCAAGCAAGATTTCCCTTTGGTGAATCCATGCTGACTAGTCTTGAGCACCTTCTTGTCCTCCATGTGCCCAGAGACAACAGCCAGTATGAGCCATTCCATCACTTATCCGGGGATGGAGGTGAGGCTCACTGGATGTAGTTGCCTGGGTCCCCCTTCTTGCCTTTTTGGAAGACTGGCGTGACATTGGCCTTCTTCCAGTCCTAAGATCTCCCCACCAGAGGCAGCTCTGTGGCTTGATAAGGCAGCAGACGAGAGGTCTTGGGCAGCAGACGAGAGGCCTTGGGCAGGAGGTGCCTTTGCTCTTGCCTTAGCTCCTGGAGCCTGCAAGTGCTCCAGGAGGAAATGGGCTGCCCCAAGACACAGGCTGCTGAGAGGCCTCACTCCTCTGCCCTGCTCCAAAGTGCTGGAAAGCAGCAGCCACTGCTGCCTCTGCCTCCTAGGGAAGGCTCTCGTGGGAAGTGCCCACGCTGCTCGTGGGACTTGCTCTCACGGAGGGCCTTTGTGTTTCAGGAGAAGGCCGGCGTGCCTGAAGCTGAGCTCTCAGATCTCAGGTCAGAGTGCTTCCTTGGCCCGCACCTGCTTGAATGGAAAAATAGGCAGGGCTGCATGCTGCCGCCTGTGCTCCGAGTGCAAGGGAAGCCTTTGTTAAGGTGGGCACGAACAAGAGGCCATCCTGCGCTCCGTGGAAGACGTCTTGGAGGAGAGGGAGATGGCCACTGAGAAGAGAGAGGGAAAGAGGCTGTCATTTGATGCCAGGCCTTGCTCTCGTTTGGAGGCTCCCCGCTGCTGCTTGCTCTTGGCCCTTTCAGAGTGACTGTGCCCTCTTGCTGCCCGTGGCAAAGGTGGCTCTCAGGGCTCCTTGGGGCAGCGGGGAGCTGAGCGAGGTCTGCACTGCGGCTCTGGAGACTGCTGTTCTCCTGCCCTGCCCCCTTGACTCGTCACAAAGCGCTCACCAAAAGCTGTGGCACCATTCCCCACCGGGAGCTGCCCTAGGCAGACGCACTGCGCGGCTGCCCTTGGCTCGCACTTAGTGTTCATGCAGGCGTGCCCATTGAGGAGCTGCTCTCATTCTCTGTGTTCATTTCCATCTCTGCCCTTGCAATGTTTTCCTCAGGCCCTTCTCGCGTTGACCCGGGCAGCTCTTGAGCGCATAGGGGCCAAGTATCTTGAGATGGCTGACTGGGCTCTGAAAAGCACAGGTAGGCCTTTGGAAAGTGTGCGGGCACTGGGTTGGTGTATGGGCCTCCCCAGAAGGACGCGTAGGTGGGCTTGCAGCCTCAGAGATCCCGGCTAGCTCACTGCTTCTCCTAGCTCTTGGAGTGTCCTAGGCAGCTGCTTTGCATGTGCATTTCAGGGGCCACCATCGATTCAGCCCACACATCAAAGACTTACAGTGGGCAAGACTCTGAATCTTGCTGGCTTTGTCGAGGCTTCTTTACCCAGGTCCATCTGCTGGACACCATTTTGCAGATAAAAGCATGGAGAGCATGCAGGACGTCCGAGGCAGTTCCTTGTTTCTAGCCGCGGCACCAAGGCCAAGCACCTCCCTTCACAGCCCCAGGCTCACTGAGTCCTACTGCACTGCCCCTCTTCCTGACCACCACGTGCCCTTGGCCACAGCACTCCCGCCTGGGAGGAGACAGGGCTGAAGCCAACAGCAGCAAGCTGCCCACAAGTGTTGGTGGCATTTTTCTGGGGCCCTGGTCCTTGGCAGCTGCATTTTGCTCCCTTCACGTGAGGGCCCCCTTTTTGAGAGAGGGAGGTTGAGGAGGGCCTGCTGGGGTCTGTCCTCTTGAAGGAAGTGTGGGGGCTCATATGAGCCCTTGAGGGGGGCTCGTATGGGCCTTGCCACTACCTCAGGCTTTGAAGGCTCTGGCATGGTCTCCACTAGGGAGCCCTGTGCTCTCTCTCAGTGGCGTGCAAAATGAGAGCGTCTTTTGGGAAGGCACTCGCTCTGAGTTGTTTCCTACTGAGGGTTTTGGTCTGCTGAGCACAGGTGGCCAGTGTCCTCCTTCCCCTTTGCGCTCCTTGTGTGCCTCTCCATGCACCACGCCAGACCCAGGTGTGCGCTTCTTGCACAGCCCCCAGTGTGCCACTGTGGGTCTTGGAGGGCCTTGTCTCTGAAGGAGGCTGCTTTCTGCTTGCAGCCAAAGACCTCCCCTGGTCAATGCTGGGCTTTCCAAGGAGCGGAGGGCCATGTGGTCATACGTCTGCCGCAGCACATCTGGCCAGTGGCTGTCACCGTGGAGCACATCTCAAAGGCGGTGTCTCCATCTGGGGAAGTGAGCAGCGCCCCCAAAGATTTTGCCGTCTTTGTAAGTCTCTGCTTTGCACCTGCCGGGAGGGAAGGGCCAAGGGAGGCCCTCTGTGCTTTGTATTGCTAGGTTATCAAACCAGAGTCATGCGTTCCCTGTGGAAAGCGGATCAAGTTTTGAAAACTGTCTCTAAAATGCAGAGACTGCCGCGTGGTGACTCATCCGGAGTGTCGTGACCGCTGTCCCCTTCCCTGCATCCCCATCCTGACAGGCACTCCTGTCCGAATCGGGGAGGTGAGGCCCCGGCACGCTCGGAACCGGGCACATGCAGCAATGGAACCGCCTGCCTGGTGTTGGTTAGAGCGCGCCTGAGCTCCCGGCTTCCTGCAGGAGAGCTTTCCTTGCTCAGAACCACACAATAAAAACACAAATGACCTGGTAAAAGTATCCTTGAGCAACAAGCGTTTGCTTGAGGGGTGACTTGCAGGAGGGTGTTGAGCTCCGGGCAGGCAACGCTGTGCTGTGCTAATGGGTGTTACGTGTTTCCCCCCTTCCTGGATTGTGAAGAAGCAGCAGGGTTTCTTGAGCCCAGATGCCAGGATGAATTCCTGGGAGAGTTTTCTGTCTTGAAGGCTAAATATCAATTTTATTTTTTCCTCCCTTCTGCCTCCTAGGGGACCTTGATGGACTTTGTCCTTCCTACTCATCCAATGATCCCTTCCATCATAGTGCACTGCGTTAATGAGATCGAACAGCGAGGGCTGCGTGAGGTAAAAGCAGAGTGAGGAGTGACACGGTGCTAATGGAAGGGTCGTGGTGTCAGAGAAACAAATTAACCCAAAGGGTTCTTATTTCTGGTGTGTGCCGTCTGCTCGGGGGGTGGCTGAGCGCTGCGTGCGGAGCGTGGGCTTCCTCGTGGTGCACTGAGCGCTGCTTCTCGCTGCAGACCGGCCTGTACCGCATGTCTGGCTGCGACAAGACGGTGAAGGAGCTGAAGGAGAAGTTCCTCAGGGCGAAGAATGTTCCTTTGCTCAGCAAAGTGGACGACATCCACGCCATCTGCGGCCTCCTGAAGGACTTCCTGCGCAACCTAAAGGAGCCCCTTCTCACCTTCCGCTTAAACAAGACCTTTACGGAAGCTGCAGGTAAGGGGGAGCCAAAGGGCATCTCTAACCCCGGCTTCGGTGGTCACGAGCTCATCTGAGAGTCCGGAGGGCCTCGATGCTCCGTGACACTCTCCTACTCGTGGCCACGCTCGTGATGCCATGTGTGCAAGAAAGGCCTCGTCCCTGCTGCAGGGGAACATGTAGCTCACATGTAGCTCTAGGCACTCTGAATTGCTCCCTCTACAAATCTGCAATGACTGCCCCATTAGGTGCTCCTGGGCCCTGCTTTTAGATCCGTTTTTGCGTTGGGAGCTGCAGTATTTCTGTGGCTCCGTAGCCCCTTGCACAACACCCTGCCAGCACACCAAAGGCTGGCCCAGCCTTGTGCAACCTTTAAAGACTGTGTAGGGAGCAGTGGGGGCAGCAACAACGTCGTGTGCTGCACCTCAAAGCATTAACCATTGAGTAAGAGCTGCTGGACGTGGCCAAGGGCGCTTTTGTGGAAGAGAAAAGAGGCAGGTTTCTGCCCTTGTGCGGGATAGGGAACCGTTGGAATGGCATGTGCTGGACCACCACGTTCCTCGCTCCTCAGGCCAGTGGAGGGGACTGCTCCAGTTGTGCCTCTGCAGCTGCTTTGAGGTCTACTCTGCCTTTTCTTTCAGAAATCTCCGATGATGACAACAGCATCGCTGCTATGTACCAAGCGATCGGGGAGCTCCCTCAGGCCAACAGGGACACCCTGGCTTTCCTCATGACCCATCTGCAGAGGTGAGTGGCCACCGGCGCCTCCTCCGAGAGACGGCAGTTGCCGGTTCTGATCCAAACGCCTCCGTGCTGGCCACGTCTGCCTGGTCAGAGGCTGAACCGGGGTGCCTTGGTGTAAGAGTGAAGAGCACCAACCTTGTGCCCAGTAGCTCAGAGCCCCAACACCAAAATGGACATGGCCAACTTGGCCAAAGTGTTTGGCCCCACAATCGTCGCCCATGCGGTGCCCGACCCCGACCCGCTGATGATCCTGCAGGACACGAAGCGGCAGCCCAAGGTAGGGGGGCAGAGCATGGCCCAGGATGAGTGTCCCCAATCCCTGCTGCGGGGCCGAGCCCTGACGGGGCGGCTCCCGCTGCAGGTGGTGGAGCGGCGGCTGCTGCTGCTGCCCCTGGAGTACTGGAGCCAGTTCGTGGTGGCGGAGCAGGAGAACGTCATCGAGAACACGGCTGCCTTCTCCGCTCCGCAGACGCCCGACTTCGAAGGTAACGGCCGCGCGCTGCTCCCCTGGCTGCGCAGGGGCTGCCATAAAACTAATGGTCTGCAGCGAGCGGTGCTTGGGAAGGGGGAATTAGCCCTTCCCGGGAGCAGAGAACCGAGGAGTCCCCTGCCTGGGGAAAGGCCGCTGGCTCCGCACGGCTGCGCTCACTCTCTGCCTCTCTGCAGTGAGCATCTTGGGGCCCCTCACCACCCCCGAGCAGCAGCTCTCCAAGACGCCCTCGTCCAGCTCCCTCTCCCAGAGGGTCCGCTCGACCTTCGGCAGAACCACCCCTAGGTAGGTGGCTCGCTCCGCAGCCTGGCTCCCACGAGAATCGCTCCTGTTCCCCTGCTGTCTCCCGACGGCGGGAGGGAGGACGCAGGCCCTGGAGAGCCAAATGGGAGCAGAATAGCTGCACCAGGAACCACGCCTCCCTCTTCCCCCTCTAACCCTAATTCTGCTTCTTTTGCACTAGATTTGGGAGCAAAAGCAGCTCCGCCACCCCCCTCGCCCGCCAAGGCCCTTTCTTTGCCTCGCCGGTGCTGAAGTGAAGCGGACCCGGATCTGCAGCCTCGCTTTTAACTTTGCACCCCACGATGCACGGGTAGAATCAAACCCCCCGCCTCGTGCCGTCTCCTCTGCTTTTAACTCTTACCCGAGGCTTTACGGGGCTCTTCTCTGCACTGTAGTCTAGTAGTGTGTTTCGAAGGCTCTACCATAATGATATTAGTGAAGAAAAACCACCCAGGCCTTGTTCCCTCCTTTAACTGCTTTTATTGAGCTGCCTCCTCTACACCAGCCTCGTGCTTGAAGTGCAGTGACTCAGGGAGCACCTTGGTGCTTTCCAGGGCTTGGGGGCACCCAAGGGTGCTCCGGGCTGGGCCTTGCTCCAAAGCAGAGAAGCTCTCGACCCCGGGGGGAGGCCACAGGCCCTGAATGTGGCTGGTTTTTAGTGAAACCTCCCTCCCCTTACAGGCCGAGGGGCGCTGGGTGGTTCAACAGGCCCCGGCTGCTCCCCCGGCAGGATGGGGGCTCCGGCCTGGGGGCGTTTTCGCACCTCGAGGCCCGAGGCCGGCGCGCGGGGCCGGATATGGCACCGGCTCCACCCGCGCTCCTCCCTGCGCGGGGACGCGGGGACCTGCAGCCACCGGCGCCAGCTCGGTGTCCTGCAGCACCGGGATGGCCGAGGGGCCGCGGGAGCCGCGCGGGAAGGAGCCCCTGGCGCGGGGGGCGCCCGGCCGGGCCTGTGCGCGACCCCGGGGCTGCTGCGGGGACGGGAGCCAGGGTGAGTGGGGCAGCTGCTGCAAGGGGGGACCTGTGTGTGCCCATGTGTGTGCACACGTGTGTGTCTGTGTGCACGTGTGTGTGTCCGTGCATGCACATCTGTCTGTGTGCACCTGTGTCCATGCATGTGCACAGCTGTCTGCACGTGTGTGTGCCCATGCATGTGCACGTGTGTGTGCACATCTGTGTGCACCTGTGTGTGCATGTGCACATCTGTGCCCGTGTGCACATCTGTCTGTGCATGTGTGTGTGCATGCACGTGTGTCTGTGCACATCTGTGTGTCCATACGTGTGCCCGTGTGTGTGCATAGCTGTCGGTGTGCACGTGTGTGTCCATGCATGTGTGTCTGTGTGTGTCCATGCATGTGCACATCTGTCTGTGCACGTGTCCATGCATGTGTGTCCATGCATGTGTGTGTGCACATGTGTCCATGCGTGTGCACGTGTGTGTTGATGCATGTGTGTTTGCACATGTGTGTGTCTGTGCAGTCTGTGTGTCCATACGTGTGCGTGTGTGCACATCTGTGTGCATGTGTGTCCGTATGTGTGGACACATCTGTGCACACGTGTGTCCATGCACATTTGTCCATGTGCACGTGTGTGTGTCGGCCCATGGATGGGGCAGGGGAGGCTCTGCAGGGGCTGGGGGGCTGCAGGGTGGGTACCTGTGTGCGAGGGGGCAAGAGCAGCCCTGGGTGAGGGCACACGTGTGCAAAGGTGCATGTGCGAGGGTGTGCACATCTGCACCGTGCATGTGTGTGCGCGAGATGCATGCACCAGCCATGTGCTGGGCTGTGTGTGCACGTGTGTCCCTGTGCTGGGCTGTGTGTGCACACGTGTCCCCGTGCGGGGGTGCCTGTGCACGCATGTCCCCGTGTGGGGGTGCCTGTGCACACGTGTCCCTGTGCAGGGGTGCATGTGCACACATGTCCGTGTGCAGGGGTGCCTGTGCACGCGTGTCCCCGTGCGGGGGTGCCTGTCCCCGCGTGTCCCCGCACCCAGGGGCTCCCCCCACGCCCGGGGTCCCCGCTGAGCCGCTCTCCGCAGGCAGGAAGGGGCCCGGCCGCCCCCCACGCGCCCCCCCCGGAGCCGCCGCAGCCCCCGGGGCCCCCCCTGAGCCCCCAACGCGGCCCCGGGGCCCTCGGCCGGGGGGGGCCCTGGGGGCACCCGGTACCTGCACCCAGCCAGGCCCCCCCGGCAGCCCCCGCCCGGGCGCCCACGGGTCCCCCCCGGAGCTGGAGCAGCCGCTGGATCTGTCCCTGCCCCGGGCGGGGCGGGAGCCCCCCCGGGACCCCCCCGGGGCCCCCCCGCGCCGGGAGCGGCTCCCCTGGGTGCTGCTGGTGAGGGGGGAGTGGGAAAGTGGGGGGGAGGGGGCACGGGGGGGCTGGGGGCACCGGGGGGGCACTAGGGGGGTGGGGGCTCTGGGGAGGTTTGGGAGGACACGGGGGGGGGGCCCTGGGACGGCAGGGGGGCCCTTGGGTGGCACTGGGGGCACCGAGAGCCTCGGGCGGGCACTAGGAGGGCAGGGGGCCCTGGGGGGTGTCAGGAGGACACAGGGGACCCTTGGGGGGCGCTGGGGGCACCGGGACATGGGGGGGGGCCCTCTGACCCCCGTGTCGCGCAGGCGGGGGCCGCCGCGGGGCTCGGCAGGGGCTGCCGGCGGCTGCTGCGCGGCGCCGACGGGCGCTTCCTCTGCGAGCTCTGCCCCAAGGGCTTCCGCAAGGGCAGCTCGCTGCTGCGGCACCGCTACGAGCACTCCGGTACGGGGGGGACACGGCGGCACCGGGGGGGACGCGGCCCGGACGCCCCCCTGACCACGGCGCCCAGGCCGGCGGCCGCACCGCTGCCCGCTCTGCGCCAAGGCCTTCAAGCACAAGCACCACCTGGTCGAGCACCGGCGCCTGCACACGGGCGAGAAGCCCTTCTGCTGCGCGCGCTGCGGCAAGCGCTTCTCCCACTCGGGCTCCTACTCGCAACACGTGCACCGGCGCTGCCGCATGGGCACGGGAGCGGGAATGGCACGGAGCGACCCGACCCGTGTCACCTCCGTGCACGGAGCAATCCCAGGAACGGCCCGGAGCGACTCGACCGGCGTCACCTCCGTGCACGGAGCAATCCCGGGAACAGCCCGGAGCAACCCGCACAGTGCGGCCGTGCACGGAGCGATCCCGGGAACGGCCCGGAGCGACCCACGTGGCACAGCCGTGCACGGAGCATCCCCGGGAAACCCCTGGAGCAACCAGCTGGGCACTGCCCGGATGCACCAGGGGTTCCCGGGAAACCTCCGGATCGACCTGCCGTGCATTGCTGGGATGCACCAAGGTTCCCCGGGATCCCCCTGGAGTGAGGTGCTGTGCACCACTGGGATGTACCGAGGATCCCTGGGAAAAACACGGAACGACCTGCAGGGCACTGCCAGGATGCACCAAGGATTCCCAGGAAACCCACGGGGTGACCTGCTGGGCACCGCTGGGCTGCACCAAGGATCCCCAGGAATCCCCCGGAATGACCAAGCCGGCACCGCAGGGATGCACCAAGGCTCCCCAGGAAAAGCCTGGAGCGTCACTCCAGGCAGCGCCGCGATGCTCCACGTCTTCCTGGGCCTCCCCTGGAGTGAGTCCTGGAGCCCCATGGGGCTGCTCTGAGGTCCCCAGCGCTGCCCCCGTCCCCGACTCTGCCCCGTGTCCCCGGGGCCCTTCCCTGCACCGCTGGCAGCGGCAGATCCGCCCGGGGAGGTTGGTGACATTTAACAACCAGCTGAAATAAATCCGTGGCAACCTGGAGCACTGTGGCCCTGGATGGGACATGGAGCACGGAGCGGGGGGACGGGGCCCATTGAGGAAGGGGCCGCGGCGGCTCTGGGAGAGGCGCCCGGACCCCTCTGGAATCAGCGCAGGAGCTGCCGGGACGGAGCCTTTACTGCAGGGTCCGGGGTACCGCGAGCGGGGGGACACGGGGGGGTCAGGGCCCGGCGGGCGCGGGCGGGAAGAGCTGCTCGAAGTGGCCCAGCAGCAGCTCCACGACGGGGCCGGGGCCGGCGGCGGCCGCCGCGAGGCTGCCGGGCTGCCCCCGCGGCCGCAGCAGCGTCGGGCCCAGCACCACGCCGAGGTTGTGGCCCGTCATGCGGTTGGTGGCCGCCCGCTCCGTCACCCTGCGGGGGGGACGGCGGTTCAGGGGTGGGGGCAAAGCACATGCACATACGTGTGCACGTGCACACAGACATATGCACATGCACTTGCTCATAACATGCACGTGCGCATACATGTGCACATGCACATGTACTTGCTCATAACATGCACATACATGTGCACATGCTCATAACATGTACGTACATATGCATGTGCACACACACGTATGCATGTGCATATGCTCATAACATGCACATACATGTGCACGTGCACACACACGTGTGCACATGCTCATAACATGCACATGCACATATACATGTGCACACGCACATACACACAGACACATAACATGTGCATGCACACCTACATGTAGACATGCACAGGCATGTACATGTGTGCATGCACACATGTATGTATATGCACACACGCGTACATGCACATACACCCCTACCCATGTACCTGCACGCACACATGTACGTGCACATATACACATGGACACGCACACACATGTACACACACATGTATATGCACACGTACACGTACACACATACATGCACACATACACATGTACACGCACATACACATACATATGTATATGCACACACACCCATATCCATGTACCTGCACACACATGTACATGCACACACATACACATGTACAGGAACACACATGTACATACACACATACACATGTATATGCACACATGTACATGCACACACACACGCACATGTGCACACACATACATGCACATACATGTACATGCACACACATGCACAGGCACACACATACACATGTACACTCACACACATGTACATGCACACACACATGCACACACACGTACGCGTTCTCACATACACGCACACACACATGTATATGCACACATATACACATGTATATGCACACACACACGTACATGCACGCACACACACATGTACCCTCACACACATGTACATGCACACACACACGTACATGCTCACGGACACCCTCGTGCAACCCGCCCCCCCCCATTCCCATGCCCCCCACCCCGTTATCCTGCCCCCCCACCCGTCCCCGGTACCGGCGCAGGTGGCCCAGCAGGTAGCGCAGGGTGGCCCGGTTGGGCACGGGCAGCGCCCGCAGCAGCTCTGCCGCCCGCCGCAGCCGCTCGCCCGCGTCCGGGAGCTCTGCGGAGGCACCGGCCATCGCGGGGGGGGTCTCTGCACCGCCCCCCCCGCGCAACGGGACCCCCGTGTCCTACCCGCGGCCGCCACCAGCGGCTCGTAGAGCTCGAAGGGCACCAGGGGCTCGGGCAGCTCCCGCAGGAACAGCTTGAGGGCCCCGGTCACCACGTGCACGTCGCCCCACGCGGCCTCCGACAGCGCCACGCGCTCCCCTGGGGCGGGGGGACACGTGGGGGGGCCGCTCGGTGCTGCCCCCCCCCCGGTGCTGGCCCCCCCCGGTCCCGCTCTCACCGTGGCCGGGCGGCTCCGGGAACACGTAGCGCCCGTCCGAGGTGACCGCGCGCTCTGCGGACGGGCAGGGGGTGTCACCGGCCGCGTCCCCCCGCGCCCTCCGCGGTGCCCCCGCCCCGGCCCGGCCGCGCACCGCGGTCCACGGCGAAGCGGAGCCGCTGGATGACGGCCACGCTGCCGTTCACGCGGTAGATGCCGTCCACGTCGAGGCCTGGCGGCGCGGGGACACGCGTGTCCCCGGGGGGTGAGCGGGGTGGCGGCGGCGCGGGGACACGCGTGTCCCGGGACGGGGGGTACCTCTCTCCTCCACGGCCTCCACGCACAGTCGCACGAAGCGGGGGACGCGGCCGCCCTCGCGCGCGCACAGCGCGTCCAGGCGGCACCCGAACACCTGGTCTGCGGCGGCCACGCTGGCACCGGGGACACGGGGGGACACGGGGGGACACGGGGGGGACACGGGGGGGGGGGACACCGGCACCGGCGGGGAGGGGATCCTGGGACCAGGGGGGATCTGGACCAGGGGGCTGCCCGGAGCCAGGGGGGTGACACTGGGATGGGGGGTGACATTGGGACCAGGGGTGACACTGGGACCTTGGAAGGGGGGCAGGACCAAGGGGGCTCCACGGGCACTGGGGGGGGCGGGTAGCCGAGGTGCCTCCCTCGCCTCTCAGGGCGAGTCTGGGGGGGTCTGGGGGAGGAGCCGGGGGGGGCGGGGGGTTCAGGAGGGTCTGGGGGGGCCCGGGGAGGTCCACGGGGTTTGGGGAGGGCCGGGAGGGGGTGCAGGGAGGTCCTGGGGGGTTTGAGAGGGTCCCCGGGGGTCTGGGGAGAGCCCGGGGGGCTGCAAGGGGGTCCAGGGAGGTCCCCGAGGGTGTGGGGGGGCACGGGGGGGGTCTGGGGAGTCCCGAGGGGTTCAGGGGGGCTTGGGGGGTCCCAGAGGCTTCAGAGGGTGCAGGGGAGTCTGGGGGGGGGGGGTCCCGGGGGGTTCAGGGGGGGCCCCAGGGGCTTCAGAGGGTGCAGGGGGGTCTGGGGGGTTCCGGGGGGTTCAGGGGGGCTGGGGGGGGGCCAGGGGCTTTGGAGGGTGCAGGAGGGTCTGGGGGGGGTTCCGGGGGGTTCAGGGGGGCTGGGGGGGCCCCAGGGGCTTTGGAGGGTGCAGGAGGGTCTGGGGGGTCCCGGGGCTCCACCTCGGATGAGCCCCTTCTCGCGCAGGCTCTGCAGCGGCGGCCGCCGCGCGATGAAGCGCCGCAGTTTGCTCCTCACCCGCTTCCTCTCCGACGCCTCGGGGCCCTGGGGGGCACCTGGGGGGGAAGGATCACGGGGGGGGTCACCCCTGTCCCCTGCGGTCCCCTATGTGTCCCCGTCCCGTCCCTACCCGGGGAGCCGTCGGGGCCCGGCGACGCCTCGTCCTCGTCCTCGCTGAGCTCGGCCAGGTCCCCGCGTCCCCGCGGCAGCTCCAGGGGGTTCTCCAGGTCCTGGGGGGGCAGGGAGGTTGGGGGGGGCGCGGGGGTGCTCCCCGTCCCCCCCGGTGACACTCACCAGGCGGCGGATGACGCCGCGGATGGCCCGTGCCCACGCCTGGATCGTGGCCTCCTGCTCCGACTGCAGCAGGAACTCGGTCCCGGGCACCGTGCGGAGCTGGGGGGCAGCGGATGCCACATCCCCCCCGTGACGTCCCCATGTCCCCTCCTGCCCTGGGCTAGGGCCAGTGCGGCATCCCCGTGTCCCCCGGGAAGGGTGTCATAGTGTCCCCATGTCCCCTGGTCTCAGTGTCCCTTCGTGTCATGGGTTGGGTGTTACTGGGGTCCCCTTAGCCCCTGGTCTCACTGTCCTGGGGGTCCCCTGGGCTGGGTGCCCCAAGGTTCCCTGTCCCCCTGTGGGCTCTGCATCCGGGTGTCCCCAGACAGGGTGCGGTCCCTGCCGTGTCCCCCGTGTCCCCGCCGTGTCCCTGCTGTGTCCCCTCCGTGTGTCCCCCGTGTCCCCGCCGTGTTCCCCCGTGTCCCCGCCGTGTCCCCCACGTCCTCCCCCGTGTCCCCCCTGTGTCCCCCCCGTGTCCCCGATGTGTCCCCCCTGTGTTCCCCATGTCCTCCCCGTGTCCCCTCCGTGTTCCCCCGTGTCCCCGCCATGTCCCCGCCATGTCCCCCGTGTTCCCATGTGTCCCCCGTGTCCCCACCGTGTTCCCCCGTGTCCCCTATGTCCCCCGCAAGTCCCCGCTGTGTCCTCCATGTTCCCCCCCATGTCCCCCCCTGTCCCCGCCGTGTCCCCCGTGTCCCCCGTGTCCCTGCCACGTCCCCGCCATGTTCCCCCCGTGTCCCCCGTGTCCCCCCGTGTCCCCTATGTCCCCCGCGAGTCCCCGCCGTGTCCTCCATGCTCCCCCCCGTGTCCCCGCCGTGTCCCCGCCATGCCCCCGCCATGTCCGTGCCGTGTCCCCCGTGTCCCCCGTGTCCCCGCTCACGTGCAGGACGTTCTTCCTGCTGGACAGCGCCGGGGCCCAGGCCAGCGCCGCCCCCCGCAGGTCCACGCTGCTCTCGGGGCGCCCGCTGGCCGGGCACTGCGGGGGGACAGAACAGGGGTGTCACCGGCGGGGGACAGAGCCCCTGCTGTGTCCCCACAGCCCCCATCCCCCTCGTGTCCCCATCTCCCCGCCGCATCCCGCCCGTATTCCCGCTGTCCCCGTGCCCCCGGCTGTCCCCGTCCCTGTCCCCGAGCCCCTGCTGTCCCATCCCTGTTCCTGCCCGGTGTCCCCGTCTGTCTCCATCCCCATCCCTGTCCCGGCACCCCCGTCCATCCCGTCCCTGTCCCGGAGCCCCCAGCTGTCCTGTCCCTGTCCCCGCACCCTTGGCTGTCCTGTCCCTGTCCCTGCACCCCCGACTGTCCCGTCTCTGTCCCCGCGTGTCCCCGGCTGTCCTGTCCCTGTCCCGGCGCCCCCGTCAGTCCCGTCCCCGTCTCTGTCCCCGTGTGTCCCCAGTGCCCCCATCCGTCCCGTCCCTGTCCCGGAGCCCCTGGCTGTCCTGTCCCTGTCCCCGTCCCTGTCCCGGAGCCCCTGTCCGTCCCGTCCCCGTCCGTCCCTTCCCGGTCCCCGTGTCCCCCCGCGCTCACCCAGGCCGCGGGCGCCGGCCCCGTGGGCTCCTTGTAGAAGACCAGGCTGTTCCCGGCCAGGACCACCCAGGAGACCCCCCAGCTCTTCCTGGGGGGGGCGGTGAGGGGCGCCCCAAAACAACCCCCAGCCCGCCCCCCCCCTCCCGGCACCCCCCCAGCTTGAATGACCCCCCCCAACTGCAATGGACCCCCCTGGCCATGGAACCCTGCACCCCCGGCACAGCCCCCCCAAATGGGACCCCTGCAGCCCCCCCCAGCATCCCCCCCAAAATGGGACCCCTGCACCCCCCGCACAGCCACCCCCAAATGGGACCCCTGCACCCCCGGCACAGCCCCCCCAAATGGGACCCCTGCAGCCCCCCCCAGCATCCCCCCCAAATGGGACCCCTGCATCCCCCCCGGCACCCTCCCCCCCAGACAGGACCCCTGCACCCCCCTGGAACAGCCCCCCTCCCCCAAATGGGACCTCTGCACCCCCCGGCACAGCCCCCCCCCAAATAAGACCCTTGCAGACCCCCCCGGCATCCCCCCCAAATGGGACCCCTTAACCCTATCCCAACAGAGCCCCCCCCAATTGGACCCCCTGCACCCCCCCCCAATAGAGCCCCCCCCCAAATGGGACCCCTTCACCCCCCCCCAATAGAGCCCCCCCCAAATGGGACCCCTGCAGCCCCCCCCGCTCCCGTGGCCCCCCCGCAGCCCCCCCCACCTGAGCTTCCTGCCCCCCTCGGCGATCCGGGTCCTGTTGAGCGGCCCGGCCTTGTGCACGGCCTGGGGGGGGGCAGGGTCAGCGCCGCCCCCCCGCGCCCCCCCCGCGCCCCCCTCCCCCCAACTCACCGGGGGCTGCTCGGGGGCGGGGGGGGGCGGCTCGGCGGGGGGGGGGGCGGCCCCATCCTCCGGGGGGGGGTGGTCGAGGGGGGGCTCCTGGGAGGTGACACGGCCGGGGGGGGCGTCCCCCGTGTCCCCATGTCCCTCGTCCTGGGGGGAGTCACCGGGGGGGGTCGGGTCCTGCAGGGGACACGGGGGACCCAGCTCAGCCCCGGGGGGGCGGGTGGCAGGGCCGGGACCCCCCCGGGGACAGAGCAGCCCCTCCCAGCAATTAGCGCTGGGATTAATGAGGGGCCCCGAATGTGGGGCGGGGCCGGGGGGGGGGGACAGCCATGGCGGGGGGGGGGACAGCGACATTGGGGGGGAATCGGGGGAGATATTGAGAGGGGGAGGGAATTGGGGGATGGGGGGCAGGGGGTATTGGAGGGTGCGGGGGGGTATTGGGGGGCAGGAGGGTATTAGGGGATGGAGGGGCATTGGGGGGCAGGAGGGTACTGGGGGGCGCAGGCGGTATTGGGGGGCGGGAGGGTATTGGGGAGTGGGGGCGGGGGGCAGAAGGGTATTGGGGGGGCCGGGGAGTATTGGGGGGCGGGGGGGTAGGGGATTATTGGGAGATGGGGGGGAAGGAGGGTATTGGGGGGCGCGAGGGGGGCAGGAGGGTATTGGGAGATGGGGGGCAGGAGGGTTTGGGGGGCGGGGGGTGTCCATGAGGGTTTTGGGGCCGGGGGGGTGGGTGTCCAGGAGGGTTTTGGGGGTGTCCAGGCAGGTTTTGGGGCCGGGGGGGGTGTCCAGGAGGGTTTTGGGGGTGTCCATGAGGGTTTTGGGGCCGGGGGGGGGTGTCCAGGCAGGTTTTGGGGGTGTGGGGGGGGTTGTCCAGGCGGGTATCGGGCCCGGGGGTCCCGCGGTCTCGGGGGGGTCCCTGTCCGCCCCCCCCCGCCCACCGCGGGCCGGGGCCGCCGCGGGGGCTTCCAGGAGGCGGCGCCGCTCGGGGGGTGGTAGAAGAAGCAGCGGCCGGAGCGGGGGTCGCGGTGCCGCTCCCAGCCCCGCAGCACCTGCAGGGGGGGCCCGGCCGGCGGGGGGGGCTCCGCCGGGGGGGGGCTCATGGCGGCGCCCGGGGGGGGGTCCTGCTGGGGGCGGGAACGGGGCCTCGTCGGGACCGAGACCGTGCAGGGACCCCCCCGCCGTGCAATGACCCCCCCGTGCAGGGACCCCCCCGTGCATTGCCCCCCCCGGTGCATCGCCCCCCCCCGGTGCATCGCCCCCCCCCCGCCCCGTGCATAGACCCCCCCGTGCATCGCCCCCTCCCCGTGCATCGCCCCCTCCCCGTGCATTAACCCCCCCCCGTGCATTAACCCCCCCCGTGCATTGCCCCCCCCGCATTGCCCCCCCTGTACAATGACTCCCCGTGCATTGACCCCCCCTCTCCGTGCATCGCCCCCCCCCGTGCATTGCCCCCCCCGTGCATTCCCCCTCCCCGCTCCGTGCATTGCCCCCCCCACTCCGTACATTTCGCCCCCCCCCCCAGGGTTTCGCAATCTCCTCCCGGAGCGCCCCGGTACCCCCCGCCCCCCCGCCCCCCCGGTCCCGGTACCGGCTCCCGCTGCCACCGGCCGCCCGGGCCGCGCAGCCCCGGTGCCCCCCCCCGCCCCCCCGCACTTCCTCCTCCTCCGCCCCACGAGGAAGCAGCGGCGCGGGGGGGCGGGGGGGGCAGTTGGAGGGGGGGGCTGGTTTGGGGGTGCCGCGGGGGGGGCTGGGGGGGTCACCCCCCCACACTCACCCCCACGGGCTCCTGCTGGGTCGGGCACTGCGGGGGGGTCGCGGGGGGGGCGGGAGGGGCCCCCCCCGGCGCGAGGCTGGTGCCCCCCCCCGCGGGGGGGGGATCCTGCAGCCGGGGCGGCAGACCTGGCAGGAGGGACCGGGAGGTGACAGGGGCACCCAGGGACCCCCCCGTGTGTGTCCCTATGGGGACATCCCCCGCGACCCCCTCCCGTGTCCCCAGTGTCACCAACACCGTGTCCCCCATTGCCCCCGGCTCCGTGCCCGCTGTGTCCCCAGACTGTGGTCCTAGTGCCACATCCTGCTGCCCCGTGTCCCCAGTGTCCCCAGCCCCATGGCCCTGCCCTGTCCCCCCCATGTCCCCCAGCCCCATGGCCCCAGTGTCCCCAGCCCCATGACCCTGGTCTCGCCCACCCCGTGTCCCCCAGCCCCGTGTCCCCAGTGTCCCCAGCCCCACGGCCCTGGCCCCCCCATGTCCCCCAGCCCCATGTCCCCAGTGTCCCCAGCCCCACAGCCGTGGTCTCGCCCACCCCGTGTCCCCCAGCCCCGTGTCCCCCAGCCCCACGTCCCCACGTCCCCAGCTTCCACCGCACGTCCCCAGTGTCCCCGTCCCTCACCGGTGCCCGCGGGCCGGCCCTGGGGCAGCTCCGCGCCCCCGTCCCCGTCCTTGTCCCCGTCCCCGTCCGCGTCCTCGGCCACGTAGGCGGCGGGGACGAAGAAGGGCCGTGCCCAGCGGCGCTGGCCGGGCCGCCGCACCTGCCACCAGTCCGGGGTGGCCTCGCGCAGCAGCTCGAGGCGCTCGCCGGCCGCCAGGCGCACGCGGCGCCCGTCCTCGCCGCGGTACTCGTAGCCGTAGAGCGCGCGGAGCCGCACGCGCCGCCCGCCCGCGCGCCGGCGCCCGCCCAGCATGGCCTGGGGGACGGAACGGGGCCTGGGGGGACAGCGCGGGGCCTGCGGGGACAGAGCGGGACCCTGCGGGGACAGCACGGCCTGCGGGGATGGAACGGGGCCCTGTGGGGACAGAGCGGGGCCCTGCGGGGACAGAGCGGGGCCCAGCGGGGACGGAACGGGGCCTGCGGGGACAGCGCGGGGCCCTGCGGGGACAGCGCGGGGCCCGGCCAGCACGGCCTGCGGGGACAGCGCGGGGCCTGCGGGGACAGAGCGGGACCTGCGGGGACAGAGCGGGGCCCGGCCAGCACGGCCTGGGGGACGGAACGGGGCCCTGCGGGGACGGAACGGGACCCTGTGGGGACAGAGCGGGGCCCTGCGGGGACAGAGCGGGGCCCGGCCAGCACGGCCTGCGGGGACAGCGCGGGTCCTGCGTGAGCCGCAGCATGCGCCGCATCCTGCATCCCGCGTGCCCTGCAGCCCTGCCCTGCACCCCTGCGCTGCATCCACGGACCGCATCCCACACACCCTGCATCCTGCATGCCCTGCAGCCCTGCCCTGCGTCCCTGAACCGCATCCCCTGCAGCCCTGCTGCACATCCTGCAGCCCCTGCAGCCCTGCCCCACATTCCCGAACAACATCCCGCATCCCTGGCTCCGCATCCTGCATCCCGCACGCCACATCCCCTGCTCTGCATCCCGCATCCTACATCCCCAAACTGCATCCTGCATCCCCTGCCCTGTATCCCGCATCCCCTGCCGTGCATCCTGCATCCCATGCCCCATGTCCTTCATCCTTGCATCCCCCAGGGCATCGTCCCACAGTCCTGCCGTGCATCCCGCATCCCATGACCCATGGTCCATGTCCTGCATCCCAGATTCCACATCCCCTGCACTCTGTGTCCCCTGTCCTGTCTCCCATCCTGCATCCCGCATCCTGCATCCCGCATTCCCTGTCCTGCATCCCGTGTCTCATGTCCTGCGTCCCACATCCCAGATTTCCCATTCCGCATCCCGCATGACACGTCCCGTGCCCCTGGCCACGCTGAGCCCCACGGCCGCTCCGTGCCCCACAGCTGCCTTGTGCCCCACAGCTGCCCTGTGCCCCATGGCCGCCCCGTGCCCCACGGCCGCTCCGTGCCCCATGGCCGCCCCATGGCCGCCCCATGCCCCACGGCAGCTCCGTGCCCCACGGCCGCCCCACAGCTGCCCTGTGCCCCACGGCAGCGCAGTCCCTGGCGCTTGCACCGCGGGAGCCTCTCCCCACGGCTCCCACAAGCAGCCCCATTCCCAGGGTGCCACCGGCAGTCCCGATGTCACTGTGTGACACTGGGTGACACTGGGTGACACTGGGTGACACTGCGGGGCGCGTGGGGGCAGGGACAGCCGTGGGGCACCGGGGCGCCGCAGGAAACGCGGCGGCCGCTGCAGCAGGAAGCGACACTGCGGCTTCCTCGCGCCGTGGGGCTGCGGGGGGACGGGGGGACAGGGGGACGCTCCCACGGCCCATTGCCCCACGGCCCATGTCCCATTGCCCCACGGCCCATGTCCCATTGCCTATTGCCCCATTGCCTATTGCCCCATTGCCCCATTGCCCCACGTCCCATTGCCCCATTGCCCCACGTCCCATTGCCCCATTGCCCCATGTCCTATTGCCTATTGCCCCATTGTCCCATTGCCCCACATCCCCTTGCCCCATTGTCCCATTGCCCCATTGCCCCATGTCCCATTGCCCCATGTCCTATTGCCTATTGCCCCATTGCCCCATTGCCCCCCAGCCCATTGCCCCACATCCCCTTGCTCCACGTCCCCTTGCCCCGTTGCCCCACATCCCATTGCCCCGTTGCCCCCTTGCCCCACGTCCCCCCCGCTCCGGTGCCCCACGGTCCCCTGTGCCCCCCAGCCCCACGTCCCCGTGTCCCCCCCGGGGCCCTCCCCGTCCCGGGGCCGCAGTGGGGCCCAGGCGCCCGGTGCCCCCCCGCGGGTCCCGCACGGTCCCGGTTCCCCCCCCGCCCCGTCCCGGTGCCCCCGGTTCCCCCCACCCACCTGCTGCTCCGGCGGCGGCGCCGGACCACGTGACAGGAGGCGCCCGGACGCCGGGGCCCTTCCCCGCCCCCCGCCCGGGTCCTCCCCGCTGGGACGGGGCGGGGGGGGAGGGGGGGGCAGGACGCCTGGGCCCTTTGGGACATGTTGGGGGGGGCGGTGGTGGCAGCTGGACAGGGGACCTGGAGCTGTGGGGGTTTGTGTGACGTCACAGGGCCTTTCCGTGACGTCACAGAGCCGCTCCATGATGTCACAGAGCTCCTCTGTCACAGCGCTGCTCCGGGCCACCACACAGCACCTGTGTGACGTCACAGAGGCGCCTTCTGACGTCACAATGCGCCCGTGTGACGTCAGAGAGATCCTCCATGCCGGCACAGCGTCGCTCCCAACTGGAACGGGGCACCTGTGTGACGTCACAGAGGCGCTCCGTGACGTCACGACGTACCAGTGTGATGTCACCGAACCCCTCAATGCCGGCTCCCGCCCGGAGCGCGGCACCTGCGTGACGTCACCGAGGTTCTCTGTGACGTCACGGCGCGGGCCGGCAGGGAGGCGGCGGCGGGGGCGCTGGGAGGCGGCAGCCCCGCCCCGCGCGGTCCCCATGGCAACCCGCGCGGTCTCGCGAGAGCGGCGCGCGGGGCCTGCCGGGGGCTGTAGTCCGGCGCGCGGCTCCCGGCGTGCCCCGCGCGTCCCGGCGTGCCCCGCGCCCCCCTCCCGCCATGCGGCTGCGCGTGGCGCCCGGCGGCCCCGGGACCGCCAAGGTCCTGCTGGCCGCGAGCGCCAGCGCCGCCCCCGTGCGGGTGTGCTGGGCCCGGGCCGACGGTGGGTGAGCGGGGGAGCGCGGGAGCCGCGGGAGCGCGGGGAACGGGAACGGGAACGGGAACCGCGGGAACCGCGGGAACCGCGGGAACGGGAACCGCGGGAACGGGAACCGCGGGAACGGGAACCGCGGGAACCGCGGGGAACGGGAACCGCGGGGAACGGGAACCGCGGGAACCGCGGGAACCGCGGGAGTCCAGGAACCGCGGGAGTCCGGGAACCGCGGGAACGGGAACCACCGGGAACGGGAACCGCGGGAACGGGAACCGCGGGGAACGGGAACCGCGGGAACCGCGGGAACGGGAACCACCGGGAACGGGAACCACCGGGAACGGGAACCCCGGGAACGGGAACCGCGGGGACGGGAGCCGCGGGGACGGGAACCGCGGGAACCGCGGGGAACGGGAACCGCCGGGAACGGGAACCCCGGGAACGGGACCTCCCTGGGACCGGGATCCCTCCCGAATGGGAACGGGACCCGCCCCCAGAATGCGAACCTTCCGGAGCGGGAATAGGACCCCAGCGGGAACTGCGGGAGCGGGACCCCCCCGGGAACGGGAGTGGGACCCCCGGGAACGGCCGGTGTGTGACCGCCCCCGGGAATGGGAACGGGACCCCCCGGGAACGGGAGTGGGACCCCCGGGAACGGGAACGGCCGGTGTGTGACCGCCCCCGGGAATGGGAACGGGACCCCCCGGGAACGGGAGCCTCGGGAACGTGACAGGAACCACGGGAATGGGAACCCTGGGAACAGGAACAGCCGGAGCGCGACCGCCCCGGGATCGGGAGCGCCCCCCCCGCCCCTCGGGAACGGCCCCCCCGCCGGTAACGCGGCCCCCCCGGCCCGTTGTGTCCCCAGAGCCGCCGCTGTCCCCGCTCGGCCCCCCCGGGGCCCCCGCGCTGCAGCTGGACAGCGGCACCGTCCTGTTCTCGGCCAACGCCATCTGCCAGTGAGCGCGGACGGGGACGGGGACGGGACCGGGAGGGGGACGGGACAGGACCGGGATGGGATCGGGAGGGGGACGGGACGGGACCGGGATGGGATCTGGGAGCCGGGATGGGATCTAGGAGCCAGGACGGGGACGGGATGGGATGGGAACTGGGAGCCGGGAGCGGAGATGGGACGGGATGGGGATGGGGACAGGGAGTGGGGGCTGGGACAGGAGCTGGGATGGGGATGGGAGCTGGGACCGGATGGGACGGGGATGGGAGCCGGGACGGGTTCTGGGAGCTGGGCCGGGGACAGGACAGGATCTAGGACGGGGACCGGAGCCGGAACGGGGACAGGGGCTGGGATTGAGGAGCCAGAACAGGAGCGCCGGGTCTGGGAGCTGGGATCTAGGAGCTGGGATGCGGGAGGCGGGATCGGGGAGCCGGGATGCGGGATCGGGGAGCCGGGATGCGGGATGCGGGATCCAGGAGCCGGGATGCGGGATGCGGGATCCAGGAGCCGGGATGCGGGATGCGGCTCCGAGCGGAGCCTCCCGGCGCTCCCTCCAGGTACCTCTTCCTGGCGCGCGGGGAGGAGCCCACGGATCTCAGCAACCAGTGGCTGGAATGGGAGGCCACGGAGCTGCAGGTGGGCGCCCTGCAGCCGTGTCCCCGTGTCCTCCTGCCATCCCCGTGTCCTCCCGCCATCCCCGTGTCCCTGCCCCCACGCCACCATTGTGTCCCCATTCCCATGTCCCTGTCCCCGTGTCCCCATCCCCGTGTCCCCATGTCCTCACACCATCCCTGTGTTCCCGTCTGTGTCCCCATTTCCGTGTCCCTGTCCCCATGCTGTTCCCGTGTCCCCACACCGTCCTTGTGTCCCCGTCCCCGTGTCCTCACGCTGTCCCTGTCCCTGTGTCCGCATCACCGTGTCCCCATCCTCATGTCCTCATGCCGTCCCGCCGTCCCCACATCCTCACACCTTTGCCGTCCGTGTCCCCTCACGCCATCCCCGTGTCCCCACGCTGTCCCCGTGTCCTCACACCATCCCCACATCCTCACACCGTCCGCATCTCCATGTCCCCATCCCTGTGTCCTCACACGATCCCCATGTCCCTGCGTTCTCACACTGTCCCTGTGTCCCCGTTCCTGTGTCCCCACACCGCCCCCTCATGCCATCCCCGTATTCCCGTCCCCGTCCCCCCACGCCGTCCCCGTCCCCCCACGCCGTCCCCGTATTCCCGTCCCCTCACGCCGTCCCCGTCCCCCCACGCCGTCCCCGTCCCCCCACGCTGTCCCCGTATTCCCGTCCCCTCACGCCATCCCCGTCCCCCCACGCCGTCCCCGTCCCCTCACGCCGTCCCCGTATTCCCGTCCCCCCACGCCGTCCCCATCCCCTCACGCCGTCCCCGTGCCGCAGCCGGCCGTGCGCGCTGCCCTGTGCGCGGGGCCGTCGCAGGGCGCGGAGGCCGCGGGGGCCCTGGAGCAGCCGCTGTCCCACCTGGAGCGGAGCCTGAGCCGGAGCGGAGCCGCCTTCCTGGCCGGGGTGAGCGGGGCCGGGGTCCCGGGGGGTCCTGGGGTGTCCCCAGGGGGTCCCCAGGTTCTCACTCCGTTCCGCCGCTCAGGACACCAGGTCGGTGGCCGACGTGGTGGTGTGGGGCGCCCTGTTCCCCGTGCTGCGGGATGAGGCCGCCGTGCCAGGTAAGGGACCGGGGGGCGTCCCCTGCGCGGGCCACCCGGCGGGACCGTCCCGTTCCCTGGAGCTGGAGCGGGACCGTCCTGTCCCCCTGGTGCTGGAGTGGGACCGTCCTGTCCCCTGGTACCAGAGCGGGACCGTCCCGTCCCCCTGGTGCCAACATGGGGCCGTCCCATTGCCCAGTGCTGGCGCGGGGCCGTCCCGTCCCCCCGGTACCGGAGCGGGACCGTCCCATCCCCCCCGGTGCCACCGCGGGGCCGCCCGCCCCGTCCCGCGGCGCTGACCCCGTCCCATCCCGCCGCAGCGGAGCTGCGGTCCCTGCGCGGCTGGTTCGGCCGCATGAGCAGCTCAGACGCCGGCCGGGCCGCGGCCGCGGCGCTGCCGCCCGAGGGGCCCCGCGACGCCGGCGCCTGCCCCCCGACACCGCCGAGAGCGCCCTGCAGTGAGGCCGAGGTGCCCCCCGCGTCCCCGCGTGTCCCCCCCCGTGTCCCCCGTGTCCCCGCTCACGCCGGCGCTCCGCAGGACGCGGCAGCCCCGGAGCTCAGCGAGGAGGAGATCGCGGCCGCCGTGGCCACGTGGGCCCGTGGCACCGACGCGCTACCCGAGCCCTGGCAGCCGCCGAGCCCCGTGTGAGCCCCGCGTGTCCCCGTGTGAGCCCCGCGTGTCCCCGCGTGTCCCCATGTCCCCGCATGTCCCCATGTCCCCGCGTGCTCCGGAGCCGCCTGCGTCCCTTTGTGTTCCCCAACTGCTCCATGTCCCCACGCGCCTCCCTGCTGCCCCACGTCCCTCCCGCTCTGGGACGTCCCCGTGTCCCTCCCCGCTCTGGTCCCCATGTCCCTCCCTGATCCAGGACCTCCCCGTGTCCTTCCCTGCTCCGGGTCCCCATGTCCCTCCTTGCCCCGCAATTGCTCCGTGTCCCTCCCCACTCCGGGATCCCCCTATGTCCCTCCCTTCTCTGGGACCTCCCCGTGTCCCTCCCTGCCCAGGGTCCCTGTGTCCCAGCGTCCCTCCCCGCTCCGGGTCCCGTGTCCCCTCCTCCCCGTGTCCCCTCCTCCCCGTGTCCCCCCCATGTCCCCGTGTCCCCGCGCGCTCACGCGGGCGCGGGGCGCAGGCTGCCCGTGCAGGGCCGGCGCAACGTCCTCATCACCAGCGCGCTGCCCTACGTCAACAACGTCCCGCACCTGGGCAACATCATCGGCTGCGTCCTGAGCGCCGACACCTTCGCCAGGTAGCGGCGCCGGGCCGGGTGGCACCGGGGCACGGGTGACACCAGGGCACAACGTCACCGTCCCCGCCGCCCCGCAGGTACTGCCGCCTGCGCGGCTGGAACACGCTCTACGTGTGCGGCACCGACGAGTACGGCACGGCCACGGAGACGCGCGCGCTGGCCGAGGGGGTGACGCCGCGCCAGCTGTGCGACAAGTACCACGCGCTGCACGCCGACGTCTACCGCTGGTTCCGCATCTCCTTCGACTGCTTCGGCCGCACCACCACGCCGCAGCAGACGGCGTGAGCGTCCCCGCTGTGGCCCCCGCGCGCGGTGACCGTCCCCAGCGTGTCCCTGGCTCATGGCACATGTCCCCTGCTCGGAGTGACCGTCCCCGACGCGTCCCTCGTTCATGGCACACATCCCCGGCTCGTGGTGACCATCCCCACCACGTCCCTGGCTCATGGCACACGTCCCCCGCTCGTGCTGCCCGTCCCCGACGCGTCCCCAACTCATGGCACACGTCCCCCGCTCACACTGCGTATCCCCGGCTCACAGCACTTGTCCCCACTGTGTCCCCTGCTCGTGGTGCCCGTCCCTGCTGTGTCCCCAGTTCATGACACACGTCCCTGGCTCGTGGCACCCGTCCCTGCCCTGTGCCCAGCTCGCAGTGCCCGTCACCACCATGTCCCCGGCTCAGGGTGCCTGTCACCACCGCATCCCCTGCTCATGGCACGTGTCCCCGGCTCGCAGTGCCCATCCCCACTGTGTCCCCAGGTCATGGTGCCCGTCACCGCCATGTCCCCTGCTCACGGTGCCACCACCACGTCCCCAGCTCGCGGTGCCCATCCCCACCAATCCCCACAGCGCCGCCACCGCGTCCCCCTCTTGTGGTGCCTGTCCCCACAGTGTCCCCTGCTCATGGCACAAGTTCCCTGCTCACAGTGCCACTGCCATGTCCCTACTTGCGCCGCTTGTCACCACTGTGTCCCCTGCTCACGCTGCTGTCCCCACCGTGTCTGCCCGCTCGCCCTCTCCATCCCCTGCTCATGGTGCCCATTGGTTTCCCCTTGTCCCCCCACTCCTGCCCTTGTCCCCGTGCTCACGGCGCCATCCCCGCCGTGTCCCCCCGCTCGCCCTGTCTGTCCCCGCCCTGTCCCCCCGCTCGCCCTGCCCGTCCCCTGCTCCTGGTGCCCGTTGCTTTCCCCTCGTCCCCCCGCTCCCACCCCTGTCCCCTCCTTGTCCCCCCGGTCCCGTGCTGACGGCGCCGTCCCTGCAGCATCGCGCAGGACGTGTTCTCGCGGCTGCTGGCGCGCGGGCTGGTGCTGCAGGACACGGTGCAGCAGCTGCGCTGCGAGCGCTGCCGCCGCTTCCTGGCCGACCGCTTCGTGGAGGGGACCTGCCCCTTCTGCGCCTACGGGGAGGCGCGCGGGGACCAGTGCGACCGCTGCGGCAAGCTGGTCAACGCCGTGGAGCTGCAGGTGGGCGGCGCGGGGACACGCGTGTCCCCACACATGACACGCATGGGACGCCCCGGTGACACGCGCGGGATGCCCCGGGGACACACGCAGGACACCCTGGTGACACGTGTGGGACCCCTGTGTCATCCCCGCACATGACACCCCGGTGACACGCGCATCCCCACATGTAACACGCACGGGACACCTTGGGGACACGTGCGGGACGGCCCGGGAACACGCACGTCCCCACACATGACATGCGGGACGCCCCGGTGACACGCACATCCCCACACGTGACACGCAGGACGCCCCAGGGACATGCACGTCCCCACACATGACACGCGCGGGACGCCCTGGGGACACACGCGTCACTGCATGTGACGCGTGGGGCGCCCCGGAGACACGCACATCCCCGCACGTGACACGCAAGACACCCCGGTGACACGTGTGGGACACCCCCGTGACACACGCGCATCCCCACATGGGACACACGCATGGGACACCCCAGTGACACGCGTGTCCCTGCATGGGACACACGCAGGACACCCCAGTGACACGTGTCCCCACACATGACACGCATGGGACACCCCAGTGACACGCGTGTCCCTGCATGGGACACGCGCGGGACGCCCCGGGGACACGTGTGGGACACCCCGGGGACATGCACATCCCCACACATGACACGCGGGACACCCCAGTGACACATGTGTGTCCCTGCACGTGACACGCATGGGACACCCCGGTGACACACGCAGGACACCCCGGTGATACACGCGCGTCCCCGCAGGGGACATATGCAAGACACCCCAGTGACACGTGCGTCCCCCCACATGACACGCACAGGACGCCCCGGTGACACGCGCGTCCCCACACATGACACACGCGGGACACCCCAGTGACACATGCGCGTCCCTGCATGTGACACGTGTGGCACACCCCGGTGACATGCGTGTCACCACACGTGACACGCGCGGGACGCCCCGGTGACCCACGCGTCCCCCCACGTGACATGCGTGGGACACTCCAGTGACACACGTGTCCCCGCAGCGGCCGCGCTGCAAGCTGTGCGGAGCGGAGCCCATCGTGACGCCCACGGAGCACCTGTTCCTGGACCTGCCCAAGGCAAGCGCGGGGACGGGGACGGCAGGGTGGCACGTGGGGACGGGGACGGCAGGGTGGCACGTGGGGACAACAGGGTGGCACGTGGGGACGGGGACGGCAGGGCGGCACATGGGGACGGCAGGGCGGCACGTGAGGGTGGCAGGGGGGACAGGGACAGGCACTGCAGGGTGTCCCATGTGTGCCCTGGCTGGAGGCTGGCAGGAAGGGGACAGGGACAGGGATGGGGACAGCACCATTGAGCGCCCGTGTGTCCCCTGGCTGCAGGGGACAGGGACAGCGATGGCACCAATAAGCACGCACATGTGTCCTGGCTGCAGGGTGGCAGGGAGGGGATGGGGACGTCACCCCTGTGTCCCGTGTCCCCAGCTGGAGGGTGGCAGGGAGGGGACAAGGACAGGGACGAGGACGTCACCCCTGTGTCCCGTGTCCCCAGCTGCAGGGTGGCAGGGAGGGGATGGGGACGTCACCCCTGTGTCCCGTGTCCCCAGCTGCAGGGTGGCAGGGAGGGGACAAGGACGGGGACGTCACCCCCGTGTCCCGTGTCCCCAGCTGCAGGGCCGCCTGGAGCGCTGGCTGGAGCACGCGTGGGCGGCGGGCGAGTGGACGGCCAACGCGCGCCACATCACGCGCTCGTGGCTGCGCGACGGGCTGCGCCCGCGCTGCATCACCCGTGACCTGGCCTGGGGCACCCCGGTGCCGCTCGACGGCTTCCGCGACAAGGTGGGTCCCCCCGGCCCCGCGCGGCGCCAGGGCCACCCGCGGGCGCTCACGGCCCCGTCCCCAGGTGTTCTACGTGTGGTTCGACGCCCCCATCGGCTACCTGTCCATCACGGCCACCTACACGGAGCACTGGGAGCGCTGGTGGAAGAACCCGGAGCAGGTGAGTGGCGGGGACGGGGACGGGGACGCCGCGGCGTCACCCCCAGCCCCGCGTCACCCCCGGCCCCGCGTCACCCCCGGCCCCGCGTCACGGCCCCGCTGTCCCCCCCCGGCAGGTCGAGCTCTACAACTTCATGGCCAAGGACAACGTCCCCTTCCACAGCGTCATCTTCCCCTGCTCGCTGCTGGGCGCCGATGACAACTACACGCTCGTGAAGCACCTCATCGCCACCGGTACCGGCCCCGTGCCCTCCCCGCGGCCGAGGGGTCCGGGGGGACGTCCCCACACCCGAGGGGGCTCGTCCCTGCACCGGGGGGGCCTCATGTCTTGTCCCCACACCGGGGGGCTCGTCCCTATGCTGGGGGGGTCTCATCCCCACATGGGGGGTCTTGTCCCTGCACGGGGTCTTGTCCCCGCCCTGGGGACTTGTCCCCACATGGGGGTCTCATCCCTGCACTGTGGGGGTGGGGGTCTCGTCCCTACATGGGGGTCTCGTCCCTGCACTGGGGGGTTCTTGTCCCCATATGGGGATCCCGTACCCACGCCGGGGGGGTCTCATCCCTGTGCTTGGGGGGGTCTCGTCCCTACATGGGGGTCTCATCCCTGCACTGGGGAGGGGCTCGTCCCCATATGGGGCTCTCATCCCCACATCGGGGGGTCTCATCCCTGTGCTTGGGGGGGTATTGTCCCCACCCGGGGGGCTCGTCCCTGCAGGGGGGTCTCATCCCCACACCAGGGGTCTTGTCCCCACGCTGGGGGGTCTCATTCCCACATCAGGGGTTCCCGTCCCCACATGGGGGTTCCCGTCCCCACATGGGGGTCCTGTCCCCACATGGGGGTTCCCGTCCCCCCATCGGGGTTCCCGTCCCCACGCGGGGGTCCCGTCCCCACGCGGGGGTCCCGTCCCCACGTGCCCCCTCCCGCGCCCAGAGTACCTCAACTACGAGGACGGCAAGTTCTCCAAGAGCCGCGGCGTGGGGGTGTTCGGGGACATGGCCCGCGACACGGGCGTCCCCGCCGACGTGTGGCGCTTCTACCTGCTGGCGGTGCGGCCCGAGGGCCAGGACAGCGCGTTCTCCTGGAGCGACCTGCAGCTGCGCAACAACGCCGAGCTGCTCAACAACCTGGGCAACTTCGTGCACCGGTGACGTCGGGGACACGGGGGGGATGCGGGGGGACACGGAGCCCCGCGCTCATCCCCGTGTCCCCCCCCAGGGCCGGCACGTTCGTGTGCAAGTTCTTCGGCGGCGCCGTCCCCGCCATGGAGCTGGCGCCCGAGGACGCGCGGCTGCTGGCGCGGGTCAACGCGGAGCTGCGGCGGTACCACGAGCTGCTGGAGCGGGTCCGGTGCGTGCCGGGACGGGGGACGGGGGTGATGGCACCGCGGGTCCCGTGGTGGGACAAGGGGGGGGTCCCGGTTCTGGGGGAGGGCGGTGGTACCGCGGGTCCATTGGGTGCCAGGATGGGACACGGGGGGGGGTCCCTGTTTTTGGGGGGGGATGATGGCACTGTGGGTCCAGGGGGTGCCGGGATGGGACAGGGAGGGGGGGGGTCCCGGTTTTGGGGGGGGCACAGCACCGCTCACCCCCCCACGCTCCAGTGGGTGTCAGGATGGGACACGGTGGGGGTCCTACTTTAGGGGGGGTGACGGCACCGCGGGTCCAGTGGGTGCTGTGATGGGACACGGGGGGGTCGCGGTTCTGGGGGGGGGGCACACGGCGCCGCTGACCCCCCCGCGCTCCGGTGGGTGCCGGGATGGGACACGGGGGGGTGGTTCCGGTGGTTCCGGTTCTGGGGGGGCACACGGCGCCGCTGACCCCCCCGCGCTCCGGTGGGTGCCGGGATGGGACACGGGGGGTGGTTCCGGTGGTTCCGGTTCTGGGGGGGCACACGTCGCCGCTGACCCCCCCGCCGCCCGCAGCATCCGCGACGCCCTGCGCTGCGTCCTCAGCATCTCCCGCCACGGCAACCAGTACATCCAGGGCAACGAGCCCTGGAAGCGGATCAAGGGCGACGCGGAGGACAGGTGGGTACGGGGTTGGGGGGGACACGCGGGGGGGACGGTGCTGATGACACCCCCCCCGGTGCAGGCGGCGCGTGGGGGGGTGAGCGGGACCCCCCCTTATCCCATCCTGACACCCACCGGCCCGTGGTGCCATCACCTGCGCCCCCCCCAAAACTGGGACCCCCCCTTGTCCCATCCTGACACCCACCGGCCCGTGGTGCCATCACCTGCACCCCCCCAAAACTGGGACCCCCCCTTGTCCCATCCTGACACCCACCGGCCCGTGGTGCCATCACCTGCGCCCCCCCAAAACTGGGACCCCCCCTTATCCCATCCTGACACCCACCAGACCTGTGGTGCCATCACCCCCCCAAAACAGGGAGCGTCCCCAATCCCGGCACCCACCAGACCTGCAGTGCCATCACCCCCACCCCCCACCAAAACCGGGACCCCCCCCTTGTCCCATCCCGGCACCCACCGGAGTGCGAGGGGGTGAGCAGTGCCATCCCCCCCCGGACCCCAAAACCGGGACCTCCCCTCTTGTCCCATCCTGACACCCACTGGACCTGCGCTGCCGTCCCCCTCCCAACACCGGGAGCGTCCCCAGTCTCATCCCCCCCAGCGCGTGGTGCCGACGCGGTGTCGCTCCCGTGCAGGCGGCGCGCGGGGACGGTGACGGGCGTCGCGGTGAACGTGGCGGCGCTGCTGGCCGTGCTGCTGCAGCCCTTCATGCCGGGCGCCGGCGCCGCCATCGCGGAGCAGCTGCGGCTGCCGCCCCGCTGCCGCGTCCTGCCCCACGGCGTGGCCTGCGTGCTGCCCGCCGGGCACCGCGTCGGGAGCGGTACGGGGGGACACGGGGACAACGGGGGGACACGGGGGTGCTGCCCCACGGCGCGGCCTGCGTGCTGCCCGCCGGGCACCGTGTCGGAGCGGTACGGGGGACATGGGGGACACGGGGGGACACGGGGGTGCTGCCCCACGGCGTGGCCTGCGTGCTGCCCGCGCCGGGCACCGCGTCGGAGCGGTACGGGGGATGGGGACACGGGACACGGGGGGACACGGGGGGTGCTGCCCCACGGCGTGGCCTGCGTGCTGCCCGCCGGGCACCGCGTCGGAGCGGTACGGGGGACATGGGGACACGGGGGACACGGAGGCGGGGCTGGGGGAGGACACAGGGGTGATGGGGGGCATAGGGGAACACAGGGGGGACATGGGGGGTGCTGGAGGGGACACAGGAGTACTGGGGGGACATGGGGGTGCTGGGAGGGTGCTGGGGGCAGGGGGGGGCTGCTGGGGACACGGGGTGCCGGGGAGACATGGGGACACAGGGGTGCTGGGGGACATGGGGGTGTTGGGGGCCGTGGGGGGGCATGGGTGCTGGGGGGCGCAGGGGTGCCAGAGGGACACAGGGAGGTGTGGGGGACATGGGGTGGGGGGGGACACAGGGAGCTGGGGGGACATGGGGGTGCTGGGGGGGACACGATGTGTGTTTGGGGGGGGGACGGGGGTGCTGGCAGGACACTGGGTGCTGGGGGGTGCTGGGGGGGACATGATCTGTGTAGGGGGAGTCCTGGGGGACCCGGGGGGGTCCTGGGGGGACACGGTTTTGTCTCTGGGGGGACATGGGGGTACATGGGGCGCTGGGGGACATTGTACACAATGGGGGGGCCGCGCTCTGTGTTTGGGGGGGGTCTGGACTCTGCCCCCCCCCCCCCCCCAGGTGAGGCCCCTGTTCCAGAAGCTGGAGCAGGAGCAGATCGAGACCCCTGCGGCGGCGCTTCGGGGGCGCCCAGGTGAGGGGCAGCGCCCGCCCGCCCTTCCTCCTGCTGCTGCTGCTGCTTCCTGCTCCTCCTCCTCCTCCTCCTCCTCCTCCTTCCTCCTCCTCCTTCCTCCTTCCTCTCTCCTCCTCCTTCCTTCTCCTCCTTCCTCCTCCTCCTCCTCCTCCCTCCTCTCTTCCTCCTCCTCCTCCTTCTCCTTCCTCCTCCTCCCCCCCTTCCTCCTCCTCTCCCCCTTCCTCCTCCTTCCTCCTCCTCCTCCCTCCCCCTCCCCCCCCCCCAGATGTTGCTCTCGTGCCCCAGGGACCCCCCCAGCACCAAGAGGGGGGGCTACAACTCCGCTCCCCCCCCCCACAGGCCAGCCACCCCCCCCAGCTCCCGGCCCCGCTCCAGGATCCAGCCCCGCTCCGGACCCCGGTCCCGCTCCGGCTCCCGGTGACCCCCAGCTCATCCAGCGCTGACGGAGCAGGTGGCCAAGCAGGTGAGCGGCAGCGGGGAGCCCCCCGCCGTGTCCCCCGGTGTCCCCGGTGTCCCCATCCCGGTGTCACCGCGCGGCCTCCCGCAGGGCGCCCTCGTGCGGCAGCTGAAGGCGGCCCAGGGCCGAGCGCGCGCGGGTGGCGCCGGAGGTGGCCAAACTGCTGGAGCTGAAGGGGCGCCTGGCGCTGGCCGAGGGCCGCGGGGACACGGCGGCACCGACGGCCCCAAGGGCCAGCGCGGGAAGTAGCCGCGGGGCACGCGGAGCCCGGGTGGGCACGTGGGGCCTATAGGCACGTGGGGCCTGTGGGGCACACGGAGCCCACGGGGCACGCGGAGCCGGAGGGGCATGTGGACCCCGTGGGGCACACGGAGTCTGTGGGGCACGTGGAGCCCGTGGGGCACATGGAGCCCCTGGAACCCACGGCACATGCGGGGCCTATGGACCACACGGAGCCCGTGGAACTCACGGAACCTGCGGAGCCCATGGAACACATGGAGCCCATGGCCCACACAGAACCCACGGAACCGGCGGAGCCCACGGAACCCACAGAGCACGCGGAGCCGCGCGGGGTTGCACTCGTGTGTAATAAAGCGGGCGCTGCCGCTACGGGCGCCGCAGGCTGAGCACGCGCCTCGATGAGCGCCGCGCGCGCAAGCTGCGCGCTGCACCTCGGCGCCCAGGCGCTGCACGTCGGCGCGGAGCCGCGCGTTGAGCGCCGCCAGCTCCCGCGCGCGCCGCTCGGCCGCCTCCTCGCGCCGCCGCCGCGCGCCGGGGACACTGGGGACACCGGGGCCCCCGCGCCGCCGCCGCCGCGTCCCACACCGCGCACCCGGCTCCGCCGTGGCGCTCCCAGCGGATGGGGATGCTGCCGGGGGCGGCTCCATGTGCTCCGGATCCAGTGCCGCGGCCAGCTCTGCGCCCCACGGCGCCACGTCCAGCTCTGCGCCCCATGGCGCCATGTCCACCTCCGCGCCCCACGGCGCCGCGTCCAGCACCGTGTCCGGCTCCGCGCCCCATGGCGCCGTGTCCCGCTTTGCATCCCCCGGTGCCGTGTCCTGCTTCTCATCCCACGGCGCTGCGTCCAGCTTGGTGCCCCACGGCACCGCGTCCATCTTGGTGCCCCACGGCGGCGCCTCCACCGCGCTGCCCCACGGCGCCGCGGCCATCTTGGAGCCCCCCGGCGGCTCCTGTGGGACGCGGGGGTCAGGCCGTGACACAGCTGTCCCCGTCCGTGTCCCTGTCCCCCCGTCCCCCCCGTCTCACCTCGGCGCCCGCCAGCACCTCCTGCAGATCCTGGTACCAGGCGTCCAGCTCCTCCCAGGCGGCCACCGGCTCCGCTGCCATCGGCTGCCGCGGGCTGTGCTGGGGCCAGGGTGTGGGGTGAGCCCCACGGCGGCCCCACCTGCCCCATGGCTGCCCCACAGCGGCCCCTGCCCCATGGCAGCCCATGTCTACCCCCCGCCTGCCCCACGGTGGCCCCTACCTGCCCCCACCTGCCCCATAGCAGCCCCATAGCAGCCACACAGCAGCCCCCGCCTGTCCCCACCAGGCCCACAGTGGCCCCCACATGCTCCATGGCTGCCCCACAGCAGACCCTGTCTGCCCCCCGCCTGCCCCACACCTGCCCCACACCTGCCCCCCGGCTGCCCCCTACCTGCGCTCAGGTGTGCTGCTCTCGGCAGAGCCCCTTCCTCCTCGACGCCTGGGGGCAGCCGGGGGGCGTCAGGGCGGGCTGGGGGCCCCCTCCCCACAGCCGCCCCCGGGGTCACCTAGAGCCACCCCCCCCCAAAGGGACCCAGGCGTCCGGGCCCGGCCCCTCCCTCCGGGGGGTGACTCCACCGCGGTCCCTATAGCCCCTATAGCCGGGGTCACCCTGCATAGGGACAGGGACCTCGTAACGGGGCATCGCATGGGGCAGGGACCCGCTGTGGGGCAGGGACACCCTATGGGGCCGGAAATGTCCATGGAATGTGGACTCCCAGGAATCCCCAGGGATGTTCTGTGGGGCCAGGAATGCTCAGAGGGACCCGCTATGGGGCCAGGGATGCTCTGAGGGACTCGCTGTGGGGCTGGGGATGCTCTATGGGCAGGACCCACTATGGGGATGGGGATACCCTATAGGACCCGCTATGGGACGGGGATGCTCTGAGGGACCCGCTATGGGCTGGGGATGCCTTATGGGACAGGACCCGCTATGGGATGGGGATACCCTATAGGACCCGCTATGGGGCTGGGGATGCTCTATGGGACCCGCTATGGGGCCAGGGATGCTCTATGGGGAGGGATCCGCTATGGGGCCAGGGCTGCCCCACGGGGCGGGACCCCGCTATGGGGTCGGGGATGCTCCGAGGGACCAGCTATGGGGCCAGGGATGCTCTGTGGGGTGGGACCCGCTATGGGCCTGGGGATGCCTTATGGGACAGGACCCGCTATGGGGATGGGGATACCCTATAGGACCCGCTATGGGGCCGGGGATGCCCTATGGGGCGGGACCCGCTATGGGGTCAGGGATGCTCCAATGGACCCGCTATGGGGCCGGGGATGCCCTATGGGGCGGGACCCGCTATGGGATGGGGATGCCCTATGGGGCGGGACCCGCTATGGGGCCGGGGATGCCTTATGGGACAGGACCCGCTATGGGGCCGGGGATGCTCCAATGGACCCGCTATGGGGCTGTGGATGCCCTATGGGACAGGACCCGCTATGGGGCCGGGGATACCCTATAGGACCCGCTATGGGGCCGGGGCTGCCCTATGGGGCGGGACCCGCTATGGGGCCAGGGATGCTCTATGGGGCGGGACCCGCTATGGGGCCAGGGATGCTCTATGGGGCGGGACCCGCTATGGGGCCAGGGATGCTCCAATGGACCCGCTATGGGTCGGGGCTGCCCCGCGGGGCGGGTCCGCGCGCGCCCCCCGCACCTTCCCGCGCGGCCCCGGCTCCCCGCGGCCCCCTCCCCGCGCGCCGCCGCCGCCTCCTGCCCGTCCGCATCGTCCCGCCGCCCCGCGCGCCGCCGCCGCGGCCCCTTTAAACCGCCGCGTGACGCAACCCTTGCGCCAGCCGCGGCCATGGGCGCGCGCCGCGCCGTGACGTCACGGGCCGCCGCGGGCCAATGGGGGCGCCGGGGGCGGGTCCCGCGCTCCCCCTCCCCGCGCGGGGCCGAGTCACGCGGGCGGATGATGCAACGGCCGGAAACGAGGCCCCGCCCCCGGCCGCGCCCCGCGTGACGTCACGGCCCGCCCGGCGCGCGCTTAAAGGGGCCGCGGCGCCCGCCGGGGGGGCAGCGACCCCCCGGTGCCTCCCGGTGCTCCCGGTTTTCCCGGTTTCTCCCGGTGCTCCCGGTGCTCCCGGTTTTCCCGGTGCTCCCGGTTTTCCGGTTTCTCCCGGTGCTCCCGACGCCGCCCCCAGCCCCATCCCGGTGCCCCCCGCCCCCCGCGCGGGGCACGCCGGGATCGGGATCCCCGGGGCTGCCTCCGCCGCGCGCATGCGCGGACCGGGACCGGGAGCGGGGCCGGAACGGGCGGAACCGGAACCGGGACCGCGACCCCGGGGCGCTGTTGGGGGCCCCGTGAGCGCCCTGCCCCATAGAACCTGCCCCATAGGAACCCCCTGCCCTATAGAGTCTGCCCTATAGGAACTCCTTGTCCTGCAGACCCTGCTCTATAGGAACCCCCTCCTCTATAGAGCCTGCCCTATAGGAGCGCCCTGCTCTATCGACCCTGCCCCATAGGAACCCCCTGCCCCATAGGAACCCCCTGCCCTATAGACCCTGCCCCATAGGAACCCCCTGCCCTACAGGAACCCCCTGCCCTATAGGAACCCCCTGCCCTATCGACCCTGCCCCATAGGAACCCCCTGCCCCATAGGAACCCCCTGCCCTACAGGAACCCCCTGCGCTATAGGAACCCCCTGCCCTATAGACCCTGCCCCATAGGAACCCCCTGCCCCATAGGAACCCCCTGCCCCATAGGAGCTCCCTGCCCTATAGGAACCCCCTGCCCTACAGGAACCCCCTGCCCCATAGGAGCTCCCTGCCCTATAGGAACCCCCTGCCCTACATGCCGAGCCGTATAGGAACTCGCTGCGCTGTAGACACTGCCCCATAGCAGCTCCCTGCCCTACAGACCCTGCCCTATAGGAGCCCCCTCCCTGTGCTCCGCCCACCCTGCCCCATGGCCCCTGCCCCATCGTGTGCCCCATAAGGGCAGCCCCTATAGCCCCCCCCCCAGGACCGTCACCCCCATGTGGGGCTGCGGGGGGGGCGGGGCTCGGGCTGAGGCGGCCCCTCCCCCCCAGGGCCACCCCCGGGACAGCGACCGCGGGCGGCGCCGCCACCGGGGGCCGCGGGGGACGGCGGGAGGGGGCGGTGAGACCCCGCCCCCTGGGAGGGGTGAGATCCCGCCCCCTGGGAGGGACCCGTGAGACCCCGCCCCCTGGGGGGCTGGTGAGACCCCGCCCCCTGGGAGGGACCGGTGAGACCCCGCCCCCGGGACGGGTGAGACCCCGCCCCCTGGGAGGGACCGGTGAGACCCCGCCCCCGGGACGGGTGAGACTCCGCCCCCTGGGAGGGACCGGTGAGACCCCGCCCCCCGGTACGGGTGAGACCCCGCCCCCTGGGAGGGACCGGTGAGACCCCGCCCCCCGGTACGGGTGAGACCCCGCCCCCTGGGAGGGGCAGGTGAGACCCCGCCCCCGGGACGGGTGAGACTCCGCCCCCTGGGAGGGACCGGTGAGACCCCGCCCCCCGGTACGGGTGAGACCCCGCCCCCTGGGAGGGGCAGGTGAGACCCCGCCCCCGGGACGGGTGAGACTCCGCCCCCTGGGAGGGACCGGTGAGACCCCGCCCCCCGGTACGGGTGAGACCCCGCCCCCTGGGAGGGACCGGTGAGACCCCGCCCCCCGGTACGGGTGAGACCCCGCCCCCTGGGAGGGGCAGATGAGGCCCCGCCCCCGGGACGGGTGAGACCCCGCCCCCCCCGTTCCTGCCCCACTTCCCGGGGCCGCCTCGGCCGCCCCGGGCGCAGCCCCGTGGCCCGGGGACGCCCCCGGCCCCCCCCCCCACGGTGTCCCCATGTCCCCCCCCCCGCCATGTCCCCATGTCCCCCCCCGGGGTGTCCCCGTCTGTCCTATGGCATCCCCAGCCCCCCTACCCCGCAGTGTCCCCATGTCCCCCCACGGTGTCCCCATGTCCCCCGCAGTGTCCCCGTATCCCTCGCGGTGCCCCCCCCCCCAGCGGTCCCCCCCACGGTCCCCCCGCGCTGGCCCCCAGCGGCGCTGCCCCCCCCGGGGCAGATCCGGACCTGCTGGTGCGGCCTGGGCTGTCCCCTGCGCCACGTGGGGACGCGCGGGGGGACGGGGGGACACAGGGGACACAGGGGGACATGGGCGGACACGGGGGGACATGGGGGGACACGGGGGGACGCGCAGGGACACACGGGGACGCCCCGCGCCCCCTCAGCCCCGCTGTCCCCGCAGGGCTTTAACTGCGACCCCGGGGCCGTGGTGGCCGCGGGGCCGGTGTCCCCCGGGGACGGGACCAAACTGCCACCGCCGGCGGAAAGCGACGGCCCCGCGGCCCGGAGCGGGTCTGTCCCCGTGTCCCCTGGGTCCATCCCATGTCCCCGGGTCCCCCCCGTGTCCCTGGGTCCCTCCTGTTGCCTCTAACCCATCCCCGCGTCCCCTGGGTCCGTCCCGTGTCCCCAGGTCCCTCCTGCTGTCCCCAACCCCTCCTGTGTCCCTTCTCATGTGCCCCCGGGTCCCTCCTGCTGCCCCTGACCGATTCCTGTGTCCCCTCCCGGGTCCCCTGGGTCCCTCCTGTGTCCCCAGGTCCCTTCTGCTGTGCCCAGCCCCTCCCCATGTCCCCCCCGTGTCCCCTGTGTCCCTTCTCATGTCCCCCCGGGTCCCTCCTGCTGCCCCTAACCCGTCCCTGTCCCCCCCACCGTGTCCCTTGGGCCCCCCCCGCTGTCCCCAACCTGTCCCCCCCTGACCCCCCCCCCTTCCCGCAGGTCCCGCTCGGAGCCCCCCCCCCCCCCGCGGGGGCCACGACCCCGAGAGCCGCCCCCCCCCCCCGCCGGGCCCCCCCGCGTCCCCCCCTGGCCGCCCCCCCCCCCCCCGCGATGCCTTAAACAGCCAAAGCAGCAAAAAGTCACCGGGGCCCATAGCCCCCCCCGGGACCCCCCCAGCACTTCACCCCCCGCGGCGCCCCGGGGGGCCCTGGTGGCCCCGGTGCAGCCCCTCGTGGCCCCCCCCTGCGCCTGCTGGGCGCCCCCCCCCCCCCGCCCCCCCCCCCGCCACCGCGGCCCCCCCTCCTGCGGCTCCGGGGGCAGGTGGCGGCCGAGGGGCTCTCGGGGACCCCCAGGGGACAGCGGGGGATGGGGGGGGCAGGGGGGGAGGGCGGGGACACGCCGGGACACGGGGCCGCGCTCCGCACGCCGGGATGGGCACGGATCCGGGCTGGGATGGCCGGGGACAGGCACGGATCCGCACCGGGACACGGATCCGCACCGGGACACGGATCCGCACCGGGACACGGATCCGCTCCGGGACACGGATCCGCACCAGGACATGGATCCGAACCGGGACACGGGCACGGATCCGGGCTGGGATGGTCGGGGACAGGCACGGATCCGCACCGGGACACGGATCCGCACCGGGACACGGATCCATGTTGGGACACGGGCACGGATCCGCACCGGGACACGGATCCGCACCGGGACACGGATCCGCACCGGGACACGGATCCGCTCCGGGACACGGATCCGCACCAGGACATGGATCCGAACCGGGACACGGGCACGGATCCGGGCTGGGATGGTCGGGGACAGGCACGGATCCGCACCGGGACACGGATCCGCACCGGGACACGGATCCATGTTGGGACACGGGCACGGATCCGCACCGGGACACGGATCCGCACCGGGACACGGATCCGCACCGGGACACGGATCCGCTCCGGGACACGGATCCGCACCAGGACACGGGCACGGATCCGGGCTGGGATGGTCGGGGACAGGCACGGATCCGCACCGGGACACGGATCCGCACCGGGACACGGATCCATGCTGGGACACGGATCCATGCTGGGACACGGGCACGGATCCGGGCTGGGGTGGCGGGACGTGGGCACGGATCCATCCCGTGGGGACACGGGGGGGCGCTTGGGGAACGTGGGGGGGCGGGGGGAGATGTGAAGCTACTGGGAGGTGCTGGGATAAACTGGGAGGCACTGGGAGCTCCTGGGAGCCACTGGGAGTCATTGGGAGCTACTGGGAGGTGCTGGGATAAACTGGGAGGCACTGGGAGCTCCTGGGAGCCACTGGGATCCGCTGGGAGCTGCTGGGACCCCCGGGGGGGCGCTGGGGACGGGGGGTCCCGGTGCCCCCTGACCCCCCCCCGGCCTTGCAGCCCCCCCGGGAGCCGCCGCGGGGGGGGGGCAGCACCGAGCCCGGCCCCCCCCGCTGTAAGTGGAGCCATGGTGGGGGGGGGGGGGCAGCAGGGGGGGCCGCAGCTGCTCAGGGCTGTTTTAGTGCCAGGTTCCCCCTCCCCAAATGCCTCAAAACAGGTTTTTTTTCCCCCAAAACCCCCTGTGACCCCCCCCCCGTACCAGCAATATCCGTCTCCACCGGCCGGGCCCCCCCCCGCAGCCCCCCCGGTTCTGCACGAAGCGGAGCCCTGCCCGGGACGAGGAGCGTTTAATTAACGGGGGGGGGCGCGGGGGGGGGGGCCGGCTGCAGCGCTCATTAAAGGACGTAATTAATGTAATTAACCCCCGGCTGGGCCTGGTGCTGCCCCCCCCAGCAGGGGGGGGCTCCGAGCTGGGCTCTGCAAGGGGGTAAAGCGGGGGGGGGGGGCAGATTGTGGGGGGGGCCCTTCACCCCCCCCCGAGCGGGGGCAGGGCTGGGGGGGGCGATAGCTGGTGGGGGGGGGGGCTGCACCAAGGGCTGTTTGCCCAGGGTGGGGGGTCCCGGTGCCCCGGGGGGGGGTCCTGGTGCCTGGGAGGTCCCAGTACCTGGGGGGGGGTCCCAGGACGTTCCCGGTCCCGGGGGGGTCCTGGGGGGGTCCTGGTGCCCCAGGGGGTCCTGGGGGGGGGTCCTGGTGCATGGGGGGGTCCCGGTGCCTGGGATCCCCAGGGGGGTCCTGGTGTCCAGGGGGGTCCTTGGGGGGGGTCCTGGTGCACGAGGGGGGGGTCCTGATGTCCGGGGCCGGTCCTGGGGGTCCCGGGAGGTTCCCGGTGCCGGGGGGGTCCCGGGGGGGGTCCCGGGGGGGTCACTGCGCCAGCTGCCGGATGCGGGCGTCGATGGCGGCGAAGTTGCCCTCCACCACGGCCACGTTGTCCTGCATGGTCTTCTGCACCTGGGGGGGCGCGGGGGGGTGAGCGGGCTGGGGGGGGCACCCCAACCCCCCCGCCCCCCCGCGGTGCCACCCACCTGCGCCAGCAGCGCCGCGTTGTCCCGCAGCGCCCCGGCCATGGCCGCCTGCGTCGCGTCCAGGTGCGCCAGGAGCTGCCCGAACTGCAGCGCTGCGGGGGGGGCACCGCCGCGTCCCCTCATCGGTGTCCCCACGGCACCGCCGCGTCCCCTCCGGCCCCACAGTGTCCCCATGGTGTCCCCACGGTGTCCCCACGGTGTCCCCTCCATCCCCACGGCACCGCCGCGTCCCCTCCGTCCCCGCGGTGTCCCCTCCGTCCCCACAGTGTCCCCTCTGGCCCCATGGTGTCCTCTCCATCCCCACGGCACCGCCGCGTCCCCTCATCGGTGTCCCCACGGTGTCCCCTCCAGCCCCGCGGTGTCCCCACGGTGTCCCCACGATGTCCCCTCCGTCCCCACGGCACCGCCACGTCCCCTCCGGCCCCACAGTGTCCCCATGGTGTCCCCACGGTGTCCCCACGGTGTCCCCATGGTGTCCCCTCCATCCCCACGGCACCGCCGCGTCCCCTCATTGGTGTCCCCACGGCACCGCCGCGTCCCCTCCGGCCCCACAGTGTCCCCATGGCGTCCCCACAGTGTCCCCACGGTGTCCCCTCCGGCCCCACGGCATCCCCTCTGGCCCCATGGTGTCCCCTCCGGCCCCACGGCGCCACCATGTCCCCTCATTGGCGTCCCCTCCGGCCCCTCCAGCCCCACGGTGTCCCCTCTGTCCCCATAGTGCTCCCGCTGCCCCTCCGTCCCCACGCCATTCCTGCTATCGCCCCACTGTCACCGCTATCCCTGCTGTCCCCATGATGTCCCTGCTGTCCCTTCACTGTCCCCTCACTGTCCCTCCATCCCCATGACGTCTCCACTGTCCCCACAGTGTCCCCGCTATCCCCTCACTGTTCCCTGCTGTCCCACCATCACCACGATGTCCCCGCTGTCCCCATGGTGTCCTCGCTGTCCCCACTCTCCTCCCATCCCCTGGCCGTCCCCCCCGTCCCCACTGTCCCCTGGCCGTCCCCGTGCCGTCCCCTCTGTCCCCCCCGTCCCCTGGCCGTCCCCCCCGTCCCCGCGCCGTCCCCGCGCCGTCCCCGCGGTCTCACCCTGCTCGTGCAGCTCCCTCAGGGCCACCAGTCTCTGCACCAGTGCGGGGAGGCTGCCGGCCGTGGCCCCCCAGCGCTGCACCGTGTCGTAGAGCTGCTGCACCTGGGGAGCGCGGACGGGGGGCCTGGTGTCCCCTGGTGTCCCCTGGTGTCCCCTGGTGTCCCTCGGTGTCCCCCAAACCCCCCGGTGTCCCCGGTGCCCACCTTGCTCTGCGTGTCGGCGTCCTCCACGGCCGCCTTGTGCTTGGCGATCTCGTTCACCTTCCCCAGGACGCTCTGCGGGACGGAAAGGGACGGGATGGGATGAGACAGGATGGGATGGGATGGGATGGGATGGGATGGGATGGGGCAGGGCAGGATGGGATGGGATGGGATGGGATGGGGCAGGATGGGATGAGATGGGATGGGATGCGACGGGACGGGACGGGACGGGATGGGATGGGACGGGACGGGATGGGACGGGACGGGATGGGATGTGATGGGATGGGGCGGGATGGGATGGGATGGGACGGGACGGGATGGGACGGGATGGGGCAGGATGGGGCAGGATGGGATGGGACGGGACGGGATGGGACGGGACGGGACGGGATGGGACGGGACGGGACAGGACGGGACGGGACGGGACGGGATGGGATAGGACGGGATGGGATGGGACGGAATGGGATGGGACGGGATGGGATGGGACGGGATGGGATGAGACGGAATGGGATGAGACGGAATGGGATGAGACGGGATGGGATGAGACGGGATGGGATGAGACGGGATGGGATGGGATGGGACGGGATGGGATGGGATGGGACGGGGTGGGACGGGGCGGGATGGGATGGGATGGGATGGGACGGGACGGGATGGGATGGGACGGGGTGGGACGGGGTGGGATGGGATGGTTCAGAACGGGATGGGATGGGATGGGATGCGGTGGACCGGGGGGCTGACCCCCCCCCCGCGCCCCCCCTCACCTGCAGCCGGGCCTCCACCTGGTCCAGCACGGCCACGTCCAGGGCGCCCACCTTGGCCTGCAGCAGCTCCACGGTGTCCTGCGGGGGGGCGGTGAGGGGGGGCACCCGGGGGGGGCCCTGTGTGTGTCCCCCCCCCGGCCCCACTCACCATGAGGCTGGAGCCCTTGAGCCCCACGGCCAGCGGGTTCTGCGGAGAGACGGCGTCAGCGGGGACCGGGGGGGACGGGGGGGACGGGGGGGGACAGGATGGCCCTGGGGGGGACAGGATGGGGCCGGGGGGGCAGGACAGTGTTTGGGGGGGGGGGCAGGATGTCATGGGGGGGCTCGAGTGGAGCGGGGAGGTTCCGAATGGTGCTGGGGGGGGCAGGATGGGGCTGGGGGGGGGTGGGACAGAACTGGGGGGGTCAGGACGGGGCTGGGGGGGGGTGTGACAGTGACGCCGCGGGGGGTGTTGTGATGCCGTGGGAGGGGGTGGTGACACTGTGGGGGGTTGGTGACACCATGGGGGGTTGGTGACACTGCAGCAGGGGTTGGTGACACCGCAGGAGGGTGGTGACACCACGAGGGGGTGGTGACACCGCGGGGGGTTGGTGACGCCGTGGGGGTTGGTAACGCCGTGGGGGGGGTCGGTGACGCCGCGGGGGGTCGGTGACACCCTGGGGGTTGGTGACGCCGTGGGGGGGGTCGGTGACGCCGCGGGGGGGCCGGGCCGCACCTGGCCGTCCCCCTCGCAGCGCACGGTGGCCTCCAGCTCCGCCAGCCGCTTCTCCAGCTCCGCGACCTGCCGGGATGGCACGCGGGGTTGGTGGGGGGTGACAGGCGGGTCCCCCCCGCCGTGTCCCCCCCGCCGTGTCCCCCTGCTGTGTCCCTGCCTCGCCGTGTCCCCCCCCGCCGTGTCCCCCCCCCCGCCGTGTCCCCCCCCCGCCGTGTCCCCCGTCCCCGCCGTGTCCCCCCCCCCGCCGTGTCCCCGCCGTCCCCCCGCGGTGCCGCTCACCTTGGCGGCCTGCGCGAAGCGCTCCTGCTCCGGCCGCGCGTGCAGCTCATAGGTGACGGCGCCGCCGGGGCCGGGCGCCGCGGCCGGGCTCCGAGTGCCGCCCGCGCGGCCGCTCTTGGCCGCCTCCAGCTGCAGCAGCAGCCGCCTGCGCGCGGGGACGGGGGGGCCGGGGGGGGGCACGGGGGGACATGGAGGGGACACGGGGGGGACATGGGGGGACACGGGGGGACATGGAGGAGACACCGGGGGGACACAGGGGGGACACGTGGAGGGGACATGGGAGGGGACACAGGGGGGTACACGGGGGGGCACGGGGGGGACACGGGGGGACATGGAGGGGACACGGGGGGGACACGTGGAGGGGGCACGGGGGGGACACAGGGGGGACACGGGGGGGACATGGAGGGGACATGGAGGGGACACGCGGTGGGGACACAGAGGGGACACGGGGGGGACATGGAGGGGACACAGAGGGCACATGGGGGGACACAGGGGGACATGGAAGGGACATGGAGGGGACACACAGAGGGGACGGGGGGACACGTGGAGGGGACACAGGGTACACGCAGTGGGGACACAGAGGGGACATGGAGGGGACACGGGGGGGACACACGGTGGGGACACGGAGGGGACACAGAGGGGACACATGTTGGGGACACACGGGGGGGACACATGGCGGGCACCACCGTCACCCCTGTCACCAGGGGGACGTCGCTGTCCCTGCCACATCCCCTCCTTGTCCCCTCCGTGTCCCCTCCTCGTCCCCTCCATGTCCCCCCCTTGTCCCCTCCGCGTCCCCTCCGTGTCCCCTCCATGTCCCCCCCTTGTCCCCTCCGTGTCCCCTCCGTGTCCCCTCCTCGTCCCCCCCTTGTCCCCCCCGTGTCCCCGCTCACTTGGCCAGGGCGCCGTCGGGGTCGGCCAGGTTCACGGTGGCCTCGGGCCCCAGCAGCTTCTCCAGGTGGCTCGAGAGCAGCTGCTGCTTCAGGGCGGCCACCTGCCTGGCCAGGGCCACCGGCGTGAGCTGCTCCTCGGCGGCCGCGTCGGCCACGGCGCCCTGTGGGGACGGGGGTCACCGGCACCGTCCCCGTCCCCGCGGGCGGTGGCACCGGTGGCACCAGGACTCACCTGCAGGCGCTCCACGTCCCCCGCCAGCTCCTGCACCTCGTGCAGCAGCCGCCGGTACCGCTGCTGCGGGGTCTCCTTGGCGCCCGTCCCCTCGCCGAGCTGCGGGAGCCGTCCCCGTGTCCCCAACGCCACCACAGCGCCGCGCGGGGACGTCCCCGTGTCCCCAACCCGCGGGGACATCCCCATGTCCCCAACCCCGCCGCGGCGCCGCGTGGGGACATCCCCGTGTCCCCAACCCGCGGGGACATCCCCGTGTCCCCAACGCCACCGCGGTGCCGCGCGGGGACGTCCCCATGTCCCCAACCCGCGGGGATGTCCCTGTGTCCCCAACGCCACTGCTGCGCGGGGACGTCCCCGTGTCCCCAACCTGCGGGGATGTCCCCGTGTCCCCAACCCCGCCGCGGCACCACGCGGGGACGTCCCCGTGTCCCCAACCCGTGGGGACGTCCCCGTGTCCCCAACGCCACCACGGTGCCGCGCGGGGCCATCCACGTGTCCCCAACCCGTGGGGACGTCCCCGTGTCCCCAACGCCACCACGGTGCCATGCGGTGACGTCCCCGTGTCCCCAATCCATGGGGACGTCCCCGTGTCCCCAACCCCGCTGTGGCACTGCGCGGGGACGTCCCCGTGTCCCCAGCCCCGCCGTGGTGGCGCCGCGCTCACCAGCTCGTACTCTCCCGACTCATAACCCGTGCGCTTGCTCTTGCCGATGCGGTCCGAGAAATCTGCGGGCAGGGAGGGGGGGTCGGCGCTGCCGTCACCCCCCGGTGACAGGGGTGTCCCCACGGCCCCCCCGGCTCACCCAGGCCCTTGGTGCCCACGCGCTTGTCCTTGAACTTGTCGTAGGCGGCGTTGGGGTTGACGATGAGGTGCTCCACGCTGGCGCTGCTCAGCTCCTCCTGCAACGACGCCGGCGTCGCCAGGGCACCGCGGCAGCACCGCGACGTCCCCGCGTCCCCCGCGACGGCACCGCGACGTCCCCGCGTCCCCCGCGACATCACCGCGGCACCGTGACATCCCCGCGTCCCCCGAGACGGCACCGCGATGTCCCCATGTCCCCTGCAACATCACCGCGACGTCACCGCGGCACCGCAACGTCACTGCGATGTCACCGCGGCACCACGACGTCCCCGCGTCCCCCACGGCACCGCGGCGGCGCCGCGACGGCACCGCGTCCCCCGCGACGGCACCGCGACGTCCCCGTGTCCCCCGCGACATCACCGCGGCACCCGCAACATCACTGTGACGTCACCGCGATGTCACCGCGGCACCGCGACGTCCCCGCGTCCCCCACGGCACTGTGATGGCACCGCGACGTCATCGCAGCACCCGTGACGTCACCGTGTCCCCCACGGCACCGCGACGTCACCGCGACGTCACCATGGCACCTCAACATCACCACGGCACCCGCAACGTCACCGCGATGTCACCGCGACACCTCGACGTCACCGTGGCACCCACGACGCCACCGCGTCCCCCACGACATCACTGCGTCACCGCGACATCCCCGTGTCCCCCGCAACGCCACCGCGGCACCCGCAATGTCACCGTGATGTCACCGCAGCACCGCGACGTCCCTGTGTCCCGTGACACCACCACAGCACCCACAACGTCACCACAACGTCACCGTGACGTCACCGCAGCACCCGCGATGTCCCCATGTCCCCCACAACATCCCCGTGGCACTCATGATGTCACCACGGCACCCGCAACATCACCGCATCACCGCGATGTCATCGCATCCCCCACGACGTCACCACGTCCCCCGCGATGTCACTGCGGCACCGCGATGTCACCGCGTCCCCCATGACGCCACCGCGGCACCCGTGACGTCACCGTGGTACCACGACATCACCACGTCCCCCGTGACGTCACCCACGTCCCCCGCGACGTCACCGTGTCCCCTGCCACGTCACCGCATCACCCGTGACGTCACCGTGTCCCCCGTGATGTCCCCGCGCTGGGGGGGGGCGGGAATCCCGCGGCTGCTCCGCCCCTTCCCGCGGGATTCCGGTGCGGATGGGGGCGGGGGGGGCTCTTACCAGCTCCTTGCGGTGCCGGACGTGGGAAGGTCACGGGAAGGTCACGGGAAGGTCACGGCAGGGTCGGGGCGAGAGAGAGACAAAACGCGGTCAGGGGGGGACGCGGCGCCGGGACCGGGAATAGCGCGGGGGGAGCGACGGGACGGGCGGGACGCGGCTCCCGGGACCACCGCGGGCCTGGGAATCCCGGGGGGGCTCCGGGAACACCCCGAGGGTCCAGGAATCCCGGGGGGGCTCCGGCTGCAGGAGCCAGCCGGGCTGGTGCATGCGGGACACGGTGCAAGGCAAATGCAGGATGCGGGATGTGGGGTGGATGTGGGATGTGGGGTGGATGTGGGATGCGGGATGCAAATGCAGGGTGCGGGATGTGGGGTGCGGATGCAGGATGCAGGGTGCAAATGCGGGATGGGGATGCAGGATGCAGGATGTGGATGCAGATGCGGGGTGTGGATGCGGGATGCAGGATGCGGATGCAGGATGCAGGATGCAGGATGTGGATGCAGGATGTGGGATGCTGATGTGGGATGTGGGATGCAGGATGAGGGATGCAGGATGCGGATGCAGGATGCGGGTGCGGGATGCGGATGCGGGATGTGGGATGCAGGACATGGATGCAGGATGCGGGTGCAGGATGCGGATGCAGGATGCGGATGTGGATGCAGGATGCGGGTGCAGGATGCGGATGCAGGATGCGGATGTGGATGCAGGATGCGGGTGCAGGATGCGGATGCGGGATGCGGATGCGGGATGCGGATGCAGGATGCGGGTGCGGGATGCGGATGTGGGATGCGGGTGCAGGATGCGGGATGTGGATGTGGATGCAGGATGCGGGTGCAGGATGCGGATGCGGGATGCGGATGCGGGATGCAGATGCAGGACACGGATGCAGGATGCGGGTGCGGGATGCGGATGCGGGATGCGGATGCAGGATGCAGATGCAGGATGCGGATGCAGGATGCGGGTGCAGGATGCGGGATGTGGGATGCAGGACACGGATGCAGGATGTGGATGCAGGATGCGGGATGCGGATGCGGGTGCGGACGCAGCGAGCGCGGCGGCGCGGCGCTTACTTGTGCAAACTAGTGTCCAGGCGGGGAGGGGAGCAGCGGGGCGAGAGCGGGGAAAACGCAGTGAGTCCCGCGCGGCCGCCCCGGAGCGGCCGGAGCCACCGGGAGCCACCGGAGCATCCGGAGCCACCGGGAGCCACCGGAGCGTCCGGAGCCACCGGGAGCCACTGGAGCCACCGGAGCGTCCGGAGCATCTGGAGCCCCAGGAGCATCCGGAGCCACCGGGAGCGTCCGGAGCCCCCGGGAACTGCCCCCAGCCCCGCCCCCCCCCGCTCCCCGGAGCAGCATCCGGGGCCGCACGGAGCCGATCCCGGGGCTGCGTCTGCGGGAGCCGTTGGGATTTCACCCATCCCGGGGGTCCCCCCGGCCCTGGCGCCGCGAAGGGCAGGGAGCGTCGCGACCCCCCACGGGGAAGGGGATCCGCAGGGATCCGTGGGGATCTGCAGGGATCTGAGATGGATCCACAGGGATCTGAGCTGGATCCACACGGATCTGCAGGGCCCAGGCGGATCCACAGGGATCTGAGATGGATCCACAGGGATCTGCAGGGCCCAGGCGGATCCAAGGGGATCTCAGCTGGATCCACAGGGATCTGAGATGGATCCACAGGGATCTGCAGGGCCCAGGCGGATCCGCAGGGATCTGAGATGGATCCACAGGGATCTGAGATGGATCCTCTGGGATCTCAGCTGGGTCCGCAGGGATCTGAGATGGATCCATAGGGATCTGCAGGGCCCAGGCGGATCCGTAGGGATCTGAGCTGGATCCACAGGGATCTGCGGGGTCCAGGCGGATCCGCAGGGATCTGAGCTGGATCCACAGGGATCTGCAGGGCCCAGGCGGATCCGCAGGGATCTCAGCTGGATCCACAGGGATCTGAGATGGATCCACAGGGATCTGCAGGGCCCAGGCGGATCCGCAGGGATCTGAGATGGATCCACAGGGATCTGCAGGGCCCAGCTGGATCCTCAGGGATCTGAGATGGATCCTCTGGGATCTCAGCTGGATCCACAGGGATCTGCAGGACCCAGGCAGATCCGCAGGGATCTGAGCTGGATCCATAGGGATCTGCAGGACCCAGGTGGATCCACAGGGATCTCAGCTGGATCCACAGGGATCTGCAGGGCCCAGGAGGATCCGAGCGCCCGTGTGAGCACCAGGGATCATCCAGGGCTGCTCCGACGGATCCTGCTGCGACTTGGGCTGTTTTTATGGGATTGATCCCGCCGAGGCCGCCCCGTGTCCCCCCCCCCCCCGGCCAGCCCCACATCTCCGGGCAAATCCGACGGGAAAGGGGGCGGTCACCCCCCTGGAGCCCGGCCCTGGGGACACAGCCCGGAGGCCACTTCTTGTCCCCCAGAACTGCAGGGGGTGACGCAGGAGGTGGCACCGCGACAGGGGACACGACAGTGTGACAGGGGACACGGTGCCGTGACAGGGGACCTGGTGCTGTGACAGGGGACACAATATTGTGACAGGTGACACGGTGCCATGACGGGGGACACAATACTGTGATGGGGGACACGGTGCTGTGACGCAGGAGGTGGCACCACAATGGGGGACACGCACAGCCATGGGGGACCCGGTGCCGTGCCGGGGGACCCGGTGCCGTGCTGGGGGACCCGGTGCCGTGCTGGGGGCCAGGACCCGGTGCCGGTCCTTACCGCGTCGAACTCGGCCTGGTCGTCCTCGGGCAGGTCGCTGGTCTCGTAGACGTCCGGCTCGTTCCGGGCCTGGCCGCACGCGGCTCCGATGGCACCGGGGGCCGCCTGGCCCCGCCGGCACCGGGAACGGCCCCAAGGACCCCCCGCACCCCCGGTGCTGCCGTGGACACCGCGAACACCCCCCGTGTCCCCAGAACCCCCGAACACCCCCCGTGTCCCCCGCACCCCCGAACACCCCCCGTGTCCCCAGAACCCCCCGTGTCCCCCCATGGCCACCCCAAACACCCCCCGTGTCCCCCTATGGACACCCGAACACCCCCCGTGTCCCCAGAACCCCCCGGGTGCTGCCGTGGACACCCCGAACACCCCCCGTGTCCCCCGCACCCCCGTTACCGCCTCAGGTGTCCCCGACCCCCCCCAAATACCCCCGACCCCCCTCAGTTATTCCCTATTTGCCCCCCCAAGGGCATCCCAACCGCCCCCCCCCACAACGGGCACCTCCAACCCCCCCGGACATCCCCAAACACCCCTGACCCCCCCCAGTTACCCCCATCCCCGGCCAGGGCCCCCGACCCCCCCCCCCGGGCCGCCCCCCCCGATCCCCTCAGACCCCCCGATCTGCCCCAAACGCCCCCAAAACCCCCCGGCACCCCCAGGGCCCCCCCGGGGCCCCCGATCTCCCCCAGACAACCCCGATCCGCCCCCAGGGGCCCCGATCCCTCCTCAGCCCCGCCCAAAAAGCCCCGAATTTGCCGCAAACGCCCCGAATTTGCCGCAAACGCCCCCAATTTGCCCCAAACGCCCCGAATCTGCGCCCAGCGCCGCGACCCCCGCCGCCCCCCGGCCCGGCCCGGCCCGGTTCGGCCCGCACTCACGATGCCGGGCAGGTCGGCGTACTTGGGGTCGGCCATGGCCGGCACCGGGACCGGGACCGGGACCAGGACCGGGATCGAGGCCGGGACCGGGTCCGGGTCGGGCCGGGCGGTGGCGGCGGGGAGGGGAGGGGCGGCTCTCGCCTCTTCTCGCGAGATCTGCGGGCGCGGGGGACGCCGGGAGATGGAGTGCGGGAGCGGTGCGGGGGGGCGGACCGGGATGGGGCGGGGGGGGCATGTAAGGGGGCGAATAAACCGGGGGGGGGGTCGATGCACCAGGGGAGGAGGGGGGGGTCAATACACCGGGGGGTGACACGAATGCACTGGGGGGGGGGTCAGTGCACCGGGGGGGTCAATGCACCGGGGGGGTCACGGACGCGAATGCACTGGGAGTGTCAGTGCACCGGGGGGTGAGGATGGGGGGGACACGAATGCACCGGGGGAGTCAATGCACCGAACGGGGGGGGGACATGAATGCACTGGGGGGGACAATGCACCGGGGGGGGGGTGAATGCACCACCGGGGGGGGGGGCACGGTGGGGGGGCACTGGAGGGTGACCCCGGTGAGAGCCCCCGGGGGGGGGGGAGAGACCCCCCCCCTCAGGTTGGGACACCCCGGGGGAGGGGGAGGGGGCTGCAGTCAGGCCCTGTCCCCCCCCCGCGCCCGGACTGGCCACCAAGGACACGAGTGCGCCCGGCCTCAGCTCCCCCCCCCCCCGCTGGTGCCCGCAGGACGCGGCGGGGGGGGCGGGGGGGTGAGTCAGGACTCCTGGGCCCCGCGCTGCGGGGGGAGGGGAGCCCGCGGCCTGCCCGGGGGGGGCGGGGGGGGCGGCCCTTTGTCCAGGCCGGGGTTGGTGCCCTTGAGGCTGCAGCGCTCGGGCCGCGTCCCGGCCCCCTCCCCGCGTGGGGCTGGGGGCCTCCGTCCGTCCCCCCCCACGGGACCCAGGCGTCCTGCCCCCCCCCCCCCGCAAATTGAGACAGGGGCCCAGGCGTCCTGGCCCCCCCACCCAATTGAAACGGCCCAGACGGTCCCAGGCGCCCTGGTCCCTGCCCCCCCCTTGATGAATCAGCAGTCGGGGGGGGGCAATTGGCAGGGCTGGGGCTGCCCTTGCTTGGGGGGGGGGCACCAGGGGGGAGGGACAGACCCGCCCGGGGAGGGGGGCTCGGCTCCCCCACCCCCATCCCCATCTCCGTCCACCTTAAGGGCCGCGGGCGGCTCCACCTTAACGGGGGGGGGGGGGGCGTGTGCGGGGGGGGCGGCCTCCCCCGCCTGGTACCGGGGCTGCGGCGGCGCCGCCGGTCACTGGAGCACCGGGCAGCAGCGAGCGGCGGCCGCCGGCACCGGCTCGCGTCGCGCACCGCGTCCCCAGGCGGCATCCGCATCCCTGGGCAGCATCCCGCGTCCCTGGGCGATATCCCGGATCCCTGGGCAGCATCCGCATCCCTGGGCATCATCCCGCGTCCCTGGGCGATATCCTGCATCCCTGGGTGGCATCCCGCATCCCTGGGCGGTATCCCGCATCCCCGGGCGGCATCCGCATCCCTGGGCATCATCCCGCATCCCTGGGCGGCATCCCGCATCCCTGGGCGGTATCCCGCATCCCCGGGCGGCATCCGCATCCCTGGGCGGCATCCCGCATCCCTGGGCATCGTCCCGCATCCCTGGGCGGTATCCTACATCCCTGGGCGTCATCCTTCATCCCTGGGCGGCATCCCGCATCCCTGGGCGGCATCTGCATCCCTGGGCGGCATCCCGCATCCCTGGGCGGCATCCCGCATCCCTGGGCATCATCCGCATCCCTGGGCGGCATCCCGCATCCCTGGGCGGCATCCCGCATCCCCGGGCATCATCCGCATCCCTGGGCGGCATCCCGCATCCCTGCGCACCGCCCCGCACCCCCGGCTCGCCTCCCGCATCCCTACGTGCCGCCCGAGCCCTCGGGAGCATCCGGCAGCTTCGGGGCGGATCCCGCGTCCCCGGGTCCCGCCCGCGTCGCCGGGAAGCTCCCGCCTTCCCGGGCTGCATCCCGCGTCCCTGGGTCACATCCTGCGCCGCATCCCGGGATCGCAGCCCGCATCCTTGGGTACCGCCGGAGCCCTAGGGAGCACCCCGCACCCCCCGCTGCCACCCCGCGTCCCCGGGTGTCACCCCGCGTCCCCGGGTGTCACCCCGCACCCTCGAGCACCCTCCCGCACCCCCGGCTGCCCCCCCACGCCCTTGCCTAGCCCCCCAGGCCGGGCAGCAGCCCCGTGCCCGGGTCCCCAGCGCATCCCACCCGCATCCCGGAGCCCCCCGGCCCCGCATCCAGCCCCCGCCATGGCGGAGCCCAGCGCCGAGTGCAGCATCAAGGTGCTCTGCCGGTTCCGCCCGCTCAACCAGGCCGAGATCCTGCGGGGGGACAAGTTCCTGCCCGTCTTCCAGGGCGACGACAGCGTCGTGGTGGGGGTGAGTGCGGCCGGGGGGGGCAGGGACCCCGGACCCCCCCCCCGTGGGGCGAAGGACCCCGGCCTGGGGGGAGATGGGGGGGATAGCGAGCTGGGGGGTGCTTGGGGGGCAATTAGCGGCGGGGGGGGGGATAGGGGGCTGGGGGAGGTAATGGGGGGGTAATAAACAGTGAGGGGGGGGCGTGGGAGGAATAGTCAACCGGGAAGGGGGAGGGGGGTGTTTTGGGAGGGGACAAGGAGCCAGGGAACTTCCTGGGGGGAAACAGGGAGCCGGGGGTGGAAAATCCACCCGCGGGGGGGGTATTGGGGTGGAATGAGGCGGGGGGGGGGGGTCGCCTTGGGCGTGGCCGGCACGAGGCCGCCCGCCGCCCCCCCCCTCCGCCAGGGCGTTTCCCCCCCCCCCCGCACTCCCCCCTTTCCCTCTCGGAGGCCCCCAGTGTCCCCAGTGTCCCCAGTGTCCCCAGTCCGCCCTGGGGCCGGCGCGGGGGGGGCTGTTTATGAAGGGCAGAGCCGCCCAGATGCCCCCCCCGGTGGGGGGGGGGCGGTCCCCCAGCACCCTGGGGGGGACAGGCCGGGGTGGGGGGGGGGGCAATTTGCCGCAGATCCTGCCCCCCCCCGGCCCCTCCCTGCGGCACGGCCCTTTGTTAGGATCTACCCCCCCCGCCAAGCACCGGGGTGGGGGCTGCGGGGACCCACAGCGGGACCCGGTGCCTCGGGGGGCCCCGTGCGGGGGGACCCCCCACCCTAGAGCCGGGGGGGCCCGGGGGGGCCGGAGGGGCTGTTCGGCTCTGCGGCTGTCGCGTGGGTGTGCGGCTGTGCCGCCTGTTGTCGCGCCGGGTGTTGCGGCGGCCGCCGGTGCATTGCAGGGCGTCGTGCGGCTGTAGCGGGACGGGGCGGGGGGGGCGGTGCGTGTGCGGTTGTGCGGATGCCGGTTGTCGCGGGCGGCTGTTGCGCGCCTGCCGGTGCGTGTTGCTGGGGTGCGGCTGTGCGGTGCAGGGTGTTGCGTCGCGGGGTGTGCGTCTCGGCGGCGGGTGTGTGTGTGTGTGTTGTGTGGTCGTGTGTGTGTGTCGCGTGCGGTTGTGTCCGGCGGCGGGTGTGTGTGTTGTGTGGTCGTGTGTGTGTGTTGCGTGCGGTTGTGCGGTTGTGTTGAGTGCGGTTGTGTTGCGTGCGGTTGTGTCGCGTGCGGTTGTGCGTCCGTTCAGCACCGCGGCCCGGACAGCTCCCGCGGGGCCGCCGCGGGGTTCGGGGGTCCTGGGGGGTTTTGGGGGGGCTGAGGGGGTGTTTGGGGGCGCCTGGGGGTGTATGAGGAGGTCGGGGGGGGTTATGAGGAGGTCTGGGGTTATATGGGGGGCCTGGGGTGTTTGGGGGTTGTCTGGCGCTCTAGGGGTGTCTGCAGGTGTTTATAGGGCCTGGGGGGGTTGTACAGGGGGACTGAGGTTGTCGTGGGGGGTGTATGGGGAGAGAGGGTGTTTGGGGGGTGAGGGGGGAGAGGGGGAGGAAGGGGGAAGGTTTAGGGGGGCTGGACAGGGGAGGTAACATGGGGGGCAGTTAGTGGGGAATATAGGGGCATCCGAGGGATTTTGCGGGTGGAATCAGGGGTATATGAGGAAAATACGTGGGAATCGGGGTGGGAGTCTCTCAGGACGGGGGTGGGGGTCTCTCCTGGGCACTGACCATCCCCATGTCCTCCCCCAGGGCAAGCCCTATGTCTTCGACCGCGTCTTCCCCCCCAACACCACGCAGGAGCAGGTCTATCACGCCTGCGCCATGCAGATCGTCAAGGGTGAGGGGCTGGGGGGCACAGGGGGGCCGCACCGGGTCCGGGGGGGGGAAAGGCTTTGGGGACAGGGGCTGGGTCCCCCGGGGCCGTTTGGAGGGTGCTGGGTGGTGACATGAGCACATGGGGCAGGGGGGAGGTGACCCTGGCAGCGACGGTGAGTGGGGGGCTCTGGGGGTCTTCGGTGCATCCTGGGGTCTCTGTGGGGCTTTAGGGGGGTCTGTGGGGGCCCCAGGGGTCCTGGAGAGGCCCGTGAGGCCCCTGGGGGAGTCCAGGAGGGCCCTGAGGGCATCTCTGGGGGTTCTGGAAGTGACCGGGGGGCTACGAGGTCCCTGGGGCTCAGGGGGTTCCTTGGCCGGGGGAGTCAGAGAAAATCTGCAGTCTCTGTTGGCCTTGGGACTCTCTGGGATCCTGGGGGGGCCCTGGGGGCCCTGGGGGGTCCCAGGGGCTCTCTGGGCTCTCAGATGGTCACAGGGGCTCTCTGGGATCCTGGGGGGTCCTGGGGGCTCTCTGGGGGTCCCAGGGGCTCTCTGGGCTCTCAGATGGTCACAGGGGCTCTCTGGGATCCTGGGGGGTCCTGGGGGCTCTCTGGGGGTCCCAGGGGCTCTCTGGGCTCTCAGATGGTCACAGGGGCTCTCTGGGATCCTGGGGGGTCCTGGGGGCTCTCTGGGGGTCCCAGGGGCTCTCTGGGCTCTCAGATGGTCTCAGGGGCTCTCTGGGATCCTGGGGGGGCCCTGGGGGCTCTCTGGGGGTCCCAGGGGCTCTCTGGGCTCTCAGATGGTCTCAGGGGCTCTCTGGGATCCTGGAGGGGCCCTGGGGGCTCTCTGGGGGTCCTGGGGGCGCTCTGGGGGTCCCGGGGGCTCTCTGGGCTCTCAGATGGTCCCAGGGGCTCTCTGGGATCCTGGGGGGCCCTGGGGGCTCTCTGGGGGTCCCAGGGGCTCTCTGGGCTCTCAGATGGTCCCAGGGGCTGCCTGGGGGTTCCGGGGGGGGTCCCTGAGGGCCCCAGGGGGTGTCTCTGGGGTCCCATGGGCTCTCTGGGGTCCCGGGGGGTCTCTGGAGCCCCGGGGGTGTCTGCGGTGCCCCACGCTCACACAGCCCCACTGCAGACGTGCTGGCGGGCTACAACGGCACCATCTTCGCCTATGGGCAGACGTCGTCGGGCAAGACCCACACTATGGAGGTGAGGGGGGCCGGGGGGCCGGGGGGGGACCCTGAGCTCCCCACAGGGACCCCGGGATCCCCATCTGTCCCCCCCGGCGCCGCCAGGGCAAGCTGCACGACCCGCAGCAGATGGGCATCATCCCCCGCATCGCCCAGGACATCTTCAACCACATCTACTCCATGGACGAGAACCTCGAGTTCCACATCAAGGTGGGTCGGGGCGCTGGGAGGACCGGGGTGCTGCGGGGGGGGGGACAGCTGCGGTGCCCCCCCCCCCAACATCCCCATTCCCTCCTGCCAGGTTTCCTACTTCGAAATTTATCTGGACAAGATCCGGGACCTGCTGGACAGTGAGCGCGGAGGCTCTGGGGCAGGACTGGGGGCACTGGGGGCACTGGGGGCACTGGGGGCCACTGAGGGCACTGGGGGGCACTGGGGGCACTGGGGGCACTGGGGGCTATGGGGGCTATGGGGGCTATGGGGGCACTGGGTGGGTATGGGGGGCACTGGGGGGACCCCAGGGCAGTGGGGCTGGGGGCTGCAGACCCTGGTGGAGGGGCAGAGCTGGGGGGGGGGAGTCACCTCCATCCCCCCCCCCTCCTCACTCCGTGTCCCCTACAGTGACCAAGACCAACCTGTCGGTGCATGAGGACAAGAACCGCGTGCCCTACGTCAAGGTGAGGGGTCGCCCCCCAGCTGGGGACCCCCCTGGCACCCACGGGGCCTCGGTGGGGGGGCTGGGGCCACCCCCTGCGCTGACCCCCCGCCCCTGCCCCAGGGCTGCACCGAGCGCTTCGTGTCCAGCCCCGAGGAGATCCTGGACGTCATCGACGAGGGCAAGTCCAACCGGCACGTGGCCGTCACCAGTGAGCAGGGGGGACACGACGGGGACACGACAGGGACACGACGGGGACCGCCACCTCGGGGGGCTGCGGGGTGCCGAGCCTTGGGGGTCCCATGAGCGTCCTTGGGGCGCTGTGGGGCTCTCCCAGGATCTATGGGGCTCTCTGGGTGCTGTGGGGTCTTTGGGGCTCTGTGGGGGTCCCCGAGGCGCCATGGGGCCCTCTGGGTGCTGTGGGGTGCCATGGGGATGCAGGGGGCAGTGTTGGGGTCCCTGGGACACTGTTGAGTGCCAGGGTCCCTAGGATGCCGTGGGGCTCCGTGGGGCTCTGTGGGGCGCTGTGGGGCTCCCTGGGGTGCAATGGGGCTCCGTGGGGCACCGTGGGGTGCTGTGGGGCACCGTGGGGTTCCGTGGGATGCCGTGGGATGCTGTGGGGCACCATGGGGCTCCATGGGGCTCCATGGGGCACCGTGAGGTGCTGTGGGGTGCTGTGGGGCTCCCTGGGGTGCAATGGGGTTCCGTGGGTCTCCGTGGGGCGCCGTGGGGTGCTGTGGGGCTCTGTGGGGCTCCATGGGGCACCATAGGACTCCGTGGGGCGCCGTGGGGCGCTGTGGGGCGCTGTGGGGCTCTGTGGGGCGCCGTGGGGTGCCGTGGGGCTCCCTGGGGTGCAATGGGGCTCCGTGGGGCTCTGTGGGGCTCCATGGGGCACCATAGGACTCTGTGGGGCTCTGTAGGGCGCCGTGGGGTGCTGTGGAGTGCAATGGGGCTCCGTGGGGCGCTGTGGGGTGCCATGGGGCTCCGTGGGACACCGTGGGGTGCTGTGGGGCTCCGTGGGGCGCCGTGGGGCGCCGTGGGGCTCCGTGGGACACCGTGGGGTGCTGTGGGGCTCCGTGGGGCGCCGTGGGGCGCCGTGGGGCGCCGTGGGGTGCTGTGGGGTGCTGTGGGGCTCCGTGGGGCGCCGTGGGGCGCCGTGGGGTGATGTGGGGCTCCGTGGGGCTCCATGGGGCGCCGCGGGGCGGCTGTGCAGCCTCTCCCCTGCCCCGCAGACATGAACGAGCACAGCTCCCGCAGCCACAGCATCTTCCTCATCAACATCAAGCAGGAGAACGTGGAGACGGAGCAGAAGCTCAGCGGGAAGCTCTACCTGGTCGACCTGGCCGGGAGCGAGAAGGTTGGCGGGGCCCGGGGACCCCCGGGGGGCTCCTGCACAAGCCCAATGGGGCGAGCGGATGCGCTGCCCTATGGGGGGAGCCCTGAGCCGCCCCGGCCCCCCAGGTCAGCAAGACGGGGGCCGAGGGGGCCGTGCTGGACGAGGCCAAGAACATCAACAAGTCGCTGTCGGCCCTGGGCAACGTCATCTCGGCGCTGGCCGAGGGCACGGTGAGCGCGGCGCCCAATGCGGGCAGGGGTCTGCCCGGCCCCCCGGCGCCGCTGAGCCGCCCCCCTCCCCATAGAAAGCCTACGTGCCCTACCGGGACAGCAAGATGACGCGGATCCTGCAGGACTCGCTGGGGGGGAACTGCCGCACGACCATGTTCATCTGCTGCTCCCCGTCCAGCTACAACGACGCCGAGACCAAGTCCACGCTCATGTTCGGGCAGCGGTAGGGCCCACGGGGGCGTCCCGGCACCCCACGCACCCCCTGCAGCCCAATTACACCCCATGCACCCATTGCACCCCAGCTACACTCCTTGCACCCCAATTACACTCCTGTGCACCTATTGCACCTCCAGGCATCCATTGCCCCAACTGCACCCCATGCACCTATTGCATGCCCATGCATCCATTGCACTGCATGCACCCCATGCATTTACACTCCATGCACCTATTGCACCCCCATGCACCCATTGCACCCCATACACCCCATGCACTTACACCCCATGCACCTGTTGCACCCCCATGCATCCATTACCCTAACTGCACCCCATGCACCTTTTGCATCCCCATGCACCCCATGCACTCACTGCACCCCCTGCAGCCCAATTACACCCCATGCACCCATTGCATCCCAGCTGCACTCCTTGCACCCCTGTGCACCTATTGCACCCCCAGGCATCCATTGCCCCAACTGCACCCCATGCACCTATTGCACCACCATGCATCCATTGCACTGCATGCACCCCATGCACTTGCACCCCATGCACCTATTGCACCCCCATGCATCCATTGCCCCAACTGCACCCCATGCACCCCATGCACCACTATGCATCTATTGCACTGCATGCATCCTATGCGCTTACACCCCATGCACCTATTGCACCCCTATGCATCCATTACCCCAACTGCACCCATGCACCTATTGCACCCGCATGCACCCCGTGCACCTCAATTACACCCCGTGCACCCCAATTACACCCCATGCACCCAGTTACGCTCCTTGGACCCCCATGCACCTCCTGGACCCCAGCTGCGCTCCATGCACCCATTGCACTCCCATGCACCCCATGCACCCCAGTTACACGCCTTGCACCCCAACTACCCCCCTGCTCCCATCCAGGCTCCCGTGTTCCTCCCCATGGGGAAGCAGCAGTTTGGGGGCTCCAGGGCAGAGATGGGGGCTCTAGGGTGGTCTCTGGGGGATGCTGCTTGGTGAGGGGGGCACGGGGGGGTCCTGGCTGAGGTCGCCCCCTCCCCAGGGCCAAGACCATCAAGAACACGGCGTCCGTGAACCTGGAGCTGACGGCCGAGCAGTGGAAGAAGAAGTACGAGAAGGAGAAGGAGAAGAACAAGGCGCTCAAGGAGACCATCGCCAAGCTGGAGGCCGAGCTGAGCCGCTGGCGGAGCGGTGAGGCGGGGGCCCAGGCGTCCGGGCGGGGGCGGGAGGGCCGGGACCCCCATCCGCCTGCGTCCGCCGCGTCCTGCGCCGTGGGGAGACGGAGGCCGCGTCCGCAGGGGAGGACGTGCCCGAGACGGAGCAGCTGAGCGGGGCCGAGGCCGAGGCCGACGCCGGCTCCGGAGAGGGGCCGGGCTCGGGGCCGGAGCCCGCGGGGGAGACCCCCCTCAACGACAACAGCTCCTCCATCGTCATCCACATCTCGGACGAGGAGCGCCGCAAGTACGAGGAGGAGATCCGCAAGCTCTACAAGCAGCTCGATGACAAGGTGCCCGGCCAGGACCCCAACCGGGACCCCTTGAGACCCAACCAGGAACCCCAGGGACCCATCCGAGACCCCCTGGGACCTCCAGGACCAACCAGGACCCACAGGGATCCCCAGGAACCCATCCAGGAACCTCAGGGACTCATCCGAGACCCCCTGGGACCTCCAGGAATGCAACTAGGACCCCTGGGATCCCCGGGACCAACCAGGATCCACAGGGATCCCCAGAGACCCATCCAGGACCCCCAGGGATCAACTGGGACTCCCAGGGACCTATCCAGGACCCTCCAGGACCAACCAGGATCCACAGGGATCCCCAAGGAGCCATCCAGGAACCCCAGGGACCCAACCAGGGCCCACTGGGACACCCAGAAACCCATCCAGGACCCCCAGGGACCAACCAGGACCCCCAGGGATCCCCAAGGAGCCATCCAGGAACCTCAGGGACCAACCAGGACCCCTAGGGACCCATCCAGGACCCCCAGGGAACAACCAGGATCCACAGGGATCCCCAGAGACCCATCCAGGACCCCCAGGGACCAACTGGCACCCACAGGGATCCCCAGAGACCCATCCAGGACCCTCAGGGATCAACTGGGACCCACAGGGATCCCCAGGGAGCCATCCAGGAATCTCAGGGACCAACCAGGACCCCCAGGAACCCATCCAGGACCCCCAGGGACCAAACAGAGCCCACTGGGACACCCAGGAACCCATCCAGGACCCCCAGGGACCAACTGGGACCCCCAGGGATCCTCAGGGAGCCATCCAGGAATCTCAGGAACCCAACCAGGACCCACTGGGACAACCAGGAACCCATCCAGGACCCCCAGGGACCCAACCAGGGCCCACTGGGACACCCAGAAACCCATCCAGGACCCCCAGGGATCAACCAGGACCCCCAGGGATCCCCAAGGAGCCATCCAGGAACCTCAGGGACCCAACCAGGACCCACTGGGACACCCAGGGAGCCATCCAGGAGCCCAGGGATCCCAATACACCCCAGGACCCCCAAGACAAGTGGCAGCCCAGGGGCTCCCGGGGTCCCCCAGCACCGCCCCGCGCTGCCCCCACCCCCTTGGGGACCCTGGTGGCACCAACGCCCCCCTCCGCCCTCTCGCAGGACGACGAGATCAACCAGCAGAGCCAGATCATGGAGAAGCTCAAGCAGCAGATGCTGGACCAGGAGGAGGTGAGTCCCGACCCGTCCCACCGCGTCCACCGGCGCCGCCGTCCCCGCTGAGCTCCCGGGGGCCGCAGGTGCTGGCGGCGGCGCGGGGCGGCGGGGACGCGGCGCGGCGGGAGCTGGCGGCGCTGCGGGCCGAGCACGGCGCGGCGCGCGCCGAGGTGGCCGAGGTGCTGGCGGCGCTCGAGGAGCTGGCGCGCAGCTACGACCGCAAGGCGCAGGAGGCCGAGGACACCGGGCGCCACAACCGCCGCCTGGCCGACGAGCTGGCCCGCACCGAGGTGAGACCCCCCGGGAGCCGCCGGGACCCCTGGGAGCCATCGGGAGCCACTGGGACCCCCGGGACCCCCCAGGATCCACTGGGACCCACTGGGAGCCACTGGGACCCCCCAGGAGCCACTGGGAGCCACCGAGATCCACCGGGAGCCACTGGGAGCTGCTGGGACCCACCGGGACCCCCCCAGGACCCCCCAGAACCCCCCGGGAGCCACCGGGAGCCACCGGGACCCCTCGGGACCCCCCGGGACCCCCCGAGACCCACCCCGGCGGGACCCACGATGGGAGCCCTGGAGGGAATCCCGGGGAGCCCCACTGGCACCCCTGGGGTCTATTGGGAAGCTCCGCTGGGATCAGGAACCCGGTTGGGTCACGCTGGGATCCGCAGGGTTGGGAGCCTCCAAGCGGAGCCAAAGCAGGAGCCCCCAGACCCCAAAGCAGGAACCCAGACCCCAAAGCAGGAGCCCAGATCCCAATGCAGGAGCCCAGATCCCAATGCAGGAGCCCCCAGACCCCAAAGCAGGAGCCCAGATCCCAATGCAGGAGCCCAGATCCCAAAGCAGGAGCCCATATCCCAATGCAGGAGCCCTCAGACCCCAAAGCAGGAGCCCCCAGACCCCAATGCAGGAGCCCAGATCCCAAAGCAGGAGCCCAGATCCCAAAGCAGGAGCCCCCAGACCCCAATGCAGGAGCCCAGATCCCAAAGCAGGAGCCCAGATCCTAAAGCAGGAGCCCCCAGACCCCAATGCAGGAGCCCAGATCCCAAAGCAGGAGCCCCCAGCCCCCAGACTGCAGCTGGGGCAGCCAGGCCAGGATCCCCCCCCAGCTCTGGGAGCCCCCAGAGCCTCAATCAGGACCTCAGACCCGTCGGGATCTCCCCCAGCCTCAATCAGAACCAACCCGGACCCTCTGGATTCCAATCGGGGACCCAAATTAGGGGCTCCTGGAGCCAGGACCTGCCGAACCCCAAAACAGCCCCCGGGGGGGGGGGGGGGCACTGACAGGACCCTGGGGGGGCCTTGGAGGTGCCGAGATGGTCCTGGGGGTGCCAGGGATGCAGATGGGTCCTGGCAAGGCCCTGGGTTGCTCACGGGTGCCCTGGAGATGCCCAGAGCCCCCCTGGGTGCTGGGGGCTCCCTGGGGGCTCCCTGGGGGCTCCCTGGGGGCGCCGGGCGCTGAGCGGTGCCCGCAGGCCACGACGCTGTCGCTGGAGACGGAGCTGCAGCGCGTGCGCGACGTGAGCGGGCAGCAGCGCAAGCGCGCGGCCGAGGTGCTCAACGGGCTCATGAAGGACCTCAGCGAGTTCAGCGTCATCGTGGGCAACGGCGAGATCAAACTGGTCAGTGGGGACCCCGGCACGGGGGCGCGGGGGACCTGCCACGTGCTCGTGCCATCGTCACGGCGGTGGCATGCAATGAGCGTCGCTGCGCCCATGCAACCTGCACGTGTCCCATGTCCCATGTCAATGCAATGAGCGTCGCTGCGCCCATGCAACCTGCACGTGTCCCATGTCAATGCAATGAGCGTCGCTGCGCCCATGCAACCTGCACGTGTCCCATGTCCCATGTCCGTGCAATGACCGTTGCTGCACCCGTGCAACCTGCACGTGTCCCATGTCCATGCCGTGACGTGTCCATGCAATGAGACTGCCACGCAACCCTCATTGGGACATATCCGTGCCATGATGTGAGCATGCTGCACCTGTGCAACCTGCACGTGCCACATGTCCATGCAATGAGACTGCTGCGCCCATGCAACCCGCACACGTGGGACGTATCCATGCCATGATGTGACCATGCCATGCCCATGCAACCTGCACGTGTCCCATGTCCATGCATTGAGACTGCTGTGCCCATGCAAGTTGCACATATGACATGTCCATGCCATGACATGTCCATGCGATGAGTATCGCTGTGCTCATACTATCTGCATGCGTGACGTCCATGTTATGACATATCCATTCAACAAGTGTTGCAGCACCCATGCAACCTGCATATGTGACATATCCATGCAATGAGACTGCTGCGCCCATGCAACCTGTACATGTGACACATCCATGTTGTGACATATCCATGCAATGTGTTGCAGCACCCATGCAACCTGCATGTGTGACATGTCCATGCCATGACGTGTCCATGCGATGAGTATCGCTGTGCTCATGCTACCTGCATGCGACGTCCATGTTATGACATATCCATGCAATGAGTGTTGCAGCACCCATGCAACTTGCACGTGTGACATGTCCATGCTGTGTCCATGCAATGAGCAATGCTGCACCCATGCAACCTCTACATGTGACACATCCATGTTGTGACATATCCATGCAATGAGTGTTGCAGCACCCATGCAACCTGCATATGTGACATGTCCGTGCAATGAGTGTTGCAGCACCCATGCAACTTGCACGTGACATGTCCATGCTGTGCCCATACAATGGGCAATGCTGCACCCATGCAACTTGCGCGTGTGACATGTCCACGCTGTGCCCATGCAATGAGCGCTGCTGCACCCACGCAACCCTCACGCGTGCCGTGTCCGCGCCGCGTCCGCGCGACGCTCACGCGTGTGCCGTGGCAGCCGGTGGAGGTGAGCGGGGCCATCGAGGAGGAGTTCACCGTGGCCCGGCTCTACATCAGCAAGATCAAGTCGGAGGTGAAGTCGGTGGTGAAGCGGTGCCGGCAGCTGGAGAACCTGCAGGTCGAGTGTCACCGCAAGATGGAGGTGACGGGCCGGGAGCTCTCGTCCTGCCAGCTCCTCATCTCCCAGGTGGGGCACGCGCAGGGCCACGGCGTGGGGGGACAACCGTGGGGGGCAGCCACCCTTGGGCAGGCCCTGGGAGCTGTGGCACTGACTCGGTGGCCCTGAGGTTGGTGGCCCTTGGTGGTGGTGGCCCTTGACCAGTCTGGATGGCTATGGTTGTGGTGGCCCTTGAGCAGTGTGGGTGGCCCTGGTTGCAGTGGCCCTTGACCTGAGATGGGGGACCATGGTGGCTGTTGACTAGTCTGAGTGGCCATGGTGGTAGTGGCCCTTGACCAGTGTAGATGACCACAATGGTGGTAGCCCTTGACCAGGGATAGGGGACCATGGTGGCCCTTGACCAGTGAGGGTGGCCATAGTGGCGGTGTCCCTTGACCAAGGATGGGGGACCACGCTGGCCCTTGACCAGTGTGGGTGGCCCTGGTGGTGGTGGCCGGTGTCCCTGCACGCGGGACGTGTGTCCGTGGCCCCACAGTGACGGTGCTGTGGTGGCCCCATGGTGGCCTCCTTGGTGGCCTCCTTGGTGGCCTCCCTGGTGGCCATGCCTGAGCCGGGCGCTCCTGCAGCACGAGGCCAAGATCCGCTCGCTCACCGAGTACATGCAGAACGTGGAGCTCAAGAAGAGGCACCTGGAGGAGGCCCACGACGCGCTGAGCGAGGAGCTGGCCCGGCTGCAGGCGCAGGGTGCGCGGGGGGACGGGGGGACATGGGGACACGGGGGGACCCGGGGGGACACGGGGGGACACGGGGGGACATGGGGGGACACGGCCGCCCCGTCCCGGCCCTGCCGACCCCGGCTCTGCCCCGCAGAGACGGCCCACGGGGTGGCCAGGAAGGACCAGCAGGACCAGCCCCAGGAGACGGACGAGGTCAAGGTGAGCGGGGGGACATGGAGGGGACACGGGGGGGACATGGAGGGCACATGGAGCGGTCATGGAGGGGACATGGAGGGGACATGGAGGGCACATGGAGCGGTCATGGAGGGGACATGGAGGGGACACAGAGGGGACACAGAGGGGACACGGGGGGGACACGAGGGGGACGCAGCGGGGACACAGAGGGGACATGGAGGGGACATGGAAGGGACATGGAAGGGACATGGAGGGGACATGGAGGGGACATGGAGGGGACACGGAGGGGACATGGGGGGACGCAGTGGGGACACAGAGGGGACATGGAGGTGACACGGAGGGGACACGGGAGGACACGGGGGGGACACCCAGCGCTCGGTCCCCGCAGAAGGCCCTGGAGCTGCAGCTGGAGAGTCACCGCGAGGCCCAGCACAAGCAGCTCGCCCGGCTCCGCGACGAGATCAACGAGAAGCAGAAAACCATCGACGAGCTGCGCGAGTGAGCGCCGGCGCCGGCCTGGCCTTGTCCCCTGCCCTGTCCCCAGCCCCAGCCCTGTCCCCGGCCCCAGCCCCGTCCCCGTCCCCAGCCCTGTCCCCATCCCCGTCCCTAGCCCCGTCCCCAGCCCCGCATCCGCCCGGGCGTGATGCCCGTGATGCCCGTGATGCCCAGTCCTATCCCCATCCCTGTCCCCAGCCCCATCCCTGCATCTGCCCCAACATGACGTCCATGAAGTCTAGTCCTATCTCCATTCCTGTCCTTGTCCCCATCCCTGTCCCCATCCCCATCCCTGCATCTGCCCCAACATGATGCTCATGATGCCCATGAAGTCTGGTCCTATCTCCATCCCTGCTCCCATTCCCGTCCTTGTCCCCATCCCCATCCCTGCATCTGCCCCAGCATGATGTTCATGATGCCCATGAATTCTGGTCCTATCTCCATCCCTGCTCCCATTCCCGTCCTTGTCCCCATCCTTGTCCCTATTCCCATCTCCATCCCTACTCCCATTCCCGTCCTTGTCCCCATTCCCATCTCCATCCCTAACCAGGTGTGCCCATGTAGTCCCTGATGTCCATGATGATGCCCATGATGATGCTCATGATGCTCCATCCTCTCTCCATCCCCATCCCTGTTCCTGGACCGCCGGGTCCTGAGGATGTCGGCTGGGGGACACCCCGTCCCGGTCCCCGTCCCCGTCCCCATCCCCATCCCCGTCCCGGTCCCCGTCCCCGTCCCCGTCCCCGTCCCCGTCCCGAGGCTCCGTCTCTCGCAGCCTCAACCAGAAGCTGCAGCTGGAGCTGGAGAAGCTGCGCGCGGAGCACGAGGCGCTGCGGGACGAGGAGCGCGCCAAGACGGCGCGGCTGCAGGAGCTCACGTGAGCCGGGACCCCCGAGACCCCCCGGGACCCCCCATCACCCTGGGACCCCCCGGGACCCCCCGAAACCCCCCCGGGACCCCCCATCATCCCAGGACCCCCCGGGACCCCCCACGGCCCCCGGGACCCCCCATCATCCCGGGAACCGCCCGGGACCCCCCATCATCCTGGGACCCCCCCCCGGGACCCCCCCGGGACCCGCCGGGACCCCCCATCATCCTGGGACGCCCCCCGAGACCCCCCCGGGACCCCCCATCATCCCGGGACCCCCCGGGACCCCCCGAGGCCCCCCCCCTATGGCCCCCATCCCCCTCATCATCCCGGGACCCCCAAGATGCCCCTTGATCCCCTCCATGGCCCCCGGGACCCCCTCATCATCCCAGGACCCCCTCGAGACCCCCCCGATACCCCCCCATGGCCCCCATCCCCCCAGGACCCCCCTTGGTCCCCCCCCCCATGGCCCCCATTTCCCCCATCCCCCGGGACCCCCCCAGGACCCCTCATGGCCCCCATTGCCCCCCATCACCCCAAGACCCCCCGAGACCCCTCCCCATGGCCCCCATTCCCACCCATCACCCCGGGACACCCCCATGGCCCCCCCATGGCCCCCATTCCCCCCCATCATCCTGAGACCCCCCGAGATGCCCCTTGACGCCCCCCATCACCCCGAGACCCCCCGGGACCCCCCAGGAGCCCAGGACACTTGTGGGACCCAGGACCCCCCGGGCCCTTCTGACCCCCTAGAGCCCCCCTGACCCCCCAGAGCCCCCCGGCCCCCCTAGAGCCCCCCGGCCCCCGTCTCCCCCAGGTTCCTCCACGAGCGCCACGAGCAGTCCAAGCAGGACCTCAAGGGGCTGGAGGAGACCGTGGTAGGTGCTGGGGGGCCGGGGGGGCCGGGGGGGGCCGGGGGGCCGTGTCCCCCCCCCGCTCACCCTGTCCCCCCAGGCCCGTGAACTCCAGACCCTCCACAACCTGCGCAAGCTGTTTGTTCAAGACGTCACGACTCGAGTCAAGAAAGTGAGGGGACACGGGGGGATATGGGGACACGGGGGGACACGGGGGACATGGGGACATGGGGGACATGGGGACATGGGGACATGGGGGACATGGGGACATGGGGGGACATGGGGGGACATGGGGACATGGGGGGATATGGGGACATGGGGACATGGGGACATGGGGACATGGGGGACATGGGGGGACACGGGGGGATATGGGGACATGGGGGACATGGGGGGATATGGGGGGCATGGGGGACATGGGGGGACACGGGGGGATATGGGGACATGGGGGCATGGGGACATGGGGGGACATGGGGGGACATGGGGGGACATGGGGGACATGGGGGGACATGGGGGGACATGGGGACATGGGGACATGGGGGGCATGGGGGGACATGGGGGCAATGGGGGCAATGGGGGCAATGGGGGTGACTGCAGGGCAATGGGGGGAGATGAGGGGAGATGGGGGGAGATGGGGGTGACCGTGGGGCAATGGGGGGAGATGGGGGCAATAAGGAGCAAACTGGGTATGATGGGGGGAAGGAGGGGAAAGGGGGGCGGTGGGAGGGGAATGGGGGCAACGGGGAGAGGGGAAACGGGGCTGCCGGGGGGAGCGGGGGGGCACCGGGAGGAAGCGGCACCGGAGCGGGGGGTCCGGGGGGTCCGGGGGGTCCCGGGGTCCGGGGGTCCCGGGGGGTCCCGGGGGTCCCGGGGGGTCCGGGAGGTCCGGGGGGTCCGGGGGGTCCGGGGGTCCGGGGGGTCCGGGGGTCCCGGGGCCCCGCGCTCAGCGCAGCCCCCAGAGCGCAGAGCTGGAGCCCGAGGACAGCGGGGGGCTGCACTCCCAGAAGCAGAAGATTTCCTTTCTTGAGAACAACCTGGAGCAGCTTACAAAGGTTCACAAACAGGTGGGCAGCGCCCCGCTCTGCCCCACGGCATCGCTGCCCCATGGCATTGCCCCACGGCACCGCCCCGCTCTGCCCCACGGCACCGCCCCACTGCTGCCCCACGGCAGCGCTGCCCCACGGCATCGCCCCACGGCATCACTGCCCCACTGCTGCCCCACAGCATCACTGCCCCACGGCATCGCCCCGCTGCTGCCCCACGGCACCGCCTCGCTCTGCCCCACAGCATCGCCCCACGGGCACCCGGCATCGCCCCGCTCTGCCCCATGGCACCGCCCCACTGCTGCCCCACGGCAGCACTGCCCCATGGCATAGCCCCACGGCATCGCCCCACAGCATCACCCCGCTCTGCCCCACGGCATCGCCCCACGGGCACCCAGCATCGCCCCGCTCTGCCCCACGGCATTGCCCTGCTGCCCCATGGCATCACCCCGCTCTGCCCCACGGCACCGCCCCACTGCTGCCCCATGGCATCGCCCCACGGCATCGCCCCACTGCTGCCCCACGGCAGCACTGCCCCATGGCATCGCCCCACGGCATCGCCCCATAGCATCACCCCGCTCTGCCCCACGGCATCGCCCCACGGGCACCCAGCATCGCCCCGCTCTGCCCCACGGCATCGCCCCACGGGCACCCAGCATCGCCCCGCTCTGCCCCACGGCATCGCCCCGCTGCCCCACGGCATCGCCCTGCTCTGCCCCATGGGTGGCTCCATGGGGCAGGGGGGCCGTGCCCTGCGCTGAGCCCCCCTTGTTGCCCCCCGCCGCTGCCTCCTCCCTAGCTGGATCTCTGGGTGGCCAAGGTACCGCGTCCCCCCCGCACCCTGCCTGGCTCTGCCCCATGTCCCCCCCGTGTCACCCCCCGCCTCTGCCCCCCATCCCGCCCCACTCTGCCGTCACCGCCCCCCTGCTGTGCATGTGCCACGGGGGGGGCTCCCCACAGAGCCACTATGGGGCTGGGACCCCCCAGGAGCCACTATGGGGCTGGGACCCCCCAGGCATCGCCGTGGGGCTGGGACCCCCCAGGAGCCACTATGGGGCTGGGACCCCCAGGCATCACTGTGGGGCTGGGATCCTCCCCGAGGCACCGCTGTGGGGCTGGGACCCCCCAGGAGTCACTATGGGGCTGGGACCCCCCAGGCATCGCCGTGGGGCTGGGTGTCCCCGGATGGGGTCACGGGAGTCCCCTGGTGCTGCCGGTACCGGTGCCACGTCCCAGCACAGGGCGCCCAGCGCCGGCGCCCGCTGCCCATGGGCACCGGTACCAGCACCGATGGGTCCCGTGTGGGCGCTGCGGGTGCCCCGTGCGGGTGACACGGGTGACCGGTGCCAGTGCGGGTCCCTAGTGCCCAGTGCCTATGACTGGGGTAGGTACTGGTGCCAATGCAGGCGCCCGGTGCTGGTGCAGGTTCTGCTGCCCGGCACCGGTGCCGGTACCCAGTACTGGTGCCCAGTGCTGGTACCCAGTGCTGGTGCAGGTTCTGGTGCCCGCTGCTGGTACCTGTTGCCGGCGCCCAGTACCAGTGCCCAGCGCTGGTACCCAGCGCTAGTGGCCAGTACCCGTGGCTGGTGCTGGTACCCAGTGCTGGTGTCCGGTACCAGTGCCCGGTACCGATGACCAGTTCTGGTACCCAGTGCTTGTGCCCAGTGCTGGTGCCCGGTACCAGTGCCTGGTGCTGGTGCCCAGTGCTGGTGCCCGGTACCAGTGCCCGGTACCAGTGGCCATTTCTGGCACTCAGTGCCAGTGACCAGTGCTGGTACCCAGTACTGGTGCCTGGTGCTGGTGCCCAGCGCTGGTGCCCGGTATCAGCGGCCGGTTCTGGTGCGGGTCCCGGTGCTGGTGTGGGTCCCAGTGCCGGTTGCGGGTGCTGATGCCGGTTGCGGTGCCGGTTGCAGTGCGGGTGCGGGTGCGGGTGCGGGTGTGGGTCCCGGTGCGGGTCCCGGTCCCGGTCCCGGTCCCGGTCCCGGTCCCGGCGCTGACCCCCCCCGCAGCTGGTCCGTGACAATGCAGACCTGCGCTGCGAGCTTCCGAAGCTGGAGAAACGGCTTCGGGCTACGGCTGCGCGAGTGCAGGCCCTGGAGGGCGCCCTGAGGGAGGCCAAGGAGGGCGCGCGCAAGGACAAGCGGCGCTACCAGCAGGAGGTCGAGCGCATCAAGGAGGCCGTGCGGGCCAAGGGCGCCCGGAGAGCGCACAGCGCGCACATCGGTGAGGGGACGGGGGGACATGGGGACGGGGACAGCGCAGGGACAGTGCGGGGTACATGGGGTGCATGGGGTGCATGGGGGACAGGGGGACAGGGGTACAGGGGGACAGGGCTGCTACCAGCAGGAGGTCGAGCGCATCAAGGAGGCCGTGCGGGCCAAGGGCGCCCGGAGAGCGCACAGCGCGCACATCGGTGAGGGGACGGGGGGACGGGGACAGCACGGGGTGCACGGGGTGCACAGGGTGCATGGGGTGCATGGGGTGCATGGGGTGCATTGGGTGCACGGGGTGCATGGGGACAGCACCGCTACCAGCAGGAGGTCGAGCGCATCAAGGAGGCCGTGCGGGCCAAGGGCGCCCGGAGAGCGCACAGCGCGCACATCGGTAACGGGACGGGGGGACAAGGGGACGGGGACAGCGCATGGGGACGGGGGTACAGCACAGGGGACAACACACGGGGTGCATGGAGTGTATGGGGACAGGGGGACAGTACATGGGGTGCATGGGGTGCATGGGGACAGGGGGACAGTGCAGGGACGGAGGGACAGCACGGGGACGGGGACAGCGCAGGGGACAGCACGCGGGGTGCATGGGGTGCATGGGGACAAGGGGACGGGGACAGGGACGGGGGTACAGCACAGGGGACAACACATGGGGTGCATGGAGTGCATGGGGACAAGGGGACGGGGACAGCGCGGGGAACAGCGCAGGGATGGGGGGACAGTGCGGGGGACAGGGGAAGAATGCATGGGGGGCATGGAGACAGTGCATGGGGTGCATGGGGACAAGGGGACGGGGACGGGGGGACAGCGCAGGGGACAGCACGCGGGGTGCATGGGGACAGGGGGACAGTGCGGGGGACAGCGCGGGGTGCATGGGGTGCATGGGGACAGGGGGACAGCGCAGGGACGGGGATGGCACAGGGACAGAGGGACAGCACGGGGATGGGGGACAGTGCAGGGATAGGGGGACAGCGTGGGGACAGGGACCACGCAGGGGACAGCACACGGGGTGCATGGGGTGCATGGGGACAGGGGGACAGTGCGGGGACAGGGGGACAGCGCGGGGGACAGCGCGTGGGGTGCATGGGGACAGGGGAAGAGTGCATGGCGTGCATGGGGACAGTGTGCAGGGTGCATGGGGACAGGGGCACAGTACACTGGGGACAAGGGGACAGCACGCGGGGGGCACAAAGACAGGGGGACAGTGCATGGGGGGCATGGGGACATGGGGACAGTGCACTGGGGACAGGGGGACAGTACAGGGGGACAGTGCACAGAGGCATGGGACGGGGGACAGTGCATGGGGGGTATGGGGACACGGGGACAGTGCACTGGGGACAGGGAATTGGGATGCACTGGGTGCATGGGGACAGTGCACGGGGGGCATGGGGACAAAGGGACCGTGTGCACTGGTGCATGGGGACAGGGGACTGAGTGCATGGGGACAGAGGCTTAGGGTGCAAGGGGAAACAGTGGCACACAACGAGTGCATGGGGACACACAGGGACGTGCCAGGTGCATGGGGACACACAGGGACACGCCAGGTGCATGGGGACACACAGGGACACACTGGGTGCATGGGGACAGGACACCAGCACACACCGGTGCATGGGGACACACAGGGACACAGGGATGTGCCAGGTGCATGGGGACAGGGCACTGGAACACACCAGTGCATGGGGACACACAGGGACACGCTGGGTCCATGGGGACACACAGGGACATGCCAGGTGCATGGGGACAGGACACCAGCACACACCGGTGCATGAGGACACACAGGGACGCGCTGGGTGCATGGGGACAGGACACCAGCACACACCGGTGCATGGGGACACACAGGGACGTGCCCGCTCCACGGGATCGTGGCGGTGCCATCGAGGGGTGACGCAGCCCCGCGGGGGTGACACCCCCGTCCCCGCTGTCCCGCAGCCAAACCCGTGCGGCCGGGCCAGGCGCCGGTGACGTCGCCCACGGGCGCCCGCGGCCCCGAGGGGCTGAGCTTCAGCAACGGCCTCTTCCAGGGGTACCCCGCGCCCCCCGGCTAGTGAGTGTGGGGCAGCTGGGGGGCACGGGGGGGCAGGTTGGGGGGCAGGTTGGGGGGCAGGTTGGGGATTTGGGGTGGGCGATGGGGGTGGAGCAGGGGGTTGTGGGGAGATGGGGGGCAGGTTGGGGGGCAGGTTGGGGATTTGGGGTGGGTGATGGGGATGGAGCAGGGGGTTGTGGGGAGATGGGGGGCAGGTTGGGGGGCAGGTTGGGGGTTTGGGGTGGGTGATGGGGATGGAGCAGGGGGTTGTGGGGAGATGGGGGGCAGGTTGGGGGGCAGGTTGGGGATTTGGGGTGGGTGATGGGGGTGGAGCAGGGGGTTGTGGGGAGATGGGGGGCAGGTTGGGGGGCAGGTTGGGGGGCAGGTTGGGGATTTGGGGTGGGTGATGGGGGGTGGGGCAGGGGGTTGTGGGGAGATGGGGGGCAGGTTGGGGGCAGGTTGGGGGGCAGGTTGGGGATTTGGGGTGGGTGATGGGGGTGGAGCAGGGGGTTATGGGGAGATGGGGGGTGTCATGGCCAGTGTCCCCCCCCCGTGTCCCCCCCCAGCTTTGCCAATGGCTCCCGGACCCCCCCGGACTCCTTCCAGCAGCTCCACGTGGACAACGGTGAGGGGGGGACAGGGGACATGGGGGGGGGACAGGGGACATGGGGGGGGACAGGGGACATGGGGGGGACAGGGGACACGGAGGGGGGTCCCCAAGGAGACAGGGGACATGAGGGGGGGTCAGGGGACATGGGGGGGGGTTCCCCAAGGGGACAGGGGACACGGCGGGGGGGGACAGGGGACACGAGGGGGGGTCCCCAAGGGGACAGGGGACATGAGGGGGGGTCAGGGGACATGGGGGGGGTTCCCCAAGGGGACAGGGGACACGGCGGGGGGGGGACAGGGGACACGAGGGGGGGTCCCCAAGGGGACAGGGGACATGAGGGGGGGTCAGGGGACACGGCGGGGGGGGACATGGGGACATGGGGAGGGACAGGGACACTGGGGGGGAGACAGGGGACATGGGGGGGACCAGGGACATGGAAGAGGGCAGGGGACACGGGGGGGGTCCCCAAGGGGAATGGGGACATGGGGACATGGAGACATGGGGACATGGGGGGGGTCCCCAAGGGGGGACACGGGGGGGTCCCCAAGGGGAATGGGGACATGGGGACATGGAGACATGGGACATGGGGGGGGTCCCCAAGGGGAATGGGGACATGGGGACACGGGGGGGGTCCCCAAGGGGAATGGGGACATGGGGACATGGAGACATGGGGACATGGGGGGGGTCCCCAAGGGGATGGGGACATGGGGACACGGGGGGGGTCCCCAAGGGGAATGGGGACATGGAGACATGGGGACACGGGGGGGGTCCCCAAGGGGAATGGGGACATGGGGACATGGGGACATGGGGACATGGGGGGGTCTCCCCGTGCCCCCCCCGCAGCTCCCCCCTCCCTTGCAGGGAACGTCACGGACATCAACGATAACAGGTAGGGGGGGCGCGGGGGGGGCGCGGGGCGGGGCGGGGGGGGGGCAGCCCCCGTGCTGGGGGGGGCTGCCCCTCGTGACCCCCCCCCAGGAGCGACCTGTCCTGCGCATGCGGAGCCGAGGAGCAGCCGCAGCCCCTCCCCCTGCGCCGGGAGACCGCGGCCACATAATGGGCCCCCAGGTACCGGGACCCCCCCCGGGAACCACCGGGACCCCCGGGAAACCCCCAGGTACCGGGACCCCCCCCGGAACCCCTGGGACCCCCGGGAACCCCGAGACCCCCCCGGGATCCCCCCGGGACCCCCCGGGAAACCCCCGGGAACCCCCGGGATCCCCCCAGGTACCGGGACCCCCCCGGGATCCCCCCGGGAAACCCCCGGGAACCCCGAGACCCCCGGGACCCCCCCGGGACCCCCCGGGAAACCCCCGGGAACCCCCGGGAACCCCGAGACCCCCGGGACCCCCCCGGGACCCCCCGGGAAACCCCGGGAACCCCCGGGAACCCCGAGACCCCCGGGACCCCCCGGGAACTCCCGGAACCACCCGGGACCCCCCAGGAACCACCGGGACCCCCGGGAACCCCGAGACCCCGGGACCCCCCGGGAAACCCCCCAGGTACCGGGACCCCCCCGGGAACCCCCGAACCCCCCCGGGATCCCCCCAGGTACCGGGACCCCCCGGGAACCACCGGGACACCCCCGGAACCCCTGGGACCCCCGGGAACCCCGAGACCCCCCGGGAACTCCCCGGGACCCCCCGGGATCCCCTTGGACCAGCCGGACCCACCCGGGACCCCCGGGAACCTCGGGACCCTCCGGGACCCCCCAGGGACCCCCCCGGACCCACCCGGGACCACCCGGACCCACCGGACACCCGGCACTCCCTGGACCCCCCGGAACCCCGGGACCCCCCGATCCCCGGGGACCCCCTTGGACCCCACGGGATCCCCCGGGACCCCCCCGGAACCCCTGGGACCCCTCGGGACCCCCCATCCCCCCCAGGCTCCACCCACGGCCCCCCGGGGGTTTCCCAGGACCCCCCATGTCTCTTGGGACCCCCCGGACCCCTTGGGATCCCCCCGATCCACGGGAACCCCCATCCCGTGGATTCCGGGATTCCCTGCCCCCCCCCCCCGATCCCACGGGAACCCCCATCCCGTGGATTCCCGGCATTCCCTGCCCCCCCCCGATCCCACGGGAACCCCCATCCCGTGGATTCCCGGCATTCCCTGACCCCCCCCGATCCCACGGGAACCCCCATCCGTGGATTCCCGGCATTCCCTGCCCCCCCCCCCGATCCCACGGGAACCCCCATCCCGTGGATTCCCGGCATTCCCTGCCCCCCCCCCGATCCCACGGGAACCCCCATCCCGTGGATTCCCGGCATTCCCTGCCCCCCCCCGATCCACGGGAACCCCCATCCCGTGGATTCCCGGCATTCCCTGCCCCCCCCCGATCCCACGGGAACCCCCATCCCGTGGATTCCCGGCATTCCCTGCCCCCCCCGATCCCACGGGAACCCCCATCCCGTGGATTCCCGGCATTCCCTGCCCCCCCCCCGATCCCACGGGAACCCCCATCCCGTGGATTCCCGCATTCCCGGCCCCCCCCCCGATCCCACGGGAACCCCATCCCGGTCCCCGCCCCCATCCCTGTCTCCCCCCGCAGGTCCCGCCGGCCCCGCCCGCATGTCCCGGTGCCGCCCCGCGTGTCCCATGTGCTCGCCGCCGCGCCCGCCCCCACGGGGGACCCGCCCCTGCCCCACGGCGGGGACCTCCCCACAGCGACCTGCCCCACGGGGAACCCGCCCCCTGCCCCACGGGGACCCCCCACAGCGACCTGCCCCACGGGGGGACCTGCCCCTCGCGACCTGCCCCACGGCGGGGCCCCCCACAGCGACCTGCCCCACGGGGAACCCGCCCCCTGCCCCACGGGGGACCCCCCACAGCGACCTGCCCCACGGGGGCCCCGCCCCCTGCCCCACGGCGGGGATCTGCCCCTCGCGACCTGCCCCACAGCGGGGACCCCCCACAGCGACCTGCCCCACGGGGGAACCCGCCCCCTGCCCCACGGGGCCCCGCCCCCTGCCCCACGGCGGGACCTCCCCACAGCGACCTGCCCCACGCTCCGGGCACCCGCCCCGCGTCCCAGCGAACAGCCCCACGTCGCGAGGACCTTCCCCCCCACAAGCGACCCGCCCCACGGCGGGGACCCGCCCACGTCCCGGTGCCCCACGGCGGGGACCTGCCCCTCGCGACCCGCCCCACGGCGGGACCCCCCACAGCGACCTGCCCCACAGGGGGATCTGCCCCCTGCCCCACGGCGGGACCCCCCACAGCGACCTGCCCCACGGGGGACCCCCCCACAGCGACCTGCCCCACGGCGGGACCCCCCACAGAGACCCGCCCCACGGCGGGGCCCTGCCCCACGGCGGGACTCTGCCCCACGTCCCGCCGTCCCCCCGTCCCCCCCATCCCGGGGTCCTGCCCCACGGCGGGGGGCACGGGGGGGGCGCCGCCCCCGCCCCCCCGAGGTGCCTTAAGCCGAACGCAGCGGAATGTCCGACCCCCCGCCGCGTGGGGCAGCGGCGCTTGGGGGGGGCAGCTCCCCTCCCCCGCCCCCCGCGCGTGGGGCAGCTCCCCCCCCGCCCCCCCCCCGCGTGGGGCAGCCCCCCCCGCCCCCCCGCGCTGCATGTCCCGCCGCCGCCGCGGAGCCGCCAATAAAGGAAAGCGACGCTGCGGCCGCCTCCGTGGGGACCGGGGACACGGGGGGACACGGGGGGGACACGGGGGGGACACGGGGGGACACGGGGGGGACACGGGGACCCGGAGGGGACCGGGGGTGTCACGAGGATCCGGGGGCGTCATGGGGACCCGGAGGGGACCGGGGCGGTCTCGGGGACCCGGAGAACCGGGGAGGGGGGGTCACGGGGACCCGGGGGGGGGGGGCCCGGGCGGCCGCATCCTGCCCCTCTCCCCGCCTCCCCCGCTCCCCTATAGGGGCAGCCTATAGGGAGGCAGAGCAGCCCCATAGGGGGGCAGAGCAGCCCTATAGGGGGGCAGAGCAGCCCTATAGGGGGGCAGAGCAGCCCCATAGGGAGGCAGAACAGCCCCATAGGGGGGCAGAGCAGCCCCATAGGGAGGCAGAGCAGCCCTATAGGGGGGCAGAGCAGCCCCATAGTGAGGCAGAGCAGCCCCATAGGGGGACAGAGCAGCCCTATAGGGGGGCAGAGCAGCCCCATAGCGCGGGCAGGACGCAGCCGCTATAGGGAGCTCGGGGTTTCCCTATGGGGCTCGCAGCCCCTTACGCTGAGCGTGGGAGCCCTATGGGACCCTATAGGCACCGCGCAGCGCCCCCATAGGGAACACAGCGCCTCGCGGGGGGCACGCGTGCCCTATAGCCCCTATAGCTGCGGTGCCCCCGGGGAGGGCTATAGATCCATACGGCCCCCGCAGCAGGCGCCGCACACACCCTATAGGCGCTATAGGGTCCCCCTATAGGGACACGTGCCCCAGAGCAGCCGGGGGTGCCCAACCCCCTCCGCGCCGCGCTCGCCTATAGGGCGCTATAAGGCGCCTATAGCGTGCGGAGCGCAGCGCGCCTGCGCGTGGCGCCGTGACGCGCGGCGGTGCGGGCGGAAGCGCAGCGGAAGCGGGGCGGGTGCGGGCGGAAGCGAAGCGGAAGCCGGGGGGGTACGGGCGGAAGCCGGGCGGGTGCGGGCGAGTGAGGGCGGAAGCGCAGCGGAAGCGGCGCGGGCGCGGGCGGAAGCGCGGCGGCAGCTCGGCGCGGCGGGCCGGAAGCGGCGCGGCGGCATGGCGGCGGCGGGCCCGGCGGCGCCGCGCGGCCGCACCAAGCGGAAGCAGAAGCGGTTCGTGCCGCAGCGCGTGCGCGCGCCCCCGCGCCGCCGACCCCCTGCTGGCCGTGCTGGCCTGGGGCGTGGGCCACCAGGTGAGGGCGGGGCCGGGGCGGGGCCTGCGGGGGGACCGGGGGAGCCCGCGGGCTGCGGGGGCCTCAGGGCGGGTCCTATGGGGCCTCCATCCCCTATAGGGACCTCAGCGCCGCTCCTATGGGGCCTCCATCCCCTATAGGGACCTCAGCGCCGCTCCTATGGGGCCTCCATCCCCTATAGGGACCTCAGCGCGGGTCCTATGGGGCCTCCATCCCCTATAGGGACCTCAGCGCGGGTCCTATGGGGCCTCCATCCCCTATAGGGACCTCAGCGCCACTCCTATGGGGCCTCCATCCCCTATAGGGACCTCAGCGCCGCTCCTATGGGGCCTCCATCCCCTATAGGGACCTCAGCGCCGCTCCTATGGGGCCTCCATCCCCTATAGGGACCTCAGCGCCGCTCCTATGGGGCCTCCATCCCCTATAGGGACCTCAGCGCGGGTCCTATGGGGCCTCCATCCCCTATAGGGGCCTCAGCGCGGGTCCTATGGGGCCTCCATCCCCTATAGGGACCTCAGCGCCGCTCCTATGGGGCCTCCATCCCCTATAGGGACCTCAGCGCCGCTCCTATGGGGCCTCCATCCCCTATAGGGGCCTCAGCGCAGGTCCTATGGGGCCTCCATCCCCTATAGGGGCCTCAGCGCCACTCCTATGGGGCCTCCATCCCCTATAGGGACCTCAGCGCCGCTCCTATGGGGCCTCCATCCCCTATAGGGGCCTCAGCGCGGGTCCTATGGGGCCTCCATCCCCTATAGGGACCTCAGCGCCGCTCCTATGGGGCCTCCATCCCCTATAGGGACCTCAGCGCCGCTCCTATGGGGCCTCCATCCCCTATAGGGGCCTCAGCGCGGGTCCTATGGGGCCTCCATCCCCTATAGGGGCCTCAGCGCCACTCCTATGGGGCCTCCATCCCCTATAGGGGCCTCAGCGCGGCTCCTATGGGGCCTCCATCCCCTATAGGGGCCTGAGCGCGGGTCCTATGGGGCCTCCATCCCCTATAGGGGCCTGAGCGCCGCTCCTATGGGGCCATGGTGCCCTATAGGGACCTCAGCGCCGCTCCTGTGGGGCCTCCATCCCCTATAGGGGCCTCAGCCCCGCTCCTATGGGGCCTCCATCCCCTATAGGGACCTTAGCCCCGCTCCTATGGGGCCTCCATCCTCTATAGGGGCCTCAGCGCCGCTCCTGTGGGGCCTTCATCCCCTATAGGGGCCTTAGTGCCGCTGCTGTGGGGCCGGCGTGCCCTATAGGGGTCTGAGCGCCACTGCTATGGGGCCTCCATCCCCTTTAGGGGCCTGAGCGCCGCTGCTGTGGGGCCTCCATCCCCTATAGGGGTCTTAGCCCCGCTTCTATGGGGCCTCCATCCCCTATAGGGGCCTGAGCGCCGCTCCTATGGGGCTTCCATCCGCTATAGGGGCCTGAGCGCCGCTCCTATGGGGCCTCCATCCCCTATAGGGCCCCCAGATCCCCCCCCATGGGGCCTCGATCCCCTATAGGGCCCCCAGACCCCCTCCCATGGGTCCTCGATCCCCTATAGGGACCCCAGATCCCCTCCATGGGGCCTCCCCCCTATAGAGCCCCCAGATCCCCTCCCATGGGGCCTCCATCCCCTATAGGGCCCCCAGATCCCCCCCCCATGGGGCTTCCATCCCCTATAGGGCCCCCAGCCCCCCTCCCATGGGGCCTCTATCCCCTATAGGGCCCCCAGATCCCCTCCCATGGGGCCTCCCCCCTATAGGGCCCCCAGATCCCCTCCCATGGGGCCTCTATCCCCTATAGGGGCCTCAGCGCCGCTCCTATGGGGCCTCCCCCCCTATAGGGCCCCCAGCCCCCCTCCCATGGGGCCTCCCCCCCTATAGGGCTCTCCCCCCCCCCTCCTATGGGCCCCTCGTGCCCGATGGGGGTCCCAGCCCCCCTCCCATGGGGCTCCTGTCCCCTGTGGGGGTCTCGGCCCCCCTCGGCCCCCCGTCCCCTATAGGGCCCCTCCTATGGACACCCCGTCCCTATAGGGGCCTTAGAGCCCCTCCCAGGGGCCCCCCAGCCAGGGGAGTGACAGCTCAGGGGACGACCCCCCGGCCCGCCCCCAGGCCTTGGTGACATGGGAGGGGTTGGTGACGGTGACATGGGGGGGGTGACGGTGACACGGGGGGTGGTGATGGTGACACAGGAGGGGTTGGTGACGGTGACACAGGTGTTGGTGATGGTGACACAGGTGTTGGTGCCACAGGGGTGGTGATGGTGACACCAGGGGTTGGTGACGGTGACACAGGAGGGGTTGGTGACGGTAACACGGTGGGGGGGGTTGGTGATGGTGACATGGGTGAGGTTGGTGACGGTGACACGGGGGGTTGGTGACGGTGACACTGCGGGTGTTGGTGACAGTGACATGGCGTGTGTTGGTGACGGTGACCTGGGGGTTGGTGATGGTGACACGGGGCAGGGGTTGGTGACGGTGCCATTGGGGGGTGGTGGCGGTGACACAGAGGGTTGGTGACGGTGACATTGGGGGGTGGTAGCGGTGACACAGAGGGTTGGTGACGGTGATACGGGGGTTGGTGACGGTGACACAGGTGTTGGTGACGGTGCCATTGGGGGGTGGTGGCGGTGACACAGCAGGGGTTGGTGACGGTGACACGGGGGTGGTGACAGCGCCGTCCCCGTCCCCCCAGATCGCGGAGCTCAGCCAGGTCCCCCTCCCCGTGATGCTGCTGCCCGACGACTTCAAGGCCAGCTCCAAGATCAAGGTCAACAACCACCTGTTCAACCGGTGAGCGGGGACACGGGGGACACGGGGGACACGGGGGACACGGAGGGGACACGGGGGGACACGGGGACCCCCTGACGTCCCCCCGTCCCCGCAGCGAGAACCTGCCCGGTCACTTCAAGTTCAAGGAGTACTGTCCCCAGGTGTTCCGCAACCTGCGCGAGCGCTTCGCCGTGGACGACCACGACTACCAGGTGGCCCCGCGGGTGTCCCCGCGTGTCCCCGTGTGTCCCCGTGTGTCCCCGCGTGTCCCCGTGTGTCCCCGTGTGTCCCCATGTGTCCCTCGCTCAGCCCTGCACATCGCCACGTGTCCCCTGTGTGTCCCCGTGTGTCCCCGTGTGTGTCCCCATGTGTCCCTCGCTCATCCCTGCACATCGCCGCGTGTCCCCCGTGTGTCCCCACGTGTCCCCGTGTGTCCCCGTGTGTGTCCCTGTGTGTCCCCGTGTGTCCCCGTGTGTCCCTCGCTCATCCCTGCACGTCGCCGCGTGTCCCCGCGTGGCCCCTGTGTGTCCCCGTGTGTGTCCCTGCGTGGCCCCGCATGGCCTCGTGTGTCCCTGTGCACCTCACTGTGTCCCCCGTGTGTCCCCATGTGTCTGCATGTGGCCCCGTGTGTCCCCCGTGTGTCCCCTGTGTGTCCTCATGTGTCCCCGTGTGTCCCCATGCACCTCACTGTGTCCCCCATGTGTCCCCATGTGTGTCCCCACATGTCCCCGCGTGTCCCCCGCGTGTCCCTGTGTCCCCATGTGTCCCCACGCACCTCACAGTGTCCCCCGTGTGTCCCCGCGTGCCCTCTGTGTGTCCCCGCATGTCCCCTGCGTGTCCCCACGTGTCCCCGCGTGTCCCCTGTGCACCTCACTGTGTTCCCTGTGCATCCCCGTGTGTCCCCGCGTGGCCCCGTGCAGCCCTGTGTGTCCCTGTATGTCCCCTGTGTGTCCCCGCGTGTCTCCACCTGTCCCCGTGCATCCCGGTGTGTCCCCACGTGCCTCACCGTGTCCCTGCGTGTCCCCCACACGTCCCCATGTGTCCCCGCGTGTCCCCGCACACCTCACCGTGTCCCCACGTCCCCGCATGTCCCCCACGCCTCACGGTGTCCCCATGCAGGTGTCCCCTGCGCTTCACCGTATCCCCATGTCCCCATGTGTCCCCACACCTCACCGTGTCCCCCCACACGTCACGGTGTCCCCGCGTCCCCGCAGGTGTCCCTGACGCGCAGCCCCCCGCACGCCGAGGGCAGCGAGCGGCGCCTGCTGCTGTCGTTCGACCGCACGTTGGTGGTGAAGGAGCTGTCGAGCGAGGAGGTGGCCGACGTGCACGGGCTGCTGTGCCACTACCACCAGGTGGGACATGAGGGGACACGGGGACATGTGGGAGAACACGGGGGGACACATGGGGACACTGAGCGCCCTGTGTCCCCCAGTACGTGGTGCAGTGCCACAGCAGCTGCAGGGACACACAGTGACACTGAGCCCCATGTCCCCGTGTCCCCAGTACGTCGTTCAGTGCCACGGCTGTCATGGGGACACACGGTGACACTGAACCCCGTGTCCCCATGTCCCCAGTGCGTGGTGCAGTGCCACAGCTGTCATGGAGACACATGGTGACACTGAGCCCCGTGTCCCCGTGTCCCCACAGTACGTGGTGCAGTGTCACGGCTCCACGCTCAGTGTCCCCGTGTCCCCATGTCCCCAGTACGTGGTGCAGTGTCACCATGTCCCCGTGTCCCCGTGTCCCCAGTACGTGGTGCAGTGTCACGGCTCCACGCTCAGTGTCCCCGTGTCCCCGTGTCCCCATGTCCCCAGTACATGGTGCAGTGTCACCATGTCCCCGTGTCCCCATGTCCCCAGTACGTGGTGCAGTGCCACGGCTCCACGCTCAGTGTCCCCATGTCCCCATGTCCCCATGTCCCCACAGTACGTGGTGCAGTGCCACGGCTCCGCGCTGTGGGGACACACGGTGACAGCCCCATGTCCCCATGTCCCCAGTACGTGGTGCAGTGCCACGGCTCCACGCTCAGTGTCCCCATGTCCCCATGTCCCCATGTCCCCAGTACGTGGTGCAGTGTCACCATGTCCCCGTGTCCCCATGTCCCCAGTACGTGGTGCAGTGCCACGGCTCCACGCTCAGTGTCCCCATGTCCCCGTGTCCCCATGTCCCCAGTACGTGGTGCAGTGCCACGGCTCCACGCTCAGTGTCCCCGTGTCCCCATGTCCCCATGTCCCCAGTACGTGGTGCAGTGCCACGGCTCCACGCTCCTGCCCCAGCTCCTCGGCATGTACCGCGCCAGCGTGGACAGCGAGGACACCTACGTCCTCGTCATGCGCAACGTGTTCGGCCACCGCCTGCCCGTGCACAGGAAGTACGACCTGAAGGTAACGGGGGCACCGGGGGACGGGGGACGGAGAGGGATGGGGACACGGGGGGGACGGGGACACCGGGGGGACGGGGGGATGGGGACACTAGGGGGGCACAGGGACACCAAGGCGATGGGGACACGGGGGGGACGGGGACACCAGGGGGACGGGGACACCAGGGGGACGGGGACACTGGGAGGACGGGGGGACGGAGAGGGACGGGGACACCAAGGGGATGGGGACACATTGGGGACGGGGACACTAGAGGGGACGGGGACACTGGGGGGATGGGGACAGCAGGGGGATGGGGACACCGGGGGGATGGGGACACCAGGGGGACAGGGACACTAGGGGGGATGGGGACACCAGGGGGATGGGGACAGCGGGGGGGATGGGGACAGCGGGGGGACAGGGACACTAGGGGGACGGGGACACTAGGGGGGACAGGACACCGGGGGGACAGGGACACTAGAGGGGACAGGGACACTGGGAGGATGGGGACACCAGGGAGGACGGGGACACTAGGGGGGATGGGGGCACCGGGGGGACAGGGACACTAGGGGGACGGGGACACTAGGGGGGACAGGACACCGGGGGGATGGGGACACTAGGAGGGACGGGGACATGGGGTGGGATGGGGACACGGCGGGGATGGGGATACTGATGGGGATAGGGACACTGGAGGGATGGGGACACCAGGGGGGACAGGGACAGCAGTGGGGACGGGGACACCAGGGGGACGGGGACACTAGGGGCGATGGGGACACCGGGGGGGACGGGGAGAATAGGGGGGACAGGGACACCTCAGGGTGATGGGGCCCCCGGTGCCACCTGGGAGGGGAAGGGGAGCCCGGTGACACCTGGGAGTGACGGGGCACCCAGTGTCACCTCGAGGGGATGGGGCGCCCAGGGCCACTCGGGGGTGACGGGGTGCCCAGGGCCACCTGGGGGGACAGTGCACCTGGTGACACCTGGGGGTGACGGGGACACCCCTGGTGGCACCTGGGGGTGACGGGGCATCCGGTGTCACCGCAGGGTGACAGGGACGCTCGGGGCCGGGACCCCCAAAGCGGCTCCTGTCCCTGGGGACCCGGACGGCCCCGTTGTCCCCTCCTGTGTCCCCTCTGCTCCCCCCGGCCTAACGCAGCCTCTGGTCCCCCCAGGGGTCCCTGGTGTCCCGAGAAGCCAGTGACAAGGAGAAGGTACCGGCGTGGGGTGTGGGGGACACGCGGGTGCCACCGTCCTCGTCCCCAGCTGATCCCTGCGCGCAGGGACCGAGGTGCCACCGCGCCGGTCCCCAGGGCGTCCCCAAGACGCGCAGGGCCCCGTGGGGGTGGGGAGGAGCCCCAAGGACCCCCTGGGTGGCTTGGCGTGGGGAGGGGACGTCCCACGCGGCCGTGTCACCGCAGGGCAAGGAGCTGCCCACGCTGAAGGACGTGGACTTCCTCAACAAGGGCGAGAAGCTCTACGTGGCCGAGGACGACAAGAGGGACTTCATGGAGAAGCTCAAGAGGGACGTGGAGGTGGGCGGGGACACCGGGCAGGGCTGGGGACACCGGGCAGAGCTGGGCACCACGGGTGGGCTCCCCTCCCCAGAATGGTCCGTGGCCACCTCCTTTGGCCAACCCATAACCAATCCATGGCCACCTGCTTTGGCCAACCCATGAGCACCTCCTTTGGCCAACCTATGGCCACCTCCTTTGGCCAACCCCTTTGGTCAACCCTTGGCCAACCCATGGCCACCTCCTTTGACCAACCCTTGACCTAGCCCATGGGAACCTTCTTTGGCCACCCCCTTTGGTCAACCCTTGGCCAACCCATGGACACCTCCTTTGGCCAACCCATGAGCACCTCCTTTGGCCAACCTATGGCCACCTCCTTTGGCCATCTCCTTTGGCCAACCTGTGGCCAACCCATGGGACCTCCTTTGGCCAACCCGTGGCTCACCCATGGCCACCTCCTTTGGCCAACCCATAGCTAGCCCATGGGAACCTTCTTTGGCCACCCCCTTTGGCCAACCCATGGCCACGTCCTTTGGCCAACACATGGCCACGTCCTTTGACCAACCCATACCTAACCCATGGGAACCTTCTTTGGCCACCCCCTTTGGTCAACCTTTGGCCAACCCATGGGCACCTCCTTTGGCCAACCCATGGGCACCTTCTTCGGCCAACCCATAGCTAGCCCATGGTAACCTTCTTTGGCCACCCCCTGGTCATCTCCTTTGGCCAACCCATAGCCAGCCCATGGGCACCTTCTTTGGCCACCCCCTTTGGCCAACTCATGGCCACCTCCTTTGGCCAGCTCATACCTAGCCATGGGCACCTCCTTTGGCCAACCCTTGGCCAACCCATGGGACCTCCTTTGGCCAACCCATGGCCGCCTCCTTTGGCCAACCCATAGCTAGCCCATGGCCACCTTCTTTGGCCAACTCATATCTAGCCCATGGGCACCTCCTTTGGCCAACCCTTGGCCAACCCATGGCCGCCTCCTTTGGCCAACCCGTGGCCGCGTCCCGCGGCGCCCGCAGTTCCTGGTGCAGCTGAAGATCATGGACTACAGCCTGCTGCTGGGCATCCACGACGTGGCGCGCGCCGAGCAGGACGAGGACGAGGAGCTGGAGGACGAGGAGGGCGACGAGGGGCCGGGCGCCGTCGCGGGCTCCTACGGCACCTCCCCGGAGGGCATCGGCGGCTACCTGAGCGCCCAGCGCCCGCTGGGCCCCGGCGACTTCGACCCCTACGTGGACGTGTACGGCGTGCGGGGCGCCGAGGGTGAGCGGGGGCCGCGGGGGCCGCGGGGGACACGGGGGACGCCGCGGGGCTCACCCCCCGTGTCCCCGTCCCCAAGGCGGCCCCCGCAGGGAGGTCTATTTCATGGGCCTCATCGACATCCTCACGCAGTACGACGCGCGCAAGAAGGCCGCGCACGCCGCCAAGACCGTCAAGCACGGGGTGAGCGGGGGGTTGTGCCCCCCGGGGGGGGTGTTTGCCCCCTGGGGGGATGTTTTTGCCCCAAGGGGGTGTTTTACCCCTCTGAGGGTCTTGTTGCCCCTGTGGGGGTGTTGTTGCCCGGGGGGGGGGGGTGTTGCCCCAAATGGAGGGGTGTTGCCCCGGGGGGGTGTTGTTGACTCCTGGGGGTCTTGTTGCCCCCTGGGGTTGTTGTTGCCCTGGGGGGTTAGTGTTGCCCCTGTAGGGGTATTGTTGCCCTGGGGGGGGTGTTGTTGACCCCTGGGTGTCTGTTGCCCCCTGGGGTTGTTGTTGCCCTGCGGGGGTGTTGTTGCCTCCCTGGGGGTGTTGCTACCCCGGGGGGGTGTTGCTGCAGTTTGGGGGAGTGTTGTCCTGGGGTAGAGGGGGAGTGGTTGCCCCCCAGGGGTGTCATTGCCCTAGGGGGGTGTTGTTGCCCCGGGGGTGTCATTGTCCCCCTGGGGATGTTGTTGCCCTTGGAGGGGTGTCATTGCCCCAGGATGGTGTCGTTGCCCCCCTGGGGATGTCATTGCCCCCCTGGTGCTGCAGTTGCCCCCCCGGGGGTGTTACTGCCCCCCGGGGGTGTGGTTGCCCCCGTCGCCGCTGACCGTCCCGCAGGCGGGCGCCGAGATCTCCACGGTGCACCCGGAGCAGTACGCCAAGCGCTTCCTGGACTTCGTCACCAACATCTTCGCGTAGGGGGGACGGCGATGGCGGTGACACCCCCGCCGATGGCGGTGACACCCCCGGCGATGACGGTGACACCCCCAGCGATGACAATGACACCCCCCCGACGATGGCACCCCCGGCGATGACACCCCCATCACGGAGCCCCCCCGTCACAGAGCCCCCCCGTGACCGCCCCCCCCCCCCGTCACGGACCCCCCCGGGGGTTTTGCCCCTCAAGTGCCTTATTGTCCCCTGGGGGGTTTGGGGTTTGGGGGGGGTCCTGCTCTATGCAATAATTTGGGGGGGTTCCCTCCCCCCCCCAAACGGGAGGTCCATGGGGCCCCCCTGCCCCGGCCGTGTTGCCCCTGCCCCCCCCCCTCGCTGGGGGGGGTAATTTAAACACTAATTACCTCCTGGGGGTAATTTAAACACTAATTGCCCCAGGTTGGGGGGAGCCCTTTCCTTGGGGGGGGTTGGGGCTCCCCATTGTCCCCCCCCCCGTTGTGTCCCCTGGGGTGTCCCTGGCGGGGGAATAGACCCCCCCCCCCGTCCCTGTTATGGGTCTGGCTTGGGGGGGGGCACCCCCAGGTCCCCCCCCCATCCCGTTCCGGTGTGGGGGGGTCCCTGCCCCCTCCCCATTGCACATGGGACCACGGGGGGGGGCAGCCCCCGTTACCCCCCCCCTTCATTCCGGTGTGGGGGGGGGACACATCGCTCCAGCCGCCCCCCCGCACACACGGGGGGGTCACGGAGCCCCCCCCCCCCGTATCCTAATAAATAAATTATTGGACCGGTTCTGGCTCTGCCCCGTCACTGCCCCCCCCGCCCCGCGCTCCCGTCTCCATGACGACCAGGCCCGTTCCGCGAGGGGGGGGGCTGCTCCGGTTTCCGCTCGCCCCTCCCGCCGCGCCGTCCGCAGGCCCCGCCCCCGTTGCCATGGCGCCGCGGCCCCGCCCCGCGCGGCCACGTGACGCGCGGCGGAGCGCCGCTCCCCCCCCCGCAGCCGCCGCCGCCGCCGCACCGGGCCCGCCGCCCCCGCCATGATCCGGCCCCCCGGCTATGGTGGGTCCGACCCCCCCGGCCCCGCGACACCCCCCCCCCGGCCCCGGTAACGGGCAGGGCCCGGCGCAGCCCCCCCCCCCCCCCCCCCTCCCCGCGTCGTCGGTGTCGCCCGGTGCCCCCCCCCACCGGGGGTGACATCCCCCCCCCGGGGCTCCGCCAGGCCCGGCCCCCCCCGCGCGGCCCCCTTCCCCCCCCCCCCCGCTCCCATCCCGCCCCCATCGGGCCCGTCCCCCCCCCCCCATCCTCCTCCTCCTCCCTGCCCCAGCCCCCCCCCAACCCCCCCGGCCCCTCCTGCCCCCCGGCCCCCCCATCCCTGCCCCCCCCGCCACGGCCTGCCCCCCCCCCCCCAATTTGGGCTGTTTGTCATTTCCTGGGGACACTGCGGGGGGGGGGGCGGCCTCCTTTTCGGGGGGGCCCGGCCGGGGGGTTCCGTGGGGCTGGGGGTGCAGGGTTCCTCTTTGGGGGTGCAGGGTCCCTGTTTGGGGTGCAGGGTCCCCCTTTGGGGTTCAGGGTCCCTCTTTGGGGTGCAGGGTCCCTCTTTGGGGTGCAGGGTCCCCTGTTTGGGGGCGCAGGGTTCCTCTTTGGGGTGCACCCTCAGGGTGCGGGGTCCCTCCTCGAGGTGCAGGGTCCCTGTTTGGGGGTTCAGGGTCCCCTCTTTGGGGTTCAGGGTCCCCCCTTTGGGTGCAGGGTCCCCCTCAGGGTGCAGGGTCCCTGTTTGGGGTTCAGGGTCCCTGTTTGGGGTGCAGGGTCCCCCTTAGGGTGCAGGGTCCCTCTCGAGGTGCAGGGTCCCTCTTTGGGGTTCAGGGTCCCCCCTTGGGGTGCAGGGTCCCCCCTTGGGGTGCAGGGTTCCCCCTTAGGGTGCAGGGTCCCTCTTTGGGGGTGCAGGGTCCCTCTTTGGGGTTCAGGGTCCCCTCTTTGGGGTGCAGGGTCCCTCTTTGGGTTGCAGGGTCCCTGTTTGGGGTGCAGGGTCCCCCCGGGGACACCCCGCGCTCCGGGGGGCCGTCCCGACGCTGTCCCCGTGTCCCCCAGCCCGTGGCCGGCGGCTCCGCTGATCCCGGCTCCGCTGGTGGCCCCGGCCGGCGCCGCCCCCCATGGGCTCCCCAGGTGGGCGCTGCCCCCCCGCGGGCGGGGGCGCCCCAGAGCCCCCCAATGTGGGGCAGGGGCTGGGACCCCCCCGGGGGGGGGTTGAGGCTCTGGAGGCCTCAGTGCCACCGCGGGGGACACCTGGGACGGGGCCTGGGGGGGCATCGTGGGCAGGGGGGGGCATCGTGGGTGGGGGGGTCACTATGGACGTGGGGGGGTCACCATGGATGTGGGGGGGTCACCATGGTCATGGGGGGTGTCACCATGGGCAGGGGGGTCACTATGGGCATGGGGGAGGTCACCATGGGCCTGGGGGTGTCACCATGGATGTGAAGGTGTCACCATGGATGTGGGGGGGGTCACTATGGATGTGGGGGGGTCACCATGGACGTGGGGGTGTCACCATGGACGTGGGGGGATTACTATGGGCATGGGGGGGTCACTATGGGCATGGGGGGGTCACCATGGATGTGAAGGTGTCACCATGGACGTGGGGGTGTCACCATGGATGTGGGGGGATCACTATGGGCATGGGGGTTCACCATGGGCCTGGGGGTGTCACCATGGATGTGAAGGTGTCACCATGGACGTGGGGGTGTCACCATGGATGGAGAGAGTCACCATGGACGTGGGGGGGTCACCATGGGCGTGAGGGGGTCACCATGGACGAGGGGGGGTCACCATGGACGTGGGGGGGTCACCATGGGCAAGGGGGTCACTATGGGCCTTGGGGGGGTCACTATGGGCAGGGGGGTCACCGTGGGCGTTGGGGTGTCACCATGGGCATGGGGGTGTCACCATGGGCAGGGGGAGGTCACCATGGGTGTTGGGGTGTCACCGTGGGCGTTGGGGTGTCACCATGGGCGTTGGGGGGGGGTCACCATGGGCAGGGGGAGGTCACCATGAATGTTGGGGTGTCACCGTGGGCGTTGGGGTGTCACCATGGGCTTGAGGGGGTCACCATGGACGTCTGGGGGTCACCATGTATGTGGGGGTGTCACCATGGGCATTGGGGTGTCACCATGGGCATGAGGGGGTCACCATGGGCGTGAGGGGGTCACCAGGGGCGTGGGGGGGTCACCATGGACGTCGGGGGGTCACCGTGGATGGGGGGGGTCACCGTGGATGGGGGGGGTCACCATGGGCCTGGGGGTGTCACTCTGGGAAGGGAGATGTCACCATGGACGTGGGGGACCATGGGCAGCCCCATGAGCAGCGAGGAAGCCCCCGGAGCGCGAGGAAGGCTCCGTGCGGGGACACGGAGGTGGCCGGGGTGCGGGGGGGGCCACCCCGTGGTGACCGTCCCCCCGCAGTGTCCTTCGTCCTGTCGAGGATGGCGGCGTGCGGCGGCGCCGCCAAGAACAAGCTGACCGTGTCCAAGCGCGTGTGGGACTTCGTGAGCAAGGAGAGCGCGGCCAAGCTGGCGCGCCTCAAGGAGGACACCAAGGTGAGCATCCTGGTGGACGGCGAGACCTCCGACATCTACGTGCTGCAGCTGAGCGCGCCCGCCGGCGCCGCCGGCCTCTACGCGGCGCGCAAGGCGCTCAAGGCGCTGCTCAAGGAGGCCGAGAAGGAGCTCAAGAAGGCGCCGCGGCGCGGCGAGCCGCCGGGCTGCGCGGCCCTGCGGGACGGGGCGCCCCGCGCGCGCGGCGCGGCCCGCGACGACGAGCCCGAGCGGCAGTGCCCCATCTGCCTGGGCGAGATCCAGAACATGAAGACGCTGGAGAAGTGCCGGCACTCGTTCTGCGAGGATTGCATCACGCGCGCGCTGCAGGTCAAGACGGCGTGCCCCATGTGCGGCCGCTTCTACGGGCAGCTCGTGGGCAACCAGCCGCAGAACGGGCGCATGCTGGTCACCAAGGACTCCAGCCTGCTGCTCCCCGGCTACGAGAAGTTCGGCACCATCATCATCCAGTACGTCTTCCCGCCCGGCGTGCAAGGGGTAAGAGCGCCGGGACGGCCCCGGGCCTGAGCGCGCGGCCACCCGGCTTCCCCGGCCCGCCGGGCGGCCCCAGCACCCAAAGGTGTCCCCTTGGCACCTCTGGGCGCCCCTCAGCCTTGATGGGTCCCCATGACCCAGCTCGGCACCCTTGGGCACCCCTCAACCTTGATGTGTTTCCATGATGCAGCTTGGCGCCCTTGGGCGCCCCTCAACCTTGGTGGGTCCCCATGACCCAGCTTGGCACCCTTGGACAACCCTCAACTTTGGTGGGTCTTCATGACCCAGTTTGGCCCCATTGGGCAACCTCCAACTTTGGTGGGTCCCCATGACCCAGCTGAGCACCCTTGGGCACCCCTCAATCTTGGCAGGTTCCCATGACCCAACTTGGCCCCATTGGGCAATCTCCAATTTTGGTGGGTCCCCATGACCCAGCTGGGCACCCTTGGACAACCCTCAACTTTGGTGGGTCTTCATGACCCAGTTTGGCCCCATTGGGCAATCTCCAATTTTGGTGGGTCCCCATGACCCAGCTTGGCACCCTTGCGTGCCCCTCAACCTTGGTGGGTTCCCATGACCTAACTTGGCACCCCTGGACAACCTCCAACTTTGGTAGGTCCCCATGACACTGCTTGGCACCCTTGGGCAACCCCCGACTTTGATGCGTCCCCATGACCCAGCTCAGCACCCTTGGGCACCCCTCAATCTTGGCAGGTCCCCATGACCCAGCTTGGCCCCATTGGGCAATCCTCAATTTTGGTGGGTCCCCATGACCCAACTCAGCACCCTTGGGCGCCCCTCAACCTTAGTGGGTCCTCATGACCCAACTCGGCACCCTTGGTCTCTCCTCAACCTCGGTGGGTCCCCATGACGCAGTTTGGCACCCTTGGGCGCCCCTCAACCTTGGTGGGTCCCCATGACCCAGCTTGGCCCCACTGGGCAATCCTCAACCTTAGTGTGCTTCCATGACGCAGTTTGGCACCCTTGGGCAACCCCCAACTTTGGTGGGTCCCCATGACCCAGCTTGGCACCCTTGGACACTCCTCAACCTCAGTGGGTCCCCATGACCCAACTTGGCACCTTTGGGCACCCCTCAACCTTGGTGTGTTCCCATGACCCAACTCAGCACCCTTGGGTGCCCCTCACCCTCGGTGTGTCCCCATGACCCAAGTCAGCACCCTTGGGCGCCTCTCAACCTTAGTGTGTTCCCATGACCCAACTCAGCACCCTTGGGCGCCCCTCAATCTTGGTGGGTTCCCATGACCCAGCTGGGCACCCTTGGGCAACCCCCAATTTTGGTGGATCCCCATGACCCAACTCGGCACCCTTGGGCAACCCCCAACTTTGGTGGGTCCCCATGACCCAGCTTGGCCTCATTGGGCAATCCTCAACCTTAGTGTGTTTCCATGACCCAACTAGGCGCCCTTGGGCGCCCCTCAACCTCGGTGGGTCCCCATGACCCAGCTTGGCCCCATTGGGCAATCCTCACCTTCGGTGGGTCCCCATGACCCAACTCGGCACCCTTGGGCGCCCCTCACCCTCGGTGGGTCCCCATGACCCAACTCAGCACCCTTGGGCAACCCCCAACTTTGGTGGGTCCCCATGACCCAACTCAACACCCTTGGGCGCCCCTCACCCTCGGTGGGTCCCCATGACCCAACTCGGCACCCTTGGGCGCCCCTCACCCTCGGTGGGTCCCCATGACCCAACTCAGCACCCTTGGGCGCCCCTCACCCTCGGTGGGTCCCCATGACCCAACTCGGCACCCTTGGGCGCCCCTCACCCTCGGTGGGTCCCCATGACCCAACTCAGCACCCTTGGGCAACCCCCAACTTTGGTGGGTCCCCATGACCCAACTCAACACCCTTGGGCGCCCCTCACCCTCGGTGGGTCCCCATGACCCAACTCGGCACCCTTGGGCGCCCCTCACCCTCGGTGGGTCCCCATGACCCAACTCGGTACCCTTGGGCGCCCCTCACCCTCGGTGGGTCCCCATGACCCACCCCTGTGTCCCAGGCGCCCCTGGGCTCCCCGTACCTTCACCGGATGCCCCCGACGCATCCCGGTGCTCCCAATCCCAGGCCAAGCGCCCCAACTGCCCCCAGGGCTCCCCCGTTGCCCCGCGTCCCCCCAGGGCTCCCCCGTTGCCCCGCGTCCCCCTGACGCCGCGGCCGCCCCGCAGGTGGAGCACCCCAACCCGGGCGTGCGCTACCCGGGCACCACGCGCGTCGCCTACCTGCCCGACTGCCCCGAGGGCAACAAGGTGCTGGGGCTGTTCCGCAAGGCCTTCGAGCAGCGCCTCACCTTCACCGTGGGCACCTCCATGACCACCGGGCGCGCCAACGTCATCACGTGGAACGACATCCACCACAAGACCAACTGCACCGGAGGGCCGCAGCTGTACGGACGGGACGGGGATGGAGAAGGGAATGATGGGGATGGGGATGATGGGGATGGGGATGGAGAAGGGGATGGAGATGGGAATGGGGATAGGGATGGAGAAGGGAATGGGGATGGGGATGGTGAGGAAAGGGATGGGGATGGAGGTGGGGATGATGGGGATGGAGATGATGGAGAAGGGGATGATGGGGAAGGGGATGGGGATGGGAATGGAGAAAGGAATGGGGATGGAGAAAGGAATGGGGATGGGGATGATGGGGATGGGGATGGGGGTGGGGATAGAGAAGGGAATGGGAATGGGGAATGGGGATGGGGATGGGAATGGGGATGAAGATGGGGATGGGGATGGAGAAAGGAATGATGATGGGGATGGGGATGGGGATGGAGAAAGGAATGGGGATGGGGATGGAGAAGGGGATGGGGATGGGGATGGAGAAGGGGATGGGGATGGGGATGGAGAAGGGAATGGGGATTGGGAAGGGGATGGAAATGGGGATGGAGAAGAGGATGGGAATGAGGATGGGGATGATGGGGATGGGGATGATGGGGATGGGGATGGAGAAGGGAATGGGGATGGGGATGATGAGGAAGGGGATGGGAATGGGGATGATGGGGAAAGGGATGGGAATGGGGATGGAGAAGGGGATGGGAATGGGAATGGGGAAGAGAATGGGGAGTGGGGAAGGGGATGATGGGGAAGGGAATGGGGATGGGGATAGGGAAGGGGATGGAGAAGAGGATAGGGATAGAGAAGGGGATAGGGATGGAGAAGGGGATGGGGAAGGGGATGAGGATGGGGACGAGGATGGGGAAGGGGATGACGGGGACGGGGATGACGGGGACGGGATGGGGAAGGGGATGACGGGGACGGGATGGGGACGGCAGCTCCAGGCGGTCGGCTCCGTCCCGCGCGGGGGCCGCGTCCCCCCACGGGTCGCTGCCCGCAGGTTCGGCTACCCCGACCCCACGTACCTGGCGCGGGTGCAGGAGGAGCTGCGGGCCAAGGGCATCACCGAGGACTGAACGGGGGGGGACACGGAACGGCCCCCACCCCCACCGGGGGGCGGGGCTGCCGCGGGGGGCGGGGCTGCCGCGGGGGGCGGGGCCGCCGCGGGGGGCGGGGCCGCGGGTTGAGGGATTTTTTTTATTTCTACCCCCCCCATTAATGCGCGTTACCCCCCCCCGCCCCCCCCCCGCTCTGTAACTTTGATCCAATAAAAAATATGCAAGATGGCGATGGGAGCCTGGGGGGGAGGCCACGCCCCCAGCGGGCGGGCCACGCCCACGTCGGACAGGCCACGCCCACGTCGGGCCGCACCCCCTGGTGGCCACGCCCCGTGTTCTGGCTGGGGGAGGGGCTCTATGGGACTGAGGGGTCCCTATGGGGCTGAGGGGTCCCTATGGGGTTGGGGAGGTCCCTATGGGGCTGGGGGGTCCCTATGGGGCTGAGGGGTCCTTATGGGGTTGGGGAGGTCCCTATGGGGCTGGGGGGTCCCTATGGGGCTGAGGGGCCCATATGGGGCTGGGGGGTCCCTATGGGGCTGAGGGGTCCATGTGGGGCTGGGGGGTCCCTATGGGGCTGGGGGGTCCCTATGGGGCTGAGGGGTCCCTATGGGGTTGGAGGGGTCCCTATGGGGCTGGGGGGACCTATGGGACTGGGGGGTCCCTATGGGGCTGGGGGGTCCCTATGGGGTTGAGGGGGTCCCTATGGGGCTGGGGGGACCTATGGGACTGGGGTGTCCCTATGGGGCTGGGGGGTCCCTATGGGGTTGGGGAGGTCCCTATGGGGCTGGGGGGGTCCCTATGGGGCTGAGGGGTCCATATGGGGTTGGGGGGGTCCCTATGGGGCTGGGGGGTCCCTATGGGGCTGAGGGGCCCATATGGGGTTGGGAGGGTCCCTATGGGGCTGGGGGGTCCCTATGGGACTGGGGGGTCCCTATGGGGCTGAGGGGTCCATATGGGGTTGGGGGGGTCCCTGTGAGGCTGAGGGGCCCATATTGGACTGGGAGGTCCCTATGGGGCTGAGGGGTCCATGTGGGGCTGGGGGGTCCCTATGGGGCTGGGGGGGGTCCATATGGGACTGGGGGGACCCTATGGGGCTGAGGGGTCCATATGGGGCTGGGGGGCTCTTGGTGCCCCCTCGACCCCATAGCTGCAATGGGGACCCCGTCCGCAATGAACGGGGCGGCCCCCGAGGGGGGGGGGGCGGGACCCGCGCGTGACGTCACGGCACGCCTCGGCCTCCCATTGGCTCCCTGCCACCGATGTCACCCGCGGGCGACCCCGGGAGGGGCGGGGCAATCCTAAGGGGGCGGGGCCAGCGCAGAAAAGGGGCGGCGCTTGGTTCCACACAGAAAAGCGGCGCGTTGGTTTTTCCTTTTTTTAACGTGTTTTTTTGCGGTTCGTTCTCGTTAAAACGTCACCATCGGGTAGAAAACGCCCGGGGGGGGGGCTGTACAATAGAAAATCTCTGGGGGGGGGGCCCGGACGCCTGGGCCCCCCGGCGGCTTTCAGCCGCCGGGGGGCCCAGGCGTCCGGGCCCCCCCCCCCCAGGATAGAAAAGAGCTAAAAACGGGGCTAATCGCCCGCCATGCACTTGAAGCGGTTCTTGAAGTAGAAGAGGCCGTTCCGGAGCGTGGCCGCGTCGTCGCTGTCGCGCGGCGCCGGGTAGCGGAAGCGCTCGTACTGCCGCTCGCGCTCCGAGCGGCGCCAGGGCAGCCGCAGCTTGGACGCGTGGTCGACCACGACGTCCTCGCACGAGCCCACGTGCAGCTCGCCCAGGCCGTCGATGAAGAACTCTGGGGTGGGGGGGGGTCGGCGGGGGGGGGGGTGGTTCCCATCAAGGGGCCCAGGCGTCCGGGCCGTCCACCTGGATCCCCCCAGCCAGGGTTGTCCAATTCCTCCCCAAGGGGCCCAGGCGTCCGGGCCCCCCTCCCTCCCCCTGGATCCCCCTGGATCACCCCCTCGAGGATGCCCGATTCCCCCGCAAGGGGCCCAGGCGTCCAGGTCCTCCACCTGGACCCCCCTGGATCCTCCCCACCAGGGATGCCCAATTCCTCCCAGGGGCCCAGGCGTCCGGGCCGTCCTCCCTCCACCCAGATCCCCCTGGATCCCCCCTCTCAGGGATGCCTGATTCCCCCCCCAAGGGGCCCAGGCGTCCGGGCCCCCCTCCCTCCACCCAAATCCACCTGGATCCCCCGTCTCGGGGATGCCCAATTCCCCCAAGGGGCCCAGGCGTCCGGGCCCTCCCCCTGGATCCCCCTGGATCCTCCCCACCAGGGATGCCCAATTCCCCCCCAAGGGGCCCAGGCGTCCGGGCCCTCCACCTGGATCCCCCAGGATCCCCTGTTCGGGAATGCCCAATTCCCCTCAAGGGATCCCCCCCCCCAGGGATGCCCAATTCCCCCAAGGGGCCCAGGCGTCCGAGTCCCCCTCCCTCCACCCAAATCCCCCCCAGGGATGCCCGATTCCCCCCAGGGCTCCCAGCCGTTTGGGCTCTATCTGCCCCCCACCACCTGGAGCCCCCACGTGCCCCCTCCCCCCCGAGCGGTGCCCAATTCCCCGCAGGGGCCCAGGCGTCCGGTTGCCCCCCCCACTCCCCATAGGGGCCCAGGTGTCCGGTTCCCCCCCACCAAACACCCCAGGCGCCCCCCGCTCCCTGCAAGGGCCCCGGCGTCCGGTCCCCCCCCTTGAGCCCCCCAGCCACCCCCCAAGGGCCCCACACTCCCCGCAGGGGCCCAGGCGTCCGGTTCCCCCCACACTCCCCATAGGGGCCCAGGCGTCCGGTTCCCCCCTCCACTCCCCGCAGGGGCCCAGGCGTCCGGTTCCCCCCCCACTCCCCATAGGGGCCCAGGCGTCCGGTTCCCCCCCGCCCCTTGCAGGGGCCCAGGCGTCCGGTTCCCCCCCACACTCCCCATAGGGGCCCAGGCGTCCGGTTCCCCCCCCCCCCCCGCCCCGCAGGGGCCCCGGCGTCCGGGCCGCCTCACCCAGGTGGGCCACGCGGCGCAGGCGCGGGTCGAAGCCCACGCGCCGGACCTGGTCCGTGCGGGCCAGGAAGAAGTTGACGACGCCGTCGGTGACGACGCAGCCGGGGAAGCCGTCGAGGCGGCGGTGGAAGCCGGGCCGGGTGCGGAGGCAGTCGCCGCCCGCGCCGCCCGCCCGCACGCTCAGGCGCTGCCGGTACGTGGTGGCGAAACCCGAGATCTCCCGCACGGCGCCGCCCACCTGCGGGAAACGCGCGTGGGGGGGCCGGGAACGCGCGTGGGGAGGGGACGGGAACGCGCGTGGGAGGGGCCGGGAACGCGCGTGGGGAGGGGACGGGAACGCGCGTGGGGAGGGGCCGGGGAAGGGGACGTGGGGGTCGGGGGGTGCTGGGGGGCAGCGCGTGGGGATGGCGGGAGACGGCGCCGTGGGGCTTGGGATGCACCGGGAACTGGCATGGGAATGCACCGGGAATGCACCGGGAAAAGGGACTCGGGGGCTTGGGATGCACCAGGAAAAAAGTACTCTGGAGCTTGGGATGCACCAGGAACTGGCACAGGGATGCACCGGGAACTGGCATGGGGATGCACTGGGAAACGGTACCCTGGGGCTTGGGATGTACCGGGAATGCACTGGGATGCACTGGGAACTGGCATGGGAATGCACTGGGAAATGTACCCTGGAGTTTGGGATGCATCAGGAACTGGCATGGGGATGCATTGGGAAAAGGTACCCAGGGGCTTGGGATGCACCAGGAATGCACTGGGAACTGGCATGGGAGTGCACCAGGAAAAGGTACCCTGGAGCTTGGGATGCACTGGGAACTAGCACAGGGATGCACTGGGAAAAGGTACCCAGGGGTTTGGGATGCACCAGGAACTGGCACAGGGATGCACTGGGAACTGGCATGGGAATGCACCGGGAAAAGGTACCCAGGGGTTTGGGATGCACCAGGAACTGGCACAGGGATGCACTGGGAACTGGCATGGGAATGCACCAGGAAAAGGTACCCGGGGGCTTGGGATGCACCAGGAATGCACTGGGATGCACTGGGAACTGGCATGGGGATGCACTGGGAAACGGCACCTCGGGGGCTTGGGATGCACCGGGAATTGGCACCCTGTGCAACGGGGAAGCACCAGGCAGCAGCACAGGGCACCCCACGGCACAGGGATGCGCTGGGAACGGGCACCCCCGGACACCGGGATTCCCCGGGATTCCCCGGGATTCCCCGGGACGCCCGGGCAGGCCCCGCTCACCAGGTCCAGCCCCGTGCGCTCCAGCACGTCCACCAGCTTCTCCAGCCGCGTGCGCGGAGTGAAGATGAAGTCGTCGTCCACCCACAGGACGTACTTGGTGGTCACCTGCGAGATGGCCAAGTTCCTCCCCGCGAACCAGCCCTGCGGGGCAGCGGGGTCAGCACCGCGGGGACACCGTGGGGACATCCTGGGGACACCGCGGGGACACCCCGGGGACACCTTGTGTCCACCCCATGGTCACCCCGTGGCCACCCTGCAGCCACCCTGTGTCCATCTCATGGCCACCCCATGGCCATCCCAGGGCCACCCCGTGGCCACCTTGCAGCCACCCCACAGCCACCTTGTATCCATCTCATGGCCACCCCATGGCCACACTGTGGCCACCTTGTGGCTACCCTGCAAACACCATGCGGCCACCTTGTGTCCATCTCATGGCCACCCCACGGCCACCATATCCACCCCACAGCCACCTTATGTCCATCTCATGGCCACCCATGGTCACTCCGTGGCCACCCCATGGCCACCTTGTGCCCACTCCATGGCCATCCCATGGCCATCCCAGGGCCACGCTGTGGCCACCTTTTGTCCATCTCATGGCCACCTTGTGGCCATCCCGCGATCACCCTGTGTCCATCTCATAGCCACCCCATGGCCGCTCCACAGCCACCCCTTGGCACCTTGTGCCCACCCCATGGCCAACCTGTGTCCATCTCATGGCCATCCTGTGGCCACCCCAGGACCACCCTGCAGCCACCCTGTGGCTACCTGTGTCCGCCCCATGGCCACCTTGCGTCCATCTCATGGCCACCCCGTGGCCACCCTGTGGCCACCTTGTGTCCTCCCCGCGGCCAACCTGTGTCCATCTCATGGGAGGTCAGCACCCTGTGGCCACCTTGCAGCCACCCTGTGACCACCTTGTGTCCATCTCATGGCCACTCCATGGCCACCCTGTGTCCATCTCGTGGCCACCCCATGGCCACCTTGTGTCCATCTCATGACCACCCTGTGGCCACCCCACGGCCACCCCAAGGCCACATTGTATTCACCCCACAGCCACCCCAAGGCCACATTGTGTCCATCTCATGGCCACCCCATGGTCACCCTGTGGCCACCCCATGGCCACCTTGCAGCCACTCTGCGGCCACCTTGTATCCATCTCATGGCCACCCCATGGCCATCCCAGGGCCACACTGTGGCCACCTTGTGTTCACCCTGCAGCCACCCTGCGACCGCCTTGTGTCCATCTCATGGCCACCCCGTGGCCACCCCACGGCCACCTTGTGCCCACCCCATGGCCAAACTGTGTCCATCTCACGGCCACCCTGCAGTCACCCCATGGCCACCTTGAAGCCACCCTGCGCCCACCCCACAGCCACCTTGTGTCCATCTCATGGCCACTCTGTGGCCACCCCAGGGCCACGCTATGGCCACCTTGCAGCCACCCTGTGACCACCTTGTGTCCATCTCATGGCCACCCAATGGCCACCCCAAGGCCACATTGTGCCCACCTCACAGCCACCGTGTCCACCCCATGGCCACTGCACGGCCACTTCGTGGCCACCCCACCGCCCTCCAGGGCCACCCCAGTGTCCCGCAGCCGCCACCACGGCGTCCCCAGGGTCCCCCCGCCCCATAGCCCCCCGGCGCCCCCCACCTTCCCGAAGGGCATGAGGTAGTGCTCGAGGTGGGGGCCCTGCAGCGGCTCGGGGTGCTGGCTGTCGTCGGCCACCACGATGGTGACGCTGGGGTAGAAGCGGCGCACGCTGGCGATGAGGCCGCGCAGCTTGTCGTAGCGCAGGAAGGTCTTGGTGGCGATGGTGACCAGGGCGCTGATGTTGTACCCTGCGTGGTGGCAATGACGGGGTCACCCCGCGGGGACGGGCGCCCCGTGGTCCCCCCCGGGTCCCCGCGCTCACCTGCGTCCCCGTCGCCCGGCGGGTAGAGCCGCGGCGCCGGCGGGTGGCGGATGCGGATGGCGAAGGCGGCCGCGTGGCCGTCCGTGCAGAACCGCACTGCGGAGAGCACGGAGCGTGGGGAGTGTGCGGAGTGTGCGGAGCGTGTGGAGTGTGTGGAGTGTGCGGAGAGCGCGGAGCGTGCGGAGTGTGTGGAGTGTGCGGAGCGTGCGGAGTGTGCGGAGTGTGCGGAGTGTGTGGAGTGTGCGGAGTGTGCGGAGCGTGCGGAGTGTGTGGAGTGTGCGGAGTGTGTGGAGCGTGTGGAGCGTGTGGAGAGCGCGGAGAGCGTGGAGTGTGCGGAGTGTGTGGAGTGTGTGGAGTGTGCGGAGTGTGCGGAGTGTGCGGAGCGTGCGGAGTGTGTGGAGTGTGCGGAGTGTGTGGAGTGTGCGGAGTGTGTGGAGCGTGTGGAGTGTGCGGAGAGCGCGGAGAGCGTGGAGTGTGCGGAGTGTGTGGAGTGTGTGGAGTGTGCGGAGTGTGCGGAGAGCGCGGAGTGTGCGGAGTGTGTGGAGTGTGTGGAGCGTGTGGAGTGTGCGGAGTGTGCGGAGTGTGTGGAGCGTGTGGAGTGTGTGGAGTGTGCGGAGTGTGCGGAGAGCGCGGAGTGTGCGGAGTGTGTGGAGCGTGCGGAGTGTGTGGAGTGTGTGGAGCGTGCGGAGTGTGTGGAGCGCGCGGAGTGTGCGGAGTGTGTGGAGCGCGCGGAGTGCGCGGGGCTGGTGGCGGGACGCGGCGGGGACGGCGCCGAGGGGCCGTGGGGAGCGCCCGCCCGTGGGGTCCCCATGGAGAGCGCCCGCCGTGTCCCATGGACAGCACCCACCATGTCCCCATGGACAGAGCCCGCAGGGTCCCCATGGACAGAGCCCATCCGTGTCCCACCCTCCATGTCCCCAGACCAGCTCCCATCCATGTCCCACCTGTCGTGTCCCCATGAACGGTGCCCATCCATGTCCCACCCACGGTGTCCCCATGGACAGCATCCATCCATGTCCCCATGGACAGAGCTCGTCTGTGTCCCACCCATTGTGTCCCCATGGACAGCCCCCAGTGTGTCCCCATGGACAGGACCCACCCATGTCCCACCCTCCATGTCCCCATGGACAGGACCCATCCGTGTCCCCAGACCAGCGCCCATCCGTGTCCCACCCACGGTGTCCCCATGGACGGAGCCCATCTGTGTCCCACCCGGGGTGTCCCCAAAGGAGCGCCCATCCGTGTTCCACCCATGACATCCCCATGGACAGGACCCACCCATGTCCCACCCTCCATGTCCCCAGACCAGCTCCCATCTGTGTCCCACCTGTCGTGTCCCCATGAACGGAGCCCATCCGTGTCCCACCCGTGATGTCCCCAAAGGAGCGCCCATCCGTGTTCCACCCATGACATCCCCATGTCCCCATGGACAGGACCCATCCGTGTCCCCAGACCAGCGCCCATCCGTGTCCCACCCACGGTGTCCCCATGGACGGTGCCCATCCATGTCCCACCCGGGGTGTCCCCAGCGCTGTCGCCGCCCCATGTCCCACCCCCTGTCCCCGCGGGTCCCCGGGTCCCCCACCGATGTCGGCCGTGTTGGGGTGGAACACGGTGTTGGTGTAGGTGACGAACTGCAGCTGCCGGTTGAGGTGGTCCAGGCTGGTGGCCGCCATGGCCAGCTGGGCCTGGCCCTCGCCGCGCAGCGTCACCCCGGCCACCACGGCCGCCACGTCCAGCGTCCCCAGCGTGGCCGTCAGGTTCACCTGGGGGTGACGGGGGGACCGCGGGGACACCCCCACGGGGGTGGTGTGGGACGGGGCTGGGGACGAGGGACGGCGCGCGGGGACGGGGGGACGGGGACTGTCACCACCGAACGGGGACTGTCACCACCGCACCGGGACTGCGCACCACTGAACTGGGACCATGCACCACCGCACCGGGACGTGCACACCCAGAGTGTGCACCACCAAACCGGGACTGTGCACCACCGAACGGGGAATGTGCACCACCGACCTAGGAGTGTGCACTACCGCACCAGGACATGTACAAAGGGACTGTGCACCACCAAACCGGGAATGTGGGACGGCACGTGGGGACGGGGACATGGGGAATGTCACCACCGCACCGGGACTGTCACCACCAAATGGGGAATGTGCACCACCAAACCGGGACTGTGCACCACCGAACGGGGAATGTGCACCACCGAACTACGAGTGTGCACTACCGCACCAGGACATGCACATTGGGACTGTCACCACCGAACCGGGACTGTGCACCACCGAACCAGGAGTGTGCACCACCGAACGGGGAATGTGCACCACCGAACCGGGATGTGCACACCAGGAGTGTGCACCGCCGAACCGGGACTGTGCACCAGCGAACTGGGACTGTGCACCACCGAATGGGGACTGTGCACCACCGAACTAGGAGTGTGCACCACCGCACCGGGACTGTTACCACCAAATGGGGACTGTCACCACCGAACCGGGATCGTGCACACCCAGAGTGTGCACCACCAAACCAGGACTGTGCACCACCGAACCGGGACCGCGCACCACCGAACTGGGACTGTGCACCACTGAATGGGGAATGTGCACCACCGAACCAGGAGTGTGCACCACCGCACCAGGACACGCACATTGGGACTGTCACCACCGAACCGGGACTGTCACCACCACACCGGGACATGCAGCACCAAAGCAGGAGAGCGCACCACCGACCTAGGAGTGTGCACCACCGCACCAGGACATGCACCACCGCACCGGGGCCGTGCACCACCGAACCAGGGGTGTGCACCACCAAACTGGGACATGCACCACCGCACTGGGACTGTGCACCATCACAGCGGAACTGTGCACCACCGAACCAGGGGTGTGCACCAGCACACTGGGAGCCTGCACCACCGCACCGCAACCGTGCACCTCCGCACCGGGACGTGCACCAGCAGACCGGGACCATGCGGGACCACGCGGGGCCATGTGGGACCATCCCGGGCCATGCGGGGCCATCCCGGGCCATGCTGGACCATGTGGGACCATGCGGGACCATGTGGGACCATCCCGGGACCATGTGGGACCATCCCAGGCCATCCCGGGCCATCCCGGGCCATGCCAGACCATGTGGGACCATGTGGGACCATCCCGGACCATGCGGGGCCATCCCGGGCCATCCTGGGCCATCCCAGGCCATCCCGGACCATCCCGGGCCATCCCGGGCCATCCCGGGCCATGCCGAGCTCACACCGTGTCCACCCAGCACCGTGTGTGACCACAGCGGGACTGTGACCGTCCAGCCCGGGACTGGGCACGGGAACAGCGGGACCACAGGGACCACACGGGACCGGGCCGGGACCGCACGGAACCGCACGGAACCGGGTCGGGACCGCACAGGACCGCACAGAACCGGGTCGGGACCACATAGAACCGGGTCAGGACCACACGGACCGTGCCAGGATCACACAGGACCACAGCAGGACCACACAGAACCACGCCAGGACCATGTAGAACCACACAGAACCATGCAAGGACCATGCAGAACCACTCCAGAACCATGCAGACCCATTCCAGGACCATGCAGAACCACTCCAGGACCACTCCAGGCCCACACAGACCCATTCCAGGCCCACGTGGGCCCATTCCAGGTCCCTGCACACCCACCCCGGTCGCACCGGGACCCCGCGGGCGCCCGCGGCCCCATTGTCCCCATTGTCCCCCTTGTCCCCGTTGGCCCCGTTGTCCCCTCACCTGGTAGGACGTCCTGGCGGGCGCCTGCAGGCTGAGCCCTGCGGAGCCACGGGGTGAGCGGGGGGGTCCCCATGTCCCCATGTCCCCCGTGTCCCCCCATGTCCCCCATGTCCCTGTCCGCCCGTGTCCCCCCGCATCCCCCTGTGTCCCCATGTCCCTGTGTCCCCATGTCCCCCCATTGTCCCTATGTCCTCCATCTCCCCATCCCCGCATGTCCCCCTGTGTCCCCTGTGTCCCCCCGTGTCCCTGTGTCCCCCATGTCCCCCCCATGTCCCCCATGTCCCCCCGTCCCCCCATGTCCCCCATGTCCCCCCATGTCCCCCCATGTCCCCCCATGTCCCTCCCATGTCCCCCGTGTCCCCCATGTCCCCATGTCCCCCCGTCCCCCCATGTCCCCATATCCTCCATGTCCCCCCATGTCCCCCATGTCCCCCATGTCCCCCTGTGTCCCCCATGTCCCCCCATGTCCCCCATGTCCCTCCCATGTCCCCCATGTCCCCCCATGTCCCCCCCATGTCCCTCCCATGTCCCCCATGTCCCCCCATGTCCCCCCGTCCCCCCATGTCCCCCATGTCCCCCCATGTCCCCCCCATGTCCCCCCCATGTCCCCCATGTCCCCCATGTCCCCCCGTCCCCCCGTCCCCGTCCCCTCTCACCCGGCACCAGGACGCTCTGCAGGGGTCTGACCTCCACCCCCTGCACCGGGTACTCGAGGGGGGAGTTGGCCGGGACCACGAGGAGCCGCTCGGCCGGGGACTGCAGCCTGGGGGGGCGAGCGGGGCTGACCCACGGCTGACCCACATCCTGACCCACATCCTGCCCCATGGCTGCCCCACAGCTGACCCACAACTGCCCCACGGCCGACCCACATCCTGACCCACACACTGCCCCACAGCTGCCCACAGCTGACCCACATCCTGCCCCATGGCTGACCCACATCCTGCCCCACACACTGCCCCACAGCTGCCTATGGCTGACCCACACACTGCCCCATGGCTGACCCATGGCTGCCCCACGGCTGACCCACATCCTGCCCCACATCCTGCCCCATGGCTGCCCCACACACTGCCCCACACACTGCCCCATGGCTGCCCCACACACTGCGCCACGGCTGCCCCACATCCTGCCCCATGGCTGCCCCACACACTGCCCCATGGCTGACCCACATCCTGCCCCACGGCCGCCCCACACACTGCCCCACGGCCGCCCCATGGCTGCCCCACACACTGCCCATTGCCAGCCCAGGCAGCCCCCTGCCCCACACGATGCCCATTGCCACCCCATGCAATTCCTCTGATCAGCCCCACATGACGCCTGTTGCTGCCCCACACGCTGCCCATTCCCACCCCTCATCCTGCCCCATGTCCTGCCCCACGTCCTGCCCCACATCCTGCCCCCTGTCCTGCCCCTTCTGCTGCCCATTGCCACCCCACGTGACGCCTGTTACCACCCCATGCAGCCCCCGCCCCACACGCTGCCCATTCCCGCCCCACACGCTGCCCATTCCCGCCCCACACGCCCCCCGCCCCAAACATTGCCCATTGCCACCCCACCTGCCCCACACGATGCCCATTGCCGCCCCATGCAGCCCCCGCCCCACACGATGCCCATTCCCGCCCCACACGCTGCCCATTCCCGCCCCACACATCGCCCCCCGCCCCACACATTGCCCATTGCCACCCCACCTGCCCCACATGATGTCCATTGCCGCCCCACACGCTGCCCATTGCCGCCCCACACATCGCCCCCCGCCCCACACATGGCCCCCCGCGCCGCCCACCGCAGCTGCTGCCGCTGGAAGTCCCTCTCGCGCTGCCGCTGCAGCAGGGGCAGCTCGTGGGGCTGGAAGGCGCCCGCGAAGTCGACGCTGCGGCCGGGGGCGAAGAGCTGGGGCGGGAAGGGCAGCGCCCGCGGGGCCGGGGGGGCGCACGAGCAGCCGTTCCCGGGGAGCCGCCTGGGGGCGGCGGCGTCAGCGGGGCCTGCGCCCCACGGCGGGGACCGCGCCCCACATCCCCGCGCCCCACATCCCTGCGCCCCACATCCCTGTGCCCCACATCCCTGTGCCCCACATCCCTGCGCCCCACATCCCTGCGCCCCACGGCAGGGACTGCGCCCCACATCCCCGCGCCCCACATCCCTGCGCCCCACATCCCTGTGCCCCACGGCGGGGACTGCGCCCCACATCCCTGCGCCCCACATCCCCGCGCCCCACATCCCTGCGCCCCACATCCCTGCGCCCCACGGCAGGGACTGCGCCCCACATCCCCGCGCCCCACATCCCTGCGCCCCACATCCCTGTGCCCCACGGCGGGGACTGCGCCCCACATCCCTGCGCCCCACATCCCCGCGCCCCACATCCCTGCGCCCCACATCCCTGCGCCCCACGGCGGGGACTGCGCCCCACATCCCCGCGCCCCACATCCCTGCGCCCCACATCCCTGTGCCCCACATCCCTGTGCCCCACATCCCCGCGCCCCACATCCCTGCGCCCCACATCCCTGTGCCCCACGGCGGGGACTGCGCCCCACATCCCCGCGCCCCACATCCCTGTGCCCCACATCCCTGTGCCCCACATCCCCGCGCCCCACATCCCTGTGCCCCATAGTGGTGCCCCACATCCCTGTGCCCCACGGCAGGGCCTGTGCCCCACGGCGGGGACTGCGCCCCACATCCCCGCGCCCCACATCCCCGCGCCCCACATCCCTGCACCCAAAACACTGCGCCCCACATCCCTGCGCCCCACATCCCTGCGCCCCACGGCAGGGACTGTGCCCCACATCCCCGCGCCCCACATCCCTGTGCCCCACATCCCTGTGCCCCACATCCCCGCGCCCCACATCCCCGCACCCCACATCCCTGTGCCCCACGGCAGGGCCTGCGCCTCACATCCCCGCGCCCCACATCCCCGCGCCCCACATCCCTGCGCCCCACGGCGGGGACCGCACCCCACATCCCTGCGCCCCACATCCCCGCGCCCCACATCCCTGTGCCCCACATCCCTGCGCCCCACATCCCCGCACCCCATGGCGGGGACTGCGCCCCACATCCCCACGCCCCAAATCCCTGTGCCCCATGGTGGTGCCTGCGCCCCACATCCCCGAGCCCCACAGTGGTGCCCGCACGCCATGGCAGTGCCCGCGCCCCATGGCAGTGCCGGTGCCCCACATCCCCATGCCCCACATCCCTGTGCCCCATTGCGCTGCCCCACATCCCTGCGCCCCATGGTGGTGCCCACATCCCCATGCACCCCTTGGGTGCAGCCCCCAGCCCCAGGGGCCCCATATCCCCACCCTGGGGGGTTTCCAGCCCCACGGGTGCCCCACATCCATCCACCCCGTGCAGCCCCATCCCAGGGGTGCCCCACACCCCCCATCCAGCCCCCCATCCCCAGGGTGTCCCCTGTGCACCCCCACGCGTGCCCCACATCCCCATCCAGCCCCATCCCCATGGCTGCCCCATAACCCCCATCCAGCCCCACGGCTGCCCCATAGCCCCATCCAGCCCCATCCCCACGGCTGCCCCATAGCCCCATCCACCCCCTCCCCAGGCCCCGTCCCGTCCTCACTCCATGACCTCCTCCTTGACCCGGAAGGCCACGTGCGGGTAGCGCCGTGGGGCGGCGGCGGGGGGCAGGCGGGGGGGCCCCCGCGGTTGGGGGTCGCGGGTCCCCGTGGGGCCCCACACGTGTCCATAGAGCAGCGCGAGGGCCGCGGCCGCCAGCAGCGCCAGGAGCCACTTGGGGCCCGGCCGCATCGTCCCGCGGGGCTGCGACGGGGACAGCCCGGCTGCCCCACACATTGCCCCACACATTGCGCATTGCTGCCCCACACGGTGCCCGTTGCTGCCCCACAGAGCCCCCTGCCCCACACACTGCCCATTGCTGCCCCACACAGCCCCCTGCCCCACACACTGCCCATTGCCGCCCCATGCAGCCCCCTGCCCCACACATTGCCCATTGCCGCCCCACAGAGCCCTCTGCCCCACACATTGCCCATTGCTGCCCCATGCAGCCCCCTGCCCCACACGGTGCCCGTTGCTGCCCCACAGATCCCCCTGCCCCACACATTGCCCATTGCTGCCCCACACAGCCCCCTACCCCACACGATGCCCATTGCTGCCCCACACAGCTCTCCACCCCCCACATTGCCCATTGCCACCCCATGCAGCCCCCCTGCCCCACACATTGCCCACTGCTGCCCCACAGATCCCCCTGCCCCACACACTGCCCATTGCTGCCCCACACATTGCCCATTGCCCCACACAGCCCCCTGCCCCACACACTGCCCATTGCCCCACACAGCCCCCTACCCCCCACACTGCCCATTGCTGCCCCACACATTGCCCATTGCTGCCACACACAGACCCCCCTGCCCCACATGGTGCCCATTGCTGCCCCACAGATCCCCCTGCCCCACACACTGCCCATTGCCCCACGCGTGGGACGAGGCTGCAGGTGGCACCCCGTGATGTCCCCCCCCCGGTGCCCCCCCGTGTCCCGCTGTCCCCCGGTGCCACCTCCTCCCCCCGGTGTCCCCTGCACCGGCCCCGCTGCGTCCGGGGGGCGGCACCCGCTGCCTCGCGCCCCCCCGCGCCCATAGAGCCCCCCAGCGCCCCCCAGTGTCCCCCAATGTCCCCAGTGCCCCCCAATGTCCCCAATGTCCCCCAGTGTCCCCCAATGTCCCCAGTGCCCCCCAGTGCCCCCCAGTGCCCCCCAATGTCCCCAATGTCCCCAGTGCCCCCCAATGTCCCCAGTGCCCCCCAGTGTCCCCCAATGTCCCCAGCGCCCCCCAGTGTCCCCCAATGTCCCCCAATGTCCCCCAATGTCCCCAGTGCCCCCCAGTGCCCCCCAGTGCCCCCCAATGTCCCCAATGTCCCCAGTGCCCCCCAGTGCCCCCCAGTGTCCCCAATGTCCCCAGAGCCCCCCATGTCCCCCAGTGTCCCCAGTGCCCCCCGGTGTCCCCCATGTCCCCAGTGTCCCCAATGTCCCCCCCATGTCCCCACTGCCCCCCAGTGCCCCCCAGTGCCCCCCAGTGTCCCCAGTGCCCCCCATGTCCCCAGTGCCCCCCAATGTCCCCCAATGTCCCCACTGCCCCCCAGTGTCCCCCAATGTCCCCCAATGTCCCCAGTGTCCCCAGTGTCCCCAATGCCCCCCACTTTTCCCAGTGCCCCCCAGTGCCCCCCATGTCCCCAGTGTCCCCAGTGCCCCCCAATGTCCCCACTGCCCCTCCCGCTGCTGCCCCCCAATGCCCCCCCCGCCCCCCCCTCACCTCGGGGGTCCCGGCGCTCCTGGGGGGTCGCGGTGTCACCCCCACGCTCATGGCTCCGCCCACCCGCGACCTGGGGACACGGGGGGACGTGGGGGGGGGGCCCAGGCGTCCTGGGGGGGGCCCGTTCGGGTGGGGAGGGGGCGGGATTGGGGGGGGGGGCGGGGGGGGCACCGGGAGGATGCGGGGGGGGGGGGGAGGATCCCGGGACATTCGGGGGGGGCGGAGGGTCTGTCAGGACCAGGGACAGGGACAGGGGGGACACGGGGGACCGGGGGGACACGAAGGGACAGGGGGGGGGGACAAGGGGACAGGGGGGGGGACAGGAGGGGACCGGGGGGGGACACGAGGGGACCGGGGGGGGGGACACGAGGGGACCGGGGGGAGGGACAAGGGGACAGGGAGGGGACAGGGGGACCAGGGGGGGACAAGGGGATGCGGGGGGGGAACAAGGGGACAGGGAGGGGACACGGGGACCGGGGGGGGGACACGAGGGGACCGGGGGGGCCGCGGCGGGGCCGGCGGGGCCGGTTGGACCGGGGGGGGCTCCGGGGCTGGGAGGGAACCGGGACCCGGGGGGGCCTTGGCCGGTGCCCCCCCCCCGGCGGGGCCGTGTCCGGGGGGGCGGGGGGGGGTCCCGGTCCTACCTGCTCCGGTGCCGGCGGCTCCGGGGATGGGGGGGGCGGGGGGGGGAGGGCGCCCCCGGCGGCCCCGGCCGGTAACGGCAGCGCCGCAGCCGGGGGGGGCGGGGAGGGGGGGGCGGAAAACAAAGGAACGGGGGGGAGGGGAGGGGCGGGGGGGGGCGGGGGGGGGCCGGGCGTCCTGAGCGGGGACCCCCCCGGACACCCCCGTGTGCCCCCCATCGCTAACGGCACCAGCGGCCCGAGCCCCGATCGGTTCCGACCCGGTGCCGACCCGGTGCCAACCCAGCGCGAGCCAGTACCAATCCGGCACCGATCCAGTCCCGATCCGGTGCCAACCCAGCGCGATCCAGTACCGATCCGGTACCGACCCGGTGCCGACCCGGTGCTGATCCGGTGCCAACCCAGCGCAATCCGGTACCAATCCGGTACCGATCCGGTGCCGATCCAGTACCAATCTGGTACCAACCCAGTACTGACCTGGTGCCGACCCAGTACCAATCCGGTACCAATCCGGTACCGATCCAGTACTGACCCAGTGCCGACCCAGTACCCATCTGGTGCCGATCCGGTGCCAACCCAGTGTGATCCGGTACCAATCTGGTACCGATCCGGTGCCGACCCAGTACCCATCTGGTACCGACCCGGTGCTGACCCGGTGCCGACCCAGTACCGATCCAGTACCAACCTGGTACCGATCCGGTGCCGACCCAGTGCCGACCCGGTACCAATCCGGTGCCGATCCGGTGCCGACCCGGTGCCGACCCAGTACCAATCCAGTGCCGACCCAGTACCAATCCGGTACCGATCCAGTACCGACCCGGTGCTGATCCGGTGCCGATCCAGTTCCAACCCAGTACCGACCCGGTGCCAATCAGGTGCCGACCCGGTACCAATCCAGTACCGATCCGGTGCCAACCCGGTGCAGACCCAGTACCGACTCAGTACCAATCCAGTACCGACCCGATGCCAACCCAGTGCCGACCCGGTACCAATCTGGTTCCGACCCGGTTCCGATCCCGCAGCTCCCGCCGCTCTGGGCCGCGGGCCGGGCAGGGAGGGCCCCCTGGGGCCGGGCTCGGTGCCCACACGGGGACCGGCCACAATGTCCCCATTGAGGCCAGGGCGGTGGCGGCTGCTGGCACC